>NC_024804.2:19821189-20171189 GCF_000309985.2 Brassica rapa | reverse complement strand
TGGCAATTCCACCAAGATCTCTTCGTTAGTTGGGGGAAGAATCCGCACGAATCGGATTTTTTGAGGAAAATATCGAGAGAGAATTGGATTTGGTTAGACAATGTGTGGTTGGTAAACAAGGATAGATTTTTTAGCAAGGTACGAAATGTATCGTCAAATATTCAATATGATTCTACAAGATCTAGTTTCGTTCAAGTAACGGATTCTAGCCAATTGAACGGATCTTCTGATCAATTCATAGATCCTTTCGATTCCATTAGTAATGAGGATTCGGAATATCACTATCACACATTGATCAATCAAAGAGAGATTCAACAACTAAAAGAAAGATCGATTCTTTGGGATCCTTCCTTTATTCAAACGGAAGGAAGAGAGATAGAATCAGACCGATTCCCTAAATACCTTTCTGGATATTCCTCAATGCCCCGGCTATTCACGGAACGTGAAAAGCGAATGAATAATCATCTGCTTCCGGAAGAAAGCGAAGAATTTTTTTGGAATTCTACAAGAGCCATTCGTTCTTTTTTCTCTGACAGATGGTCAGAACTTCATCTGGGTTCGAATCCTACTGAGAGGTCCACTAGGGATCAGAAATTGTTGAAGAAAGAACAAGATGTTTCTTTTGTCCCTTCCAGGCGATCGGAAAATAAAGAAATAGTTAATATATTCAAGATAATTACGTATTTACAAAATACCGTCTCAATTCATCCTATTTCATCAGATCTGGGATGTGATACGGTTCCGAAGGATGAACTGGATATGGACAGTTCCAATAAGATTTCATTCTTGAACAAAAATCCATTTTTTTATTTATTTCATCTATTCCATGAACGGAAGAGGGGGGGATACACGTTACGCCACGATTTTGAGTCAGAAGAGAGATTTCAAGAAATGGCAGATCTATTCACTCTATCAATAACCGAGCCGGATCTGGTGTATCATACGGGATTTGCCTTTTCTATTGATTCCTACGGATTGGATCAAAGACAATTCTTGAAGGAGGTTTTCAACTCCAGGGATGAATTGAAAAAGAAATCTTTATTGGTTCTACCTCCTATTTTTTATGAAGAAAATGAATCTTTTTATCGAAGGATCAGAAAAAATTGGGTCCGGATCTCCTGCGGGAATTTTTTTGAAGATCCAAAACCAAAAAGAGTGGTATTTGCTAGCAACAACATAATGGAGGCAGTCAATCAATATAGATTGATCCGAAATCTGATTCAAATCCAATTCCAATATAGTCCCTATGGGTACATAAGAAATGTATTGAATCGATTCTTTTTAATGAAGAGACCTGATCGCAACTTCGAATATGGAATTCAAAGGGATCTAATAGGAAATGATACTCTGAATCATAGAACTATAATGAAAGATACGATCAACCAACATTTATCGAATTTGAAAAAGAGTCAGAAGAAATGGTTCGATCCTCTTATTTTTCTTTCTCGAACCGAGAGATCCATAAATCGGGATCCTAATGCATATAGATACAAATGGTCCAATGGGAGCAAGAATTTCCAGGAGCATTTGAAACATTTCGTTTCTGAGCGGAAGAGCCGTTTTCAAGTAGTGTTCGATCGATTATGTATTAATCAATATTCGATTGATTGGTCTGAGGTTATTGATAAAAAAGATTTGTCTAAGTCACTTCGTTTCTTTTTGTCCAAGTTACTTCGTTTTTTGTCCAAGTTACTTCTCTTTTTGTCTAATTCACTTCCTTTTTTCTTTGTGAGTTTCGAGAATATCCCCATTCATAGGTCTGAGATCCACATCTATGAATTGAAAGGTCCGAACGATCAACCCTGCAATCAGTTGTTAGAATCAATAGGTCTTCAAATCGTTCATTTTAAAAAATTGAAACCCTTTTTATTGGATGATCATAATACTTCTCAAAAATCGAAATTCTTGATCAATGGAGGAACAATATCACCATTTTTGTTCAATAAGATACCAAAGTGGATGATTGACTCATTCCATACTAGAAAGAATCGCAGGAAATCTTTTGATAACACGGATTCCTATTTCTCAATCGTATCCCACGATCAAGACAATTGGCTGAATCCCCTATGCCCATATCTCTTCAATATCTCATCGATCGGTTCACATGAATAGCCGTATACTCACAATGTGAAAGATACAAGACATCTACGTATATACACGTATATCCAACATATATGGGTTGGTTATACATGCTGATATAAATTTCTTGTCTGTTTCCTAATTTTCTTAAATTAAAATAATAAAAGATTAGTGTTTTCTTGCTCGGAACCTTCTCAGAGAAAATAATTTTTACACACTCTTATTAAGATCAGTTATCAAAGAAAATAAGAAGGTAGATATTAAACGAAAAACGTGCATGCAAATGTTGTGTTCAATATTCGGCGGCTTCACATCATTAACTGACTAATAAACATGTGAAATACTGTCTGTAAAATCTAACAACAAAAAATCTAAGTTCGCAAATAAAAAAGGTAAAAAAAAAATTTTAAACCTTTTCAAAAGTAAATTTTATCAAACGTTAGTTTTTATCATTTGGTTTCAAAATTAGTTTTGCCATATACAGTATAATAGATAATTCTCAGATTTATTTCCATATTCTATATATAGGTATTGTCTTATGGATCAAATATCCACTTGATCTAAACAAAATACTACACAATATATAATTATTGGATTGAGAAAAAACAAACAAAATTATTTGGGAGGATAGAGACGAGAATCCCAAATAAATAAACAAAAAAGAGACAAAATGCGAAAAAGAATCCAATGAGGAAAAACTGCCACGGCTGGCCACGACTTGTGGACGTCCATAACGAGCGGCTGGACAGAACGCCGACTGTATTTGGCACGTTTGGTTTTTCGTGGACGCCCTCGAAGCTCGGTCTTTCTTTATGTGGCGTTGCAAAGTAACCATGAGTGAAAATGAAAAGAAACATGGGCCCCGTTTTGATTTTATTAATATTCATGAATCGATGTTATTGTCTCCTCGTGTCTTATAAGTAGGCTTTCTATATGACTAACTTGTACTTAAATTAACTAACTAAAAAGTTAAAAATGATTTAAAGTAATTGGCTAATACAGCTGTAAAAAATGAACAAAATGGATTTTCCCATGAAAATGACTAGTATAAAAATAAGTATGTCGTAAGTTTGTCTTGATATGTGAAAACAAAAGAATATTGAAAAACTACTTACCAAACACACACCAACCACTAGAAGCGCCACCAAGGTTTACCTAGATACAAAGATGATTAATATCGAAACGAATTATTTAGTTCTTAAGATAAATAAAAGATCTATCAGCTATATCCATTATTGTCCTTTGTGATATTGTTGTACTTTACTATCTGACTTGACTACCAATTGCTTGATTAATAGGGTCGAGTAAAAACTAAAAATAATAAGTAATATCGATTATGCTTTGCTTTTAACCTTTCTATTAGGAAAATTTTGAATATCTCTTTTCAAATTCTTAGCTCTGTGGACATATATATAGCTTTCAACGATTTATGTGTAGATTAATTATACCTGTTTAAAACACTAGTACTTACTTCCTATTGAAGTGTTCCAATCATAGAAATGTCGTTGTCTATGCCAGTTAAGCACAATAATTAGGATTTTTATAAGTTAGGAATTTTCTGTATATCTTATGTAAACGTAATTTAACATACGATTCTATATATTTTGGTATATATACAGGGAATAGGGATACTATATAGTTGTTCCCATATACTCACTAATCATTTCATGTTTGATTATCATTTATATTATAGAAAAAGTTTATGATCGTGACCCAATCTAAAAGTTGATCATCACGCCAATAAAGTCACTAGCGTATAAAACCTTTTAATCTTTTTCGTTTGTGTTACAGAAAGAAAGTGACGTTAACATTTCATCAACACTCCCAACTCACTGTCATGGACCCTATCTTACAGTTCACTCGCTAGATTACTTGAGATTGCGATTGTTACATATTCTGAATATCAATAAAATTGTATTGTTTTCGTGCAGATCAAAATGGATAAATTGTCAGATTTTTAACTCCATCCACGAAGGAGGCGGAACTCATATGGTGACACCAAGACACTAAATAACTAAGTCCCGTATTAGTATAATATATGGTTTGTAATGTACTTATTCCATGCATTCATATTCGCAATATAATTTGACCATTTCTGTTCCCGTCCACAATTACAAAAGATGAAAATGTTTGTATCATTTTAATATTAATCTCAATAGAGATCTTAATTATGGTACGTACGTAATCATATGTTAAAATTCAAATTAGTAATCATGTTAGAAACTAAATACTATATATTTCAATATTTTAAGACAGTAGGGAATTATTTGCGGTAATAATGTGTTACAACTTAAACCTCAATCCAAACTCTAAATAATGTTACATTAAAAACAAAAGAATATAATTTAGCATAAATATAAAAACTAAACACGTGTAAAGTAAAACCATTTTGTGATCTCTATGAATGTTACTTTGGAATAGTTTTTCTAATTAAAATTAATTTGGAGTAGTTAAGAAAAAGAATTACAAACTAACTTTTAGGGTGGCTGTGAAACATTCGGAATCTTTTTTGAGAACAAGTATAATTAGTTTCCATCATTATCCACAATATGCTTTTAATCATTGTATCTTAATTAAGTGTAATGAAATAACTAAGCCACAGTGTGTACATCTCTTTTCTGTATTTCTTTTATTAATTTGTCTTTTTAAAATAATGACTTCATTAATTTATATTCGCTCCGTTTTTAATATAAGTTGTTTTAGAGAAAATTTTATGTTTCAAATTATATGACGTTTTCGGTTTTTTATGTAAAATTTATTAACATTTAACGTTATATAATGATAATATAATTTTTATTTTATTATTGGTTGATTTGTGATTAGGTAAATAATTAATAATGTTTTTGTTTAGAAAATATAAAAAATTAAAGATCTTTTTAATCTATGTGCACAATTCCAAAACGACTTATATTAAAAAATGGTGAGAGTAGTTTACAAAAAGAAAACACCAAGTATAGGAAAATGGTACTTACAGGAAAATGGTTATTATTAACTTGTCAACGAGTTTATTCTGTGATCTTCTTAATATCGATTTTGTTTGTAACAAATCACTTATATATCTTGTATAGTTGTATGTAAAATTATCTTTGATTTGAAACTCGAATGTGTTACAAACTAATCAAGAATGATATTAGAATAAATTAAATACAATGATAATAGTAATTAAACTCTAATACAGAGCCAGAGACAAACCTTCAACTACTTACTCTAGAACTGGTTGTTGGGTTCTTTATAATATTATGACACATCTAATTTCATGCCTAGGATTCTCTCAACTTGTAGAAATACTTTCATTTTTCTGTGGAATGGGAGTTCGCTTATCTCAGATTTTCTTGGGTAATTAAACGTGTTTATTACCACAGTTTTATGTTTATTTATGCGAATCTTAAAGACCATTATGAAAAGCTGGACCATATTACGCACACGCAATGGCTCCATACAGTAAAATCTTATTCCTATAAATAACTTTTAACTAAATAATTAACTCAATGTTTCGATGCATATGCAACAAAAACATTGATCCATGCAGTTTATACTATTTTTCGTGTAACCTATAAAACTTTAGGTTGGAGAAACTCGACTTTATCAGAGAAGCCCACCCCACCACTGGAAGCAGAAAGTGATTGAAGGAAAAGAAAGGAGGGCACGCCTTGCTCTGACCTAACATATACATCTGGGAACTATATAAGGAAATAACTGTAATCAACTTTATAAAAATTACAAGTCTCAGAAACACAATCATAATTACTTCTTTTCAAAAAACAAAACAAAAGTTACAAAAGGTTATTTATTTTTAAATTAAAGTTGATGTGTATATGTAGTAACCAATCAGATGACAGAAATAAAATGTCGTACCGCGTCCTTCTTACTGGCAAATCTCTATGCACGAGGAGCATTGTATACCTTTTTTATTTCAGTTGCATTTCGAATTGTAAATTTGAATTCCCCTTCAGAAAACTTCATGTGTTTGTTGTGTACATATGTAGTTTTTTTATAATCAACAAGTTACACAAAGAGTCTATCAACATATTAAATTAGTTCATTCTCTACTTAAAATTCATTAATTTATACGTAACGCTAAACGGATAGTTACATAAATTTGTACTTACAAAAAAATATCAAACTGTTTTCAGTCCAAAAATTAGGATATCATCCACATAGTTTGAAACTCAATATGCTTCACAGATTTTTTATTGTTTTTAAACTTCATACTATAATTAAGTTATAGTTGTAGTTTTTTGTTATTTATTTGCCAACAGAAACATATTTTACGCATCGAAGCTTAAACTATCAGCGTAGAGTTTTCGAACTTAAAAACACTATTCAGTGTAATTTAATTTTATTCGTGTGAAGTTTCAGACAGAGACTAAATTAATTTTAACATGAAGGTGAGAAGTAAAGGGTCGTCAAAGAAGCAGATGCAGTCAATATCCAGTTCCTATAATAAACTGGGCATGCGTGTTATCTTTTGTCGTTTGTATTAATCTCTTTCACTATTTCTTTTAGTTAGCCCTAATTTTTAAAATATATTTTGTGACTCTTTCCTCTTTGTGATCGTCAACGCTTTTGCCTTTGGAGGAAAAAAGAGAAGAGTTTCACGCAAATGTGAAAAATGAAAACAACTATTCCATGCTATTATCGAAACAAACGCTCCCTAGATTTCTTTTTTGTTTTGTATCTATTTATACATAAAACACAGAGAGATGAAACAAAAGAAATCACTCATCGTAATATAAATAAAAAATAACTAGAAGTGAAATAATTGCGGGGATGAAAATAATAAATAACAAAGAGCAATTAAATACAAAGGGGACCAATTCCATTAAATAAATATTTTTGTGTTCATGGCTGGTATAACATTGAGGTTGCCTTATGAATTTTAAAATACTTTTATTTTTGTTGGTGTGCTCTTAAATCACCCATTACACAACAAACAAAAAACCTAGACAAAAATAAAATTAATTTTTAAAAATTTTGTTTTGTGTCTTCCTAGCTCCTACCTACAATAGTATTTACTTTGCCCTTTGCCTCGATCTTCTTAACCATCTGAATTTTTCGAATCACCATCACAATCTCTCTATCTCTAGCAGAGTTCAAACACAACACTTTCTCTTTAGTTACAAACTGAAAGACTTGAAACATTTGTCTTGTCTTCTTCTTACTTTGTTGTTGTCTGAATACTTGATAGAATGGCGTCTCAGAGACACTTAAAGGATCTTCTTGAAGAAGACCAAGAACCATTTCAACTTCAGAGTTACATCTCCGACCGACGTTGCCAAATCAATCCTCCAGCAACGCATTTACAGGTCAAGAAACGAAGAGCCATCTCTCAAAACGCTGGACTTCCTTCGCGTTTCTGTCGCAACGCTTGTTTCTTCTCCCTACGTGAATCGCCTGACCCCAATAAGTCTCCACTCTTCGAACCCAAGTCGCCGAACCAGAGACAAAACGCAATGTTCGTCAACATACCGGCGAGAACCGCGTCGATGCTGCTAGAAGCTGCGGTTAGGATACAGAAACATTCATCGTCAGAGGGGTCAAAAACAAGAACACGTAACGCAGGAAACGCGTTTGGTATATTTGGATCAGTGTTGAAGAAGCTAACGCACCGTAAGAAACGCGAGATCAGCGGTGGTAATGACGGTGACCGAGTTTCTTCGGTGAAAAATATGGTAAGTTGGGAATCTCCTCTTGTTCGTAAAATAGTCACGAGAAAGTCCAAACGCGAAACGCAGAACCCCGCGTCTGAGCCGCAGTTATCACGGAGGTCTAGTAGTAGTGGTGTTTGGTCAGAGAGTGTTATCAACGAAGAGAGATCTTATGACTGCGATTTTGAAACGTCTATTAGCTCGAGAAGCGGATCTGACGGTTTAGATGAGTTTGCGAGTGAGCTAATGAACGGTGGAGATTTCTCAGAGGATAAACGTTTTTGTGAAAGCCCGTTTCATTTTGTTCTACAAACAATGCCTTCCACCAGCGGTTTCAGAACGCCGAATTTCTCATCGCCTGCGGCTTCTCCACGCCACGATTGTCAAGAGGTTTGTCTCTTTCTCTATCAAACAATTAAATATGATTAAATTATTAATCGTATTCGTTAGTTAGAAAAATGACTGAAAATAATTGATGTACATACATAAATAATTAACTAATCATTGATGGAAATGTGTTTTTATTTGAACCTGAAATAATAATAAAAAGCTTATAAAGGTTTAATTAAGACTTATTCTTAGGTCCACCCCCTATGGTGAACCTCTAGGTTCACCAACCAATAGGATTGTTTTATTTTATATTCGATATCTTTTAAAAAAGGAAACAAAATATTGTCAAATTATATTATGTTTTTAAAATTTAAAAGTAAAAAAAAAATAGTAATAATTACAAAAAAAATATTTTACGTCGTCAGCATAACATTAAACCCTAAACCCTAAATTCTAATCCCTAAACCCTTAATCCTAAACCCTAAACCCTTGGATAAATCCTAAACTCTAGGATAAATCCAAAACTCTAAATCAAAATTACTATACACTAAAACATTCAAGCGTTTAGGGTTTAGGGTTTTAGTGTTTTTTATTTAGAGTTTAGGATTTATCCAAGGGTTTAGGGTTTATCCAAGGGTTTCGGATTTACCCAAGGATTTAGGATTTACCCAAGAGTTAAGGGTTTATCCAAGGGTTTAGGATTTAGGGTTTAGGGATTAGGATTTAGGGTTTAGTGTTTTGTTGAGAACATTAAAATATTTTTTTTTTAATTCTTTTTTCGATAACTATTATCTTTTTTTATTTTAAAAACATAATATAATTTGAGAATATTTTGTTTCCTTTTTTAAAAGATATCAAATTTGAAATAATGAAATTCTATTGGTTGGTGAACCCAAGAATGACTCTTTAATTAATGAGTAGTTTGACTCTTTTTTGACCCATTTGAATTAGCGGCAAAGTAAGAGTAATTACATTAAATGACAAAACTACCCCGAAAACTCATCAGTTTGGTCTTTTCGAAGATGTAACAACAGTTGAAGCCAAAAGCAAGTTTCGTGTTTTCGAAAATCAACTCAGCCTTTTGTGATGTTGAAAACAAAGACGATCTTTGTCTCTGACATGCAAATCTCTCTCTCGTGTTTTTGTCTCCAAAACTAATCAGTCAAATTAGCATCTTCTAATCTGATTTGATTATAAATTAAACAGATGAAGAAAGAGAGTTATGAAGTAGAGGAGGAAGAGGAAGAAGATAAGGAACAGAGCAGTCCAGTTTCAGTTTTAGACCCTCCATTTGAGGACGATGACGAAGACATTCACATGGATGACAATAACATCACTTCAAGCTTCAGATCTGTACAAAGTACGTTTTTTCTCTAACCAATCTTTTGCCTTAAATTTTCATGTTTCTTTTCATTTAATTCGATATTTTTCGTATCTTATAGTTTACCCTACTCATTTATTGTTTCTTATTACATGGTTTCTAAAACTGTTGGATATGTTGTCCTGAGGTTATGTTTTCGAAACAGAACAGTTGCATGTTCGTGAACGAATAGTTGTTTGTTGCACTGAACAATTATAGTGTACGAATAATAGTGTTTGTTAATACTGTATCTTTCAGTTACTTTACATGTTAGCTAGCGCATGCACAATGTTTGTTTAGAGTTTCTCATTGACATTTTTTGTTATAAAGTCGTGTGACCTTTTCTTTTAAATTTTGGAAAATCAACATTGTGTATATATTTCCATATTGTTAAATAGGTAGATTTCTTTTTACATCTGGGAAAGTTAATATTTGTGTATATTTTCCATATCGTTAAATAGGTAGATTTCTTATTATATTTTGGACAGTCTATTTGTGTAGGGATATTTACTCATATTTTGCAAAGAATTTGTAGGTTAAGTTAGCATTTTGCATGTATAAAACAGTTATAAGCCCTTGAATATTTAGACTGATTAAAAGGAAAAAAAAATATTTAGACTGATGGTTTTAGTGTCTGAATCTCGATTTGCAGAAGCAAAGCATCTACTCTTACAGAAGCTTTGTAGATTTGAGCAACTCGCGGGTTTGGATCCCTTGGAACTCGAGAAAAGAATGTCAGACCAAGAGAACGAGGAAGAAGAAGAAGTGAAAAATCGTTATCAGTGTGAGATTATAACTCAGAGAGTTGTTAAAACGTACTTTGAAGATATGAGAGAAGTTCCCGAAGGCATAGAAGCATTGATCTCAGACCTTGTAGCAGAGGAATTACATAAGGACAGCTTTATGCAAGGCGGTGAAGCCCAAGTAGCCAAAAGTGTGTGCGAGAGATTGAGATCTTGGAGAGATGTGGAGTCAAACACTATCGATATGATGGTCGAACATGATTTCAGAATAGAGAGTTTGGGTACATGGAGATCAAAAAACGACTCTGAAGTCGCAGAGGTGGTGTTGGATATCGAGTTTGAGATTTTTGAGGATTTGGTTGAAGAACTATCACAAGACATTGGGGTGATAGGTTATTTATATTCGGGTAGCTTCCGTCACAAGTAATGACAACTAACCATGTGTATTTTTAAATGGATGTATCTAAAAGTTTTGCTAAGAGTATTAAGGTTTGTTTAATTCCTTATCAAAACTGAGAAATTCATAGGGCCGGTGAAGTTATCAAATCTCTCGGGTCGGGTTTTGACCCTGATGGGTACTCGAGTTGGGTCGAGTTCTGAACTTGGTAGCTGTAATTGTAAAACTCAAACAGATGTAAAATGCAAGTCAAAATCGTCAGTGTTCGAGAGTAATATATACTTAGGGGGCACGAAATTACATTGTTTTGTAGGATTCATAAGGCCCAATAAAACGAAAAGAACAAACACTTAATTTGTAGATTGCCGTATTGTGTGCACACAAAAAAAAAATACCGTATTGTTACATATGCTGCTTCTTTCTATCATTATTTTTATCACTAATCATCAAATGTTATAATAGAGAAAGTTGGAATTATAAAAAAAGCTAGTTAAAAATCCTCAACGAGTAGTGCTTTTATAATAATATTTTGATACAGTAGTGTATATTTTATTGACAAATCTTGGCAAGATCTATAAAAGGAAAATGTTTCGAAAAGATAACGAAAAAGAGAGGTATGCTTTTATAAATAATCAAATACATACTATTAACGTTTTACCTTTTGAAAATAGCACAATCTTTTTCCTGTGGGATCGGTTTTCTTGTCACATAGATCTTCACCTAATAATTGAGGTCGATGTTAATGGCATACCATGCTTTGTTTGTTTGTTTCTTATACATTAGAAGATTACTTGGAAGAAGGAGAACTTTACGCTCAAATCACTTGTACGATTTTTTTGTCATCCACATGTACGTTTAAAAATAAATACAATGGTGAAACAGACTGTAAATCAACATATCAAAATACCAAAATCCGATTTATAATCGAAACTGAAAGAGAACCAAAAATTTAGATTGAACTCTCTTTGTCGAAGAAGTCGTTGTTTCTAAACATTATTTTATTTGTTAACTTCTCTTCTTTTAGCAAATTATCAGTTGTGTCGCTCTTGATGCAATCTAGATTTTCATTACGTTTTATTTTTTTACCATTTAGAAAGAATTGTAACCAAACAAAGTCATCTTTAAAAAAAACAAAGATAAAATATATTTTTTTTGCTAAGAATGTACAAATTCGAAATTTTACAAATGCAGATAAACAGAATGTAAAACCTCTAAGCATATAAATCATCATTTCCAGCACATATATATTTGTAGACTACATCGGTTGGTATAATTAACAATAGCATTCCAGAAATTATGTACTCGCTCAATGCGAAAATATCACTTAAGTTGGGTACCAGTCTGAGTTTTGTGTGAATGATATATACTTTCAGGGTTCCCTAATGCATGCATCCGTCGTTTCAAACCTACCATCAACATGGGCCTTCGCACTATATTACCTTTTCTTTGTTAGAAAAAGAGTTATAAAAGGAAAAGGTATACGCCAAATCAAGAGAAAGCCTAATAAATCAAATTCCAGCTGGTGGCTGTAACCCCACATTCTTATCGACATCCATCAATGTTCTCCTCTTATCAAACATCAACTATATAAGCCAGTAGAGTTTTATTTCCATTTTTTAACCAAAAACTACGTTCTCATCGGTTTGTTAGATGATTGTGTTGTATATAAAGAATAAGAACATCTACGACAGGCCTTTAATTCTTTAAATTCTGAGGTTTTTAACTTTCCAAAAAATTTTAAAACCATCAAATTTTGAGCGCATGAATAATAAAACTTCAATTTGAAATTTCACTATTCACGGATTCAAAACATTATTTACTTTTCATTTTTGTCATTCTTTATTATTGATACATAAATATGTTAAAATTAAACTAAATTATCTAAAAAGAAATATTATACATATGTATAGCCTACATATGTAGTTAACCATTTTGTAACTTTTTTCTCTCTAATTGATGCAGTTTTAAAAAATCTTTTTAAAAAGAAAATTGGTGAAACCAAAGTATCTATATATGAGTTATAAATATTATGTTTAGCATTTTTATTGTGTATTATTATTTATTTATAAAAGTTTAATGCTTATAATTAATTATCATGAAGACTGAGGATTAAAATGTAATATAGTGAACAATTTAAAGATATATTTGAGGTTCTTTGCTGAAGCAACTCATCCTCTCTTTTTTTTTTTTGAGCAACTCATCCTCAAACCCTCATTTTGAAGATCACCTTCAAATATAATACCAACATAAAACTATTATTTGGTTATTGTTGTGCAATTTTAAAAATGATGTATGATTTTAAAAGTTATATTTAATACTTTTATAACTTAATCCATTAGGCCAGTAGATTGCTGCAACATCTTATATAATCTGATATGTTTTGCAAATTGTTTCTTGGTTACAAGGAAAAGGAAAATGAAATTATTTAACTTCATATACCTAAATTCTTTTTTTTCTGTACTAGAAAACAATCTAAATAAATAGAAAAACTGTTAGAGAGCAATAATGGTGGATTTTACGAAACACTTTGTCTGCACATATGAATATACGTATATATGTGTACATTGCATGGATCGAACGTCTACCTACGTGAAAAGTAAGTCATCAGGTCTGATCACTCTGAGATTCAGACTTTCATTAATATTTTTCTTTTTACTATAAATCTATAATATAATAGTATAATTTCATTGGTTCTTAGGAATTATAATACATTGAATTATATTTCTTCTATGGTGAACAAAAAAATTCTTCTATTAATTGATCTTCTTAAAAAATGTTTTATTTGTCGGGCTTAAAACAAAGACTGAGTGGGTAAAACTGAGATTCTTCTGTTCAGCATGTTTCCCTCATTAGGAACTCTCTTCTATCATCTTCTCTTACAGTTACTATACACTGTCCATGATTGCATCACTCTCTCTATACGTTCCCTGCTTTCATTTCTCGTTTTTTTTAAATGTATCTCTGCAATATTAAGAATTGATTGCGCATCTCTCTTTCCACACCAGTAATCACCTCATTATATACTCCATTTATATATTCCATCTGTTCCTAAATATAAATTTTTGTAGGTAAAACACACTTATTAAGAAAGTTACTTTTTATCTAAAAAGTATTATTAAATTTTTTAATTTAAACTAATCAACCAATTACAAAATAAAACTATTAAAATTTGATTGGTTACACAGTTTTTGATAAATTTAAAGGTACCTAAAATATGAGAACATTCTACATATTGGAACATAAAAACTATTCTAAACACCATATATTTAAGAACAGAGGGAATATAATCTTTCGGCATTAAAACAAAAGATATTAGGGCCCAAGATATTATAACTGTATATATATGCTGCTTTTTGGTTGTCCTTACTCCTTGACTCCTTTCTAAGAAATAATTACATCTTCACCTATTATTTCTTTAATAATAAATCCAAAGTGATCATTAAGAATTTGTCGGCATCAAGCTCTCTCATGTCATATACTAATTAAGTAAACTTAACTATTAGATTATTTGGAAATAAAACCCCCTGTATATTCATGAATTTGGGTACCCTGGTCCACAACTTTGTGAGGAAGAATGTCTTTCAGTTTTAATATTTAAACGATATGATTGCTAAGGAATATTATATATCGATTCATACACAACAATGGAAATATAGATCTTGTTAACAAACTAAAGGAATGGATGATAGATCTTTGATGATAGAACAATATATTATATAAAACAGATCATGGTTGAGGCAACTTTCCCTTTTACAGTAAAACAAAGTTAATTTGCTTTAACGAGAATCATAACATTTTTTAAAAGGGTCATAGAAAACAATAATAAACACCCGATGCTAGTGTTGTCAATCTAGGAAATGGTATCTCAGTATATAAGTGATTAAAGTTGATCGTAAGTAACCCATATTTTGGATGTGTAATTCATCAATGAAACTTGTATTCAGTAGTTTTAAGTGAAAAGTTGTACCTTCATATGAATTCTATACATTTTGTTCATCATAAAGTACGAATTTATAATCAATGTAGGAATACTATGGTGGTGTACGAATGAATAGAGGCCCTACCGCATATTATTGAAAATACTATTGTCACATATTTGAAAATTATGGCATGTGTACATAACATCGACCCATCTTAGTAGTAGTAGAGCTCGGATTTTAAATTCACTTTCGCGCAAAAGTATGCTACTTCGACTCTAGCCGTTGTGGAAACTATAGGCCACCTATTAGCAATGGTTAATTACATCTCTTCATTTTTTCATGGCCAACAGAAGTTTATTTGAGTCCATACTACGTATTAGCAATATGTTGAAAAACTATTAGCAATATATATATATATATATATATATATATATATTATGGACGTACGACAATAATTAATTCGAGTAATGCCATAGTGTGGGTTTTTTTCTTGTTATATTATTATAAAAATTTTATTTTTATTTTGTCAATGATCTGATTATATACCAATATAGAACCTAACTAACTATAATATAGGCAACATACGAACGATAAATGATTTCATAGATATTCCATAATAACTTATATATATTTAGCCAACATAAGGATTCAAGAGGGGAGTGATGATTTTAATTACACCTTATCGACAACATATATATCTATATTTTTTTGAGCAACATATCTATATTTAATATATAATTTTATCATCACTAAAAAAATATCTGTGTTTATCGAATCACATATACTTGATGTGAAAGCATCAAGCCATTGATCGATCACTAGACATGTCCTTTGATTGATCAATATACAAAGACTTACACATGTCCTAGTGTTTAGTAACTGGCTTCCCATATTAATACAGAAACAAAATTTATAATATTTTAAAAATCAAATATGTTATTATAATCTTGACAGAAATAACTCTTGTTATGTCAAATTTATACATATATAGTAATAAAAATATTTTTCACCAGATTTAACAGTATTGTAAACATATTTGTGAAATTATAATCACAACCCGAACATATAACTGAATTTTATAATGTGATAATTTTATAGTATTGTCTTGGGACAATAAAAATCCAATACGGCTTAAATGTTATTATTGATATATATTGAGTTGTTGGTAACTAAGAAAATAGAAGAAACACCTAAGAACATTTTATACTTATTTGATTTTTGTTGTATAGTCTACCGATTTTAGGTACATCATTCCATATAGGTAAACTTATTTTGTTAGTGTTTCAAAAAAAAAGAAGATAAACTTATTTTGTTATTAAAAGAATAGGTTAATGAATTCTAACTCAAAGATTTAGATTCTTAAAGTAAAATCAAAATCAAAAGAAGAAGATAAGGGATCAATCGATTTGGGGGTGGTAAAACAATGAAGAGGTATGTGACAAATGCAAACCCTAGCTACTTGTATATTTGCCATCAAGCCATGGAAGAAGGAAGCAATTATTTGCATATTTCCTATCTGAATAAAATAAAAGCAATAGAAAAAGAAAAAGAAAAAGAAACGGCATCGTTTTAACGTAAGGTTCTGAGGAACTGTTGAAGTCTCCCAATCAAGTCAAAAGGAAAATTTTCTAGGGGTCCTATAATAATAGACGGCTTCAAAACTGACACGTGTCTTCAGCCCATCATTAAACATAATAAAGTTTTTGTTCCTTTTCCAACTATTTTTATTTTCCTCATAATCTTGTTTCTTTCTTCATGTGTCCACTAATGTTTTTTAATTATGAAAATATATAATTCATTTGGTTCATGACTATGAAATAATTACAGTGGAATTTAGCAAAGAAATTCAATAGCAGGTTTTGACATACAATCAATAACTATTTTATAATGAAACTCAAATTAATAATTGAATGTAATAACTGAACAACAAACTCATATGATGAGCAAAATTTTAAGCAAAAAAAGAAGAAGAAAAAACTCATATGATGAGCAACAATAGCTAAAGCGAGTTGAATTTGATTACATAATTTACATATCCCATATATGAATGCATCTACTAGTTATCTCTTTGAACCAAGCCAACCAAACCATGCCCGAATTGTTTTCTTCACATATAAAACGAATTTATGGCTTCAGCCGGTTCCTGGTTAAGTATTTTATTTTATTTTTTGAAAAGGTTAACTATATACAGCATGGATCAAAAAATTAGAGAAGATGTTAAAAACATATTATAGTACTTAAATCATATATTTACTTTATATATATGAATTTGAATGTTCTAGTTTCATGAAATGAATTAAGAACTAAAAACTCGGTGAACATTAGGATTGAAGCAATAAAAGTGTCAGTAAAGGAACAACAAAGCCAAATGGTTAGGGATTAGACAGGTTGAAATGTTGGGGAGCATAAAAGCCAATAATTTGGTAATTTTTTCAGAGGACCCCCTCTTATTGCGGCCAATTGGTTTTATTTAATACTATCTAATAAACTCACACGCACATGTCTAGCGAATTTTATCTTAAAGAGTTACATGCACTATGCTATGCAGAATACTTATTTTTAATGAAATACGAAGCTTTAAAAGCTGAATCACGGATCTAAAGTAAAACAAAGGTACAAGAATTTATCAGCAACAAAAAAAAAGGTACAAGATTTATTAACATGACAATGGAAGCGTCGTAAATATAATGTTAAAAAGAGAACTATATTATTTTTAGGATATAAAATATAGATTGACTCATTTACATATATTTTTGTTTAAAGTAGGAATATAGAAACACTAAAAGTATATCATACTTTGATATATTAAAAAAAATCCTAGAAAAACAAGAGATGAAACCAAATAATGATGCTACCTAACAAATCAAGGGAATGATTTAATAGGGAACCCTTTATTTTCAAATAAGAAATTGTGCCAAATATCACATGTGCAAATTGCAGGAAAATGATCATCATACAAAATCCAAATAACTAGTGGATCCAAAATATCAAGTTTGTTCAGGTAATAATTTAAAACCAAAACTAGAGCCAAGATCTAAAGAAGAATGCCTCGATATATTATTGTCTCTAAGTGAGACAAAACCTTACATTGTTATGAGTAGATACACATCAATGCACACATGTATTCAAATTATTTGATAGAAATAATGGAAACTCAGACACGCATATGGTATAGTTTTTTTATAGAAAAAAACAAATACATACAAAATATGTATGTGTATCTGTATATGTATCAATACCATCTCTCTCTCTCTCTCTCTCACGCCCACACACATTCAAGAAGAAAAATAATAAGGTTATCAAGTCATGGGACCATATCGTCTCTATAGCTTACATTCGACCTTTTTCGTGGACTACACGATCTGTCTCTCTCTCTCTAAAAAAAAAAATTTCAATCTTTTCTCTCCTTTTAATTAAAGGATTTAACCTTTACTCTTTTCTTCTTCCCTCACTGTCGATCGATTTTCTCCTTCAGCTGAATATATACTAAAAATGGAAGATCATCCTTCTCAGTACGGTATACCGGAGCTCCGGCAGCTCATGAAAGGTGGAGGGAGGACAACATCACCGTCGACTTCTTCTCATTTCCCCTCTGATTTCTTTGGCTTCAACCTCACTGCGCCGCCGCAGCAACACCGTGTACAGCAGTTCACTACTGATCATCAGGAGATGGGTTTCTTGCCACATGGCATACATGGATTGGGTGGGAGTTCTTCGACGACCGCTGGAAACAACAGTAACTTAAACGCGAGTACTTGTGGGGGAGGAGTTGGGTTTGGTGGGTTTCTCGACGGAGGAGGCTTCAGCGGCGGAGATGGCGGAGCAACGGGGAGATGGCCGAGACAAGAAACCCTAACTCTGCTGGAGATTAGATCTCGTCTTGATCATAAGTTCAAAGAAGCTAATCAAAAGGGACCTCTCTGGGATGAAGTTTCTAGGTTTGCTTCACTTACCCTAATCTCTCTCTCTCCTCATTTTTACTTTTTTTTTGTTATAAATAAACTTTATGCATATTTCTCAAACAAATTCATACCACAAGAACTTTTTATTCATAGACAATGTCTCATATTTTAATGTTATAGTCAATCTGAAGAAAACTAGTTTCCAACTGATGAAATTAATAACATTTGTTGATAAACAGCACTCCACTTCTTCAGGTTCTCTTTTTCTTCAAAAAAAAAAAAATTCTTCAGGTTTTCTTTCTCAAAAAAAGAAAAGGTCTTCAGGTTTTTTTAAATGGAGTATTTTAAATCTTGAGTATGTTGTTTTATGGGTTTTCTTTCAGATTTGAAAAGATTTGACCTTTCATACGCTTTCTTGTTAAAATTTATATCTTCCATCAAGTGAAAATCCCGAAGACAAGTTAAATCTTTATTTATTTATTTATGCATTAATAACTAGAAAGAATGTGACCTCAGCATTTTCCTTTCTCCTCAATTCGAAATACTTACATCCCACGTATATAAACACATATTGATGATGTGTATAGACAGAGTAGTCAGTTCCAAAACAATTTCTTTAGTATAGATCGTTTTGTTTCGGTCAAGAGAATGACCAGACCTTGGCAGTTTCAGTTAAGACGTTATCAGTGCTTTAAAAACCCAAAAGGGTAAAAACATAAACAAGAGTAAAACAAAAAGATTTATTATATCTTCTTTGACTTCGATTTTAGTTTTCTCCCTTTCTACTGATAACTTCTGATTCAGCTTTCGTAGCTTCTGAAGATATGTACCCCCTTTTTTTTGTGTAACTATGCATAGAAACATGTTCTTGTGTTAAACTATTAGTCTCGAAAACAGTCTTGGTCCGAAAGTTATAACCAGTGTTTGTTAGGAAAAAGAAAACAAACTTTTATGTGAGTCACTATCTTAATCTTACGCATATACACCATACAATGTTATTATACATGCCTATATATATATTCTACGCATGAAAATAATGTAAATATGAATATCTTGTGAACATTCAATGATTCAGAAGCTAGTTTCAAGATTAGGGCACTGTTTTAAATTTCAATCAACCATTGTAGTCTTCCTCATTCATTTTCTTTTATTATTTAGGATTATGTCTGAGGAACATGGATACCAAAGGAGTGGGAAGAAATGCAGAGAGAAGTTTGAGAATCTTTACAAATACTATAAAAAGACTAAAGAAGGCAAAGCCGGAAGACAAGACGGTAAACACTACAGATTTTTCCGGCAGCTAGAGGCGCTCTACGGAGATTCCAACAACTTGGTTTCTATTCCCAACCATAATACACAGTTCGTGAGCAATGCTCTTCATGGTTTCCACGCTCAAAACGTTACTACAACAACGTCTAACATTCATAGCGTTGATGGTCTTCATGGTTTTCATCATCAGCAAAGCCTAAGTCTCTCTAACAACTACAACTCCTCAGAGATGGAGCTGATGACTTCGTCTTCTGAAGGGAATGATTCTAGTAGTAGAAGGAAGAAGAGGAGTAGTTGGAAAGCTAAGATCAAGGAGTTCATTGATGTGAGCATGAAAAGGTTGATAGAGAGGCAAGATGCTTGGCTTGAGAAGTTGACAAAGGTTATCGAAGACAAAGAGGAACAAAGGATGATGAAAGAAGAGGAATGGAGAAAGAGGGAAGCTGCAAGGGTTGATAAAGAGCATTTGTTTTGGGCAAAGGAGAGGGAACGAATGGAAGGTAGGGATGTAGCTGTGATTGAGGCATTGCAGTATTTGACCGGAAAGCAGTTGATAAAGCCATTATGCTCGTCCCCAGAAGAAAGAAATAATGAGAATGGAAGCGATCAAACAATGACTACTAATAATGTTTCTGTTAAAGGAAGTGGTAGATGCTGGGATGAGCAAGAGATCATAAAGCTTAGGGAGATAAGAAGTAGCATGGACTCAGCGTTTCAAGAGGTATTGGAGGGATCCTCGGATGAGTTTCTATGGGAGGAAGTCGCTGCGAAGTTGACTCAATTAGGGTTTGATCAGAGGAGTGCCTTGATATGCAAGGAAAAGTGGGAACGGATAAGCAATGGAAAGATGAAAGAAAAGAAGCAAATCAACAAGAAAAGGAAGGAGAATTCGTCAAGCTGCGGCGTGTACTATCCAAGAACCGAAGAAAATCAGATCTATAACAATCAAGAAAGTGGATACAATGATAATGATCAGCATCATCAGAAGATGAATGAACACGGCAATAATGTTGGTTCTTCAACTTCAAACGCAAACGCTGGAAATCCAAGCGGCGCAATGGCGGCTAGTACAAACTGCTTCCCGTTCTTCATGGGAGATGGAGATCAGAATTTGTGGGAGAGTTATGGTTTGAGGCTAAGTAAAGAAGAGAATCAGTGACTAATTTCTCCCAACCAAGCAGCAGAAGAAGAAGGTGGTCATGAGGTTAACTAATTCTTTTGAGTTAGCTATATTATATGAGATAAACCTTGACTTAACTATTTTATGTCACATGATGCTTAGAGTGAAGGGAAATAAATATTTTGTTGGGGCTTACCAGCATATATAAGATGAAAGTCAATTTAAAGTAGGCTTTAACCAATGATTATTATGTTTTCATGTATTTATGCTGTAAGACTTTTTATATCAATCTTTTCTCCTAGTGTTTAACCTTGACTCTAGTAGCATACACATCTAGACATATAAATGATTTATGCTTAATACTTAGATCGCATCTCATAATAACAAAAATTTAAAGATGAGTATATATATTTCACATCGAAAGGCAAAAACACGCAAAAGCAGACAAGACATATCATAAAAATAGGTAACTAAAAAGAAAACAAATCATGCATGTCTCTAAACCACTCCACATTTTACCGTTAAATGTATCCCCCCCCCCCCCCCCCCCCCCCCCCCCCCCCCCCCCCCAAATTAAACCAAAATTTTGATGACTCGTATAAGAGCATGCTATTGAAAACGTGAAGGAATTGACTGGTCCCATACTTAAATGTTTTCTAGTTTTCTTAGGACGATTATGAGCACATTCGAGAGCAATAACACATGAACCAAACGGTTCTTGTCCATTGATTTCACAATATAACATGTTAATGTTGATTGAATGAGACCAATAATTGTTGACAAAAAAAAAAGAATGAGACCAATAATTATTTTCTATTGACTGAATTTTCGATACTTATTAGGAAGATGTAATTTATGATGCATTTTCAATCTTGTTTGGTGTACGGTATCTTCAATACTATGTAGAAAACAGAAAAAGACAATCAAACCTGTTTTTCCCTTTTATATTTCCAATTTACCAAGCTTTCTGCCATGGTCCGTTTCATATATAACCACTTTTTAAATGATCAAACAATTATACTGAGTTTTTATTTGATTGTTGTAAATCGTAAAATTTAGTAAAACTTTGGTCTAGAAAAGTCAAACTAATTAATGTATGTACATAAATGGAGATACAAAGAAAACATACATAGAAGGCTAGAGAAGTAAATTTGGGTAATCCTAGAGAGAGAGAGACAAAGAGTTATGAAGATGGGGACAGGGAAGAAGAGTGGTGAAGTAAGCTCTGGTCGATTCAGTGTGTTGATGGTCAGAGAGAAAGTAACCATTTGCCTTTATCTATCTCCATGATCTCACTCTTCTCCTTTTGTCCCTATTCCCTATAGATACAGTGAGACACGAGCACGAGTCAATACAATCTTTTGTGCGTACACATTATTTACAATGTTGATTAATTCTGAATTGTCTCTATTCTCATTTAAATGCTTGTTTTATTTTATGGGTTCCACGCAAGACCAGTCCTACTTCTAGAGTTTGATGATTCTTCTTGTCAAACTTTATATTTACTGTTCAAATTAATTTAGATATTGATGCTGATATTTGCACATGTCGACATATATCTTGTGGAAATATAAAGAACACGTCACACAATAATTTTCAGAAGCTCAATGTTTACTTAATCTTCAAAACATTCCATTACAGACCACTGATAAATCTAGCTAAAGATAGATCCTAAAAGTTCTGTAATTTTTTTTTTTAATTGGCTATAGCTTTTTTTGTAACATATTGGTTATAGCATCAAAGGGAAAAAAGAAGTTTTCAGAGTTTGTATTCTTTTAAGAGTTTTGGTCTAAAATACGAAAAAGTAACAAAAAGGGATTGTTGACTTGTAGTTGTAGCTAGTGAATAAGGACTCAAGTTAGAGTGGTAAGACTTCTCGTCCATCACTAAACAATTAAAACTGTTTTCACGACGCTAGTTTACGTTCAGTCACTGCCATTGTCTCTCTATACTGTCCGCCCTACGACTAGACATATCATCACCTCATTATATGAGTTTCTTATTTTGATATTTCTCTCATTAATTTAACTAAAAATAAATGAATATATTCTGCTGAACAAAAATATATATTTTTTCTCTTTAATTTGTATTATGCAGACATTTATGTCTATATAACTAGGATCTATGAGAAGATATATTACAATGTTGAGAAACAATGCGAGGGTAAGGACGCAAAAACAGAACAGTAAAGGATAAACCATAAATACAATACAGCAACAGCAGAATCATAATTATGAAACAACCCTAGGGCAGCGCAAATATGAAGCAGTGAGAGGGTAAAACAAAAATTATCGATTAATCACTGGCCAAAAGAATAATTAGGAATAGGATGAAGACAAGTACGTAAATAAGAAGTTTGCGAATGAAAAGAAACGGCGGCCGACGAATTAACAACGATGAGATTTCGTTGACCTTTCAACGTCGCAGCTAAAATAAACTTCAATCATGTAGATATAATTGGTTTTTGTTATTGACATATTTATTTTATTTTCGTTACAAGTTTATTAACTAGGAATGAAACAAGTAGCAGAACATAACCAAAACATGTTATTTTAAAAGATGTTAGTATGTAAGTTACATCTTTTCAATAAATTAAGTTTACAAAGCATATATTACAACAAAATTTCCCTTATAGAAGGATTTCATCATCATAAATAGTGATAAGGTAAAAAAAAAATTATGTACACCAGGATAATATTATACCACCCAAAAACAAATAATTACATACGGTTAGGTTTTATGATTATATAATATCGCATAATTACCAAAATTTTCAACAAATTAATTAAATCCCCAAATACTTTTTTAGTATTTGTAGTCTTTAACGTGAAGGCTCTCAGAAGCACCTTCACCGAGCTGAGCATCACCTTTGTAGGCACCAGTAGTTGCCTCCGAGTTAGCCTTGGCTCGAGCCAAGAACGCCTTTTGAGCCTTCTCAACATTCTCCTCTTTACCTCCCCAAGCCTTGAGTGTACTCTGCTGAAGCGCACGTCCATACGAAAACGTCAAGCTCCACGGTTTCTTACCTTTGAGCTGATTAATGGCGTTTAAATTCACAGTTGCTTGTTCCTCACTCTGTCCTCCAGACAAGAACACAACGGCTGGAACCGCGGCGGGGACAGTACGCTGTAATGCACGGACCGTGTGCTCTGCGATCACTTTGGGTTCAGCCCTAGACTTACTATCGGAGCCTGGAGTAACCATGTTTGGTTTCAAGAGCGTTCCTTCTAAGATCACGTGGTGATCATTAAGAGCCTTATAACAAGCCGCGAGGACACGTTCCGTGACGTAAGCACATTTCTCAATATCGTGGGATCCGTCCACGAGGATCTCTGGTTCCACGATGGGGACGAGACCGTTCTCTTGGCAAATGACGGCATATCTCGCTAGACCGTAAGCGTTTTCGTGGATGGCTAACTCCGAAGGCTCGTTGGCTCCGATTTTGAGAACGGCACGCCATTTGGCAAAACGTGCACCTGCTTCATAGTATTTCTTGCAACGGTCTCCGAGCCCGTCGAGGCCAATGGTTGTGGTTTCACCATTTGTACCAGCGAGCTCGACAGTTCCTTTATCGACTTTGATACCGGGAAGGACTTTAGCTTCCTTCATTACATCAACAAATGGTTTACCTGTAGCACACGTCAAGTTATTCCAATGTAATAAAGATATATAATTTTCTTTTTAAAACACACAATAAAGATATATAGTTTACATATCAGATTTTTTTTTCTTAAAGAATGTTAAATTTATTTCATTTCAAAAGCAGTTGTACTAAGAATATTGTATATATCTTTTTTTTGTCAGATATATTGTGATTACTCTTGTGAGGGTTAGAGTCTTTACCTGAAGCTGTTTTCTGGTAGAGAGTTTCCTCAAAGAGGATGATACCACTGATGTATTGGAGAGCTCCTGGAGTGGTGAACAAGAGCTCACGTAAAGCACGTCTGTTTGATTCAACGTTCTCGACGTTAATGCTTGCGAAACGTTTTCCGATGGTCCCTGTGGATTCATCAGCGGCGAGAATACCTTTCCCTGGAGAACCGATGTAAGCAGCATTGGCGATGAGCTCATCTGTCGAGATAAAAAAAATCATTATACCGGTGATAATTAACATTTTCAAACTACAAGAAGCTGATGGAACTAGATAAATCAAATGATGAACAATGAGATGGTGGTGAGATTTACCGGCGTATTTGGACTTGAAGCACGACATTGTTTAAAAAAGAGAGGGCACGACGTAGATGATATAAAGATCGATTTTAAAATGGGCCTTTTGGGGATTTTTATAGTAAAAGGGCCGCGTTAGAGACGGATACAACTACAAAAATAGAGATTTACGAGAGGCCCGAAGAAGTTGACGCTCTGCCTCTAATATTGTAGAAAGTTTTATTTATTTCAGAAAGATCATTCTTTGTTGCATTTTACTGGTGGTTGCGGCCATGAAGCACGTGAACTAAGCCACTGGATGATCCGAAATAAAAGTGATGATATTGAATTATATATCTATCAAATTTGAAAAAAATTATATAAAAATAGGATAGTGGAAGTGTCAACTCTCAAACATGTGGGCCTAAAAGAAGAGTCCACCCATCCATACTTGTTATCGTCATCCATGACGCCATTACACATTTTTATAATATTTCCCGCCTTCACCATCCAAGATTTATCCAAACACCTTTTCCGTAATAGTTTTGATAGGTAAAAAGTTCATCAGCAAGAAGACAATATTCAAGTTGCATAAAGCAAAAAAAAAAAAAGGGTTAACTAATTTTATATATGTGTAACTAAAAAACTATCACCTACGACTCATTTCAACGGAACTAAAACTATCCGACCCGAGATTTTTATACGGGCCGGGTGATAACCCACCATCTTCTCCCTCTAGTGCATGTTTCTCTCTACTCCATATCCTAAACGCAACGTAAACCATCGCCACCGTTAAAGCCAACGCAATCACAGCGAGCAGAGACATCCCAACCGTTAATCCCACTCGGCTTCTCTTCTTCCCTACACCCTCACGTACCTTAAAATAACCCATTTTACTCGGATCCGCAACGCCCAGCATCGTCCTGATCGGGTAATTAACCAAATAACAAAACCCGGAGCCGTTATTATAAACCGACCCGAAACACTTGCAATCCTCCACACACATCTCCTCACACTCTCCCAACGACGACGTCGTTTTATGATCCATCAGTTCCTTAAACGGCACTTCAACGCCTCCACGTCTCACCGTTTTAAACTTCTCCGTCTTACCGCCGCAAAAGTCCGCCGCTCTCGAACCCCCGCGACTACACTCTCCGATCACGGTGCTGTTATCTATACACGAGCATCCCGATCCAGGAGTGCAGAGACTGTAAGGCCCACACGGATTCGGGAGATCGCAAGTCTCTCGAATAGCTTCGTAGTTCAACGCCCAGCGAGATCCGTCCCAGAGATATCCCCGGAGGTTCCCGTCGGATTCCAATCGGAGAATCATAAGACCGTTAACCGGCCGTTGAAAGCTGTTGAACGCTTCCACGTCGACCGGAACGGTCCCGGTTTGGTACATACCGAGATAACCGTTCGGGTTGATCCGAGCGTGAATCGGACCCGATCCGTCTCTGATCTTGGCCTTCGCCTGGAGAGCGCTGTGTTTCCAGTAGAACTGCTGAGAGTGAGAGTCGTCGCTGACCTTAGCGTATAGTCCGATGAAGTCGCGTCCTAACCGCATCCAATACAAGCCGTCGGATGAAACCAGAGCCATCGTGGAGGTGAAGTTTTGATTCTCGACGAGTGTGTTCGCGGGAAAATCGAAACTCTCCCACTCGATTGAGGAGGATGACGTGGACACCACTTGGAGATTGGAGTCGTTACGGAGGACGAGACGGTCTCCGTTAGTGTGAGTTGACCATTCTACCCTCGAGGAAGGGTCGGAGACCACGAGGCTGCCGTTGAAGAATAGTTTCGTTTTGTGTGACCAGCTCGCTGTTCGGGTCGGGTCGAAAACCCAGAGGGGGTCCGTTAAGTTCGGGTGGGTTACAGCGAGTGTGAGGCGTGACCCGTTTAAACGTAGGAACCCGAACGAAAAGTTTCCGCTCGGGTCAGTGAGGAGTGGCTGGAAGGAGTCGATGGACGAGTCCGGTTTGGCTTCGAAGCCTTTGGTTAACTCTAGAACCGGTTCGGTCGCGTTGACTTGATGCCGTGTATGAGAACAAAGTAGGAAAACGAATAACAGGAGGAAACGAAAACACAAACCTTCCATTTTTGGAAATTTGTATCAAAGAGGAAGAAAGAGATGTTGTACTAGCTGAACAGAAATGGAAAGAGATTGTGATGTTTTTGATTCGTTCATGCAGAGAGAGAGAGAGAGAGAGAGAGAGAGAGAGAGAGAGAGAGAGTCCATTGCATCAGTTTACTTCAATATATATTTATAGAGAGACGCAGATAGGTATATAAAAGTAGAAACTAGTATAAATTATTTGATATGTTTACCAGTCGTATAATATATGAAGAAAATGGTATTATAAGGCGTCGATGTCGTGGGACTAGTATTGAATATTTGAAGTCTGATTTGAGAAAGATATGGTTTTCTGGTGGAAATATTGGGATGAAATGTTTATCATATCAACCATTAATCATTAGTCGCTAATCGCAAATGGACCAGTTGTCTATTGCACTAAAACCACAATATATTACTTACAATATTGAGTAGAGACAAATTATTGCACGCACTAAGCATGTGTCAGTGTCAGTATATGTGTATACAATACATAGCTAAATACACATGTATCATGTATGAATCTAAAATTAACAACGAGTTTGTGAAATGTTTATATTGTATTTCTATGTTTATTTTAGATTGGTTTTTACAAACGAGAGCTTGTGCAAGAGTAAAACAAATGAGACATTTATATATTGGAATCGTTTAAGACTCACAAGACCTACTGTGATCGAGCCACGCGCGCTTCTGAATCCAGAAACATATCTGCATACACAATTTCATGTAAATCCTTGCAAATTGAAAGGGGAAGTCTAGAAGATTATAGGTGTTACAATTTGATAAGTAGTTGTTATTATATGTGAAATAGAGCTAGGACAAAAGTCGCACCAGATCTAAGGGTCAAAAGACTCAAGCTCTTCATTAGTTCCTGTCGATTTACCTGTCAGGTCGTTGAATGTCTCTATAGTTGCAACTTGCAATCTTCTTTACACCTCCAAAAACTTAAGGGACCATGTATAATACATGCATGTATGGTGTAGTTATATCAAGATGCATGAGAGTTGCTTAGACTAGAGGCTCATGCTACAGGCTGTTGTATTTTATATGAAAGGAACAAACATAAACTAGCCAACAACGTTTCCTCAACTGCAAGGAACTATTTTCAAAATTTTGAACCGATAAATTCGAGACTCTTATCATGGCAATGTAGAAATGTAGAGTTTTCAGAGATCTTTTACACACACATAAAAAAAAGTTTTCAGAGATCCAATGCAACACTGGGGCTCGTACGTATTAGCCTAGACATGGTTATAGTTACACCTGTCCAATTAGGTTACCTCCTAGTTTTCACAACGATGTGGTGGTTATTATCAGGTCACATGGATTGACTTTGTAAAAGGCTCATTAAATGTAATGAGTGGACTAATTTGTGAAAAGAGGATATGTATGAATGGTATCGTAACAAAACATCGAAAGTCTCACCATCTCGTTCAGATTTTGACTTATATTTTTCTATTTATGTGTTTGTGTTGACATCATTTAAGTTCAACCATACAACAACTCTTTTGTTCCTTTTTGTTGTCCCTCTCAGAATACAAACCTACATTTATTTATTTTCTTACCAAAAACTAATCGTTTTGTCTAGATTGCAGTTTTATGACTAATGCCTACATGTATTGGAAAATATGTAAATGACTAATACCTACATGTATTGGAAAATATGTAATGACTAATGCCTACATTTTCGTAAAGAACTCACTTTATACAACTTGCTTAGAGAAAAAGAATCTGAAATAGATTGATGGTAGACTATTGATGGTAGACTAATCTATACCAAACATATCAGACGATTCACATCTAATAAGTTTCTTTTCGATTCATATGTCTTAATTAGCCTAATAAGTCTTCCCATCTAATTATTTTATGTGTTAAGCTATGTCATGTGGTAAACGGAAGATCCACCGAATATGGTCATATGTTATATGTCAAAGTTGGCGGGCTTAACTTTTAGGGCCATTGTTAATTTTAATTCATTATAATATGGCCCCTTGAATCTACTTTTTACAATAAAATGTAACCGATGGGCCAAAACAGAAGCCCAAAGATGATCAAGCATTGAAAAAGAATAATGTTGACAGTGGGATTTGAACCCACGCCCTTTCGGACCAGAACCTTAATCTGGCGCCTTAGACCAACTCGGCCATATCAACTTTTTGTTAATTGTATTTTACATAGGAAAGTAACTTTAGAACTCAGAAGAGTGATGGGGAAGAAAACCTGACTACATTACTTCAATTTAGTTCATTTTCGATCTGAATGATAAAAATCTAGCACTATCGACATAAACATTGTTTGCAATTTTTTCACACTACATTTTTACCTTTCTGAAGACCAAAGTAAATTAACTAATTCATAATACTCTACGAACGATATGAAATGAAACCAAATCTAAAACACACAGGTTTACAATAATTGCATGTAAATTATTAAAGCAAAAATTAGATGAAAAGGACTACCACCAAAATCGAAAGAAAGTCGTGAGGCTCTCTTTTCTTTGTCCAATTGATGTAATGAATGGACAAGGCCTAGTTTTATCGAATTGTCGGCTTACTGAAAAATAGTATACGATAATGACTCCCATCAAGTACTCAAATTAGGCTCGTGATCATTCCTTGTCGTTCTATGTCACAAAGAAATTGGTTTAGCCAAGACAGATCCGAATACCTAAAATGATGTGACTCTATGTTAAGTTTTAACTTAGACCCATATCATTAACCATGTGGAGTAAAGTTTTTTTCTTCTTTGTTCACATGATTTGTAGGTTCTTAATTTTAAAATTAATTATTTTGCCTAAATGTAATTTCAAAATATACGGAAATGGTTTGGACTGAGCAAAGAATCACACTTGAAACTGTTAAATGTGAACTAGTCTTTGAAATTTTTCATTTTTATAATAAATAAATAGGAAACGAGGAAGTCGAGACATGAAAACATAGAGAGTAGTAATGTTGTGTAACGTCGAAAGAGAGTGCGTCCGTTTTGCTTTTGTCATTTTGGTTACACAATCAACGAGGAAGAATCTTTCTCTCATGGGTGGGATGTCGACCATGAGATGTGTCGACTAGAAAACAAATATGTTAAAAGCAGAACTAGTTAAATAATGTGTATAATAAATTAATTGTGTTAAAAAGTGTATAATAAATTAATAATTAGTACTTTTTTTTAATAATTAGTAATATTGATGCTCAGAACATTTTTCTTTGGGAAAAGAGAACTCATAACTTAAATAATTGTAAGTAGTTGTCTACTTGTTTCGTCTTATAGATCAAAGTTAACTGAAACTTATTTGGGATGGTAAAATACAGAAGAGAACTCAAAACTAGATTTGAATTACATGTAAATTTTAATACAAACTCTTAAGTGGCTGTTGACTAGTTGTTTTGTCTGGTTGATGAAGTCACTGACTCATTCTCGCTAAATGAAGTGCTTTATAAAGTGGGATCCACTGCACAACACATCAGAGACGGACCAAAACGTAAATGTAACGAGCATGTGAGAGATCTACACGTTTATTAAAACTTTTGACTTCTTCTCCTTCGTGTTTTAAAGTTTTGGCTTGTTCTTTTTTTTCCATCTTCTTCTTCATGTTGAAATCCTATTCTCAAGCGCTCTGAAACAGAAAAAATGGAGAAAAAAATTGGCATTATGCTCTTCCTTTATGTTCTTCTCCTTCTTCAGTTATCTGAGCTTCGTACAGCTCAACGACCTTCCCAAGTGGAAAAAGAAGGTATTTACATGCCATATAATACAGACCCACATGCATGCCTTTATAAATTGTATCTATATGTTGTATATATCCTAATTTACAAATTTGATTATGACTTTCGGTGTATATGTGCGTAGATTTCTACTTTTCTAGTGCGGCCGTATGAAAAATGTAGTTAATAAGAGGTAGGTATTATTTTTAAGTTGTGGTCATCTATAGTTTAGATCTTGAAATCATTCATAGAAACACAAATTTAATATAAAAATATTTCACTGATCCATAGCATGCAATGTTATGTTTCGGTCACATGAACCTTGTTGGGATTAAATCGAGTGTATATCATGAGTGATTAGATCCATTTTTCTTACATATTTCGTGGAAAAAGCTTTGATTTCATGTTGTTTTTTTCTTGCCAATTTTCCCATCGTAGTAGAAGAAAAAGGAGTCAATAACAATAATTGGGCCTGGACTACACAAGCAGATAAGGCATCTGACATGGCCCAAGAGTTATCACATGTAAATACTCTTCTCCTATTCATACTATTATCTTACTGCATATTCATTGTGTTTATTTAAGAAAAAATTGATTTATATTTTCCCCTGAAATGTGATTTAAGCTTATGGGAGAAGAGAAATGCGAGGAGAGTGATGAAGAGTGTATGAAGAGAAGGATGATCACTGAATCTCACTTGGACTACATCTACACTCAAAGCCACAACAAACCTTAATTACCACCCACCTTTTGTCATTCGTCAGGAGGTACTAAGTATGAATAATCCAACACCATAGTGTTTTAAGAAATATTTAAAAGATTGTATTGTGATAACAATGGTTGTATGATTATGGGGACTTTTATCTATATTTATATAAACTAGTATAGTACATATCAGGGATCCCTTCTTGACAATTTTAACTTATGTGAATAATGATCACCAAGTTTGAATAAGCCTCAAACGTTAAAATATCACCAAGTTTTTTTCATTCTCTGTCACATTTTGATTATCATGTCTTACGGTTTATCACCTGTAAATTGTAACCAAACCAAGACAAAACATACCAGAGCAAGGAGAAAGAGCTAACCTGGAACATAAAGATCTTCTCTTCCATGGAAGAGTGTGATAGTCAGCTTCAAGAAGAGTCCTCAAACCCCTGCAAGATAGAACCCAAACAAAACAAAACAAAAGCATAATTTTGTGTCCTCCAGTAAAACCTTAGTGCAGAGACATTGATTCTAAATAAAAAGTGCAAAATCATTATTTATATATGTATAAAGGTGCATCTCAAAATAAACAATCAATTAATTAATAATTCACCCGATAATAAACGGGTGATTGGTCTAATAAAATATATAATGAAAGGTCTTAAGGATCATCCATTGGAGTAGTATCATCACCAGGTGGCCAGTTGAATCCAGTCTCTGTCATCCCTGCAGCAAACTGTTCCCAACATACATCAGGCAAACAACCACCACTTGATGTTTCTGGAACAGAACCAAACTCTGCGACATTATAGTCCATTGTGTTTCCCCACACATCCTCGTTGCTGAAACTCGGTATTGTAGTGTCGAAACCCATGCTCCAAGTCTCTTCTTGTTTGATAAGTCCTTCAGGAGTTGGAAAAGGTAAGAAGTAATCTTGATTCATTGTTTCTTCTTCTGATGGATTCATCAGGTTCTTCCCTTTTGGATCGGTTGAAGTCATCCCCTGGTTTGAGGGTAGAATGTTCTCAGTGTCTTTTTCCTCTGACATTAACAGTCTCTCCCAGTCATCAGCTTCATACTTCACAATCTCCCCTCCTGTTGGGGAGTGCTTGATGAACTTCTTTCTCGCCTTTTCGAATCCAAGACCCCCTCCTTCTCCTTTGAGGCTCTTGAGGCGGTCCAAGAAGCCTGGGTTCTGAAACAACTTAGCCAAGAAAGAGAGCATCTGCTTCTGCCGCTGCTCAGCAGCTTTCAGCCTCTGGTTCACAGTGTCCACGTGACGAGCAGTGCCTCTGTTTTGCTGCTGAAGCTCAACCATTTCTTCCATCAACGCGCGGCGCTCTTTCCTCAGCTTCTCGATCTCTTCTCCGACCTCGGTGGGTGACCCTTGGCTTTGTTGGCTGGTGATGCTACTGCTGCAAGCTTGGTTGGATTGTGGCGAACGGCGACGGTGAATGTTCTTGAGAAGATGCTTCTGTCCTCTAAGGAAAGCCTCGTTGGCGAATTCCCATTTGTCGGTATCAATCTTCCGGAATCCCTGAACACATTCAAACCCACAAAGAACATCAATCCCCCAACAATCACATCAAGATTACAACAGCAGATTGATTGCAAAACTAGATCTTTGGTCTGTTTAGTTATAGTGAGAAGATTTCAACCTTTGAACTTGTATAGTGAGCAAGTTTACCATGAGGGAAAGAACAAAACTAATTACACAAGAGGATATGATCATTTCAACAGAACAAGATTACAAAATTTATTTCACATGACCAGTAAAAATAACATACAACACAAGCCCAAATTGATAGATACATAATCAGAAATATTTACACTATAGAGATTGCACAAATCCCAAAAAGCATAATTACAGGTATTTACAGTTTTATCAAAAAAAAAAAGCCAGTTTCAACAATCTATACAACAAATTAAATTACAAAAAAAGATAACAAAAATTAAAAGAAAGAAAAACAGGTAAGAATTAACAAATGGTAAAGAACAATAGAAAATGATCATCCATGAGTCATCATGAGTCATATATCCAAATCTACAAAACAAAAGCAGAGGAACATATTATAACATTTACAGACATAGAGACATAACAGAGATACCGACATAAGTGTTAAGCTGTCTGACGAAGCTGGAGAAATTGTTGTGTTTAAAATTCCGCGGGAGTATGATTCTGGCGAACTCCACAGGGTCCCAGACGACGAAGCTCGCGCCGGTCAGCCCCCAAGATATGACCGGGTCGAGACTCGGATCATCCACCAAATCGAACGTTTTGGATAGAAACGGCGGGATTGGGTTCCCGTGCAAGATGTCTAGCGGCATGGGGAGTGGAGAAGCCACGTCTGTTATGTCGACGTGGAGAGGTATGGAAACACCATCCTTCTCTGGGCTCATTTGAAAAAATATAAATATAGAAGTTATATTGGTTTAGGGAAGAGAAGTAACTTATGGGAGTGGGTGTGGTAATCAAAGGAGTTTACTTAAGAAAATGGATTAAGGGGAAGATGATGGGGTTTATAAAGGTTTAGGGGAGGATGTAACCGACAAACTGTTAGTGAGATATGTAAGAAAAAATCTGGGGGAGAGAAAGGCGGTGCGGTGGGGCAGTTCCCAGCCACCGTGGATTCATCTTTTGTGTCATCTTCCATCGTTGATTCGTTGTGTTTTTAGAGTTGAAAACCGACATTGAAGAAGACTGTTGTTTCCTTGCTGCTTCGCTTCGCTTCTCTCTCTATCTCTAGTTTTTTTTTTTTTGCAATCCGAAGGAGAAAGAAAGTTGTGAGGTGATGGGTCCCCCACGTAATCTTAGATTTTTAAAAGGAAGGAGTGATTTTCCGTGTTTGCCAGGTCAGCTTTACAAGTGGACCCTCACTGTCATAGATTGAATTTTACGCAATCCTATTGGTCACTAGCCCCATCAACACACAGTGTCTGTTCTGTTCTGTTTTTTTAATTTTTTATACAATTATGAAAGACGAGTAATTAAGGTAAAGTCGTTATCAATAGGTGAGGCCAAATTTACTTCCTTGCGAAGGCAACACAAAATTCTTGGTAGAATTTTTTTTTTTTTATCAAAAAATTCTTGGTAGATATTTTCACAATCTTGAGATATTTTTCTTCTTTCATTTCTCACTCTTCGTTTTCCTGAACAAGCTCCACTTAAACCATGAGCAACCTTTTAACATTACGAGTTACAATCACAAATCCTCATGATAATCTCCTGTGATTTACACACTTGACAAATACAATGTACAATCCAATGAATCATACTGAATTTGCAAAACCACACTGACACACGACTCTTTTTTCTTGGTTTGGACTCTCTTAGTTACTAGGAGCTACTAATTTAGTAGCTTAAATGTACAACAAGGTAACTTAAAAGAAACATATCACATGAAGGATTAGACAAAAAAAGATAGCTTAAAGTGTCACTACTACAAAAGGCTTACAACAATATATTGCTCACACCCCTAGGAGGTAGATAATAGAATATCCCTTACTGTTTCCACTTACTACTTGATTTACTTTTTTTCCTTCCCTGTGACAATAATCATGTACACTTTTAACAATCTGCAACATAGAAAAACAACAACAAAAGAGAAGGCAAAAAAAAAATAGAAATGAAAAGAGTGGCACTAGAACAGCGAGTGTGTATGGACCATAGCTCACGAGGTATGTACCTTACAGCTATCTTAACTAGTGTCTCCCTCCTGGGCAGCAAAATAATGCTGAGAGTATATGTGCACATCATCAATTATTAATATCGTGTTTCCAAGTGGGCCGGTGTTTCACAGATCCAAGCGGTTGGGTGGAGGAACCGCTGATTTGATCAATGGTCTTAGCAAGTCCATAATTGTTGCAAATGATGGACGCTTCCACGGCTCACTGGCAAATCAAAAATGAAGGATGATTCAAGGGAGGAATCATAAATGAAGTTTCAGAAAGAAAAAAAAAAAGAACTTTTGTAGCGTACTTTGTCCAACAACCCTCGATTATTGCTGCAACTTGAGGGTTCAGGTTCCGAGGGATCTCAAGCCGTTTATTCTTGAAACCAACCGCAGCTACAACCTGTGGACCAGTTTTTATTTTAATGACCAATATAGCGTGTTATGAAACATCGTTGCTGATAAAAAAACATGTGATGAGCAACTTTCTAGTGCAAAATAACTTTTTGGAGTAGAGAGTACCTGAGCAGGATTCAAATTACCCCATGGTTGCTGCAATGTAGCAAGCTCCCACAAGATGACCCCAAAGCTGTACACGTCTGACTTCTCATTAGATTGCTCATCCCGCAGGACCTCTGGTGCCATCCACTCGGGCTGTAATATCAAAAGCCAATCAGTTTTGTTTCTTCTACAGAACAAATAGTTAATAGGACCCAAAATTGAGTTGACTTGTTCAGTTGAATTCAGCTTCAAACTAACTGAACTTACAGTTCCAGCTGCCGACTTTGATGAAAGGAACGTGCTGGCCTTTAACCGCGAGAGACCAAAATCACAAACCTGAAATTTTAAGACCAATCGAAGACTTAAAAGAAATAATGTTTTGCAAGAGAGATGCCTTTTCAGACAATAGCTTGGGGCCAACTTTCATGGGTTACAGCAGACTAATGTCTTTTCGCAATGTCCTTAAAATGATTCAACATAAAAATTCTACACTGGTCCCGCAAGAAGAATGATATATACTGAAACAAACTAAAGACTCTGGACAAAACAATTTTGTAATTCAGATTCAAACCTTGACGGTGTATTTTTTGTCGACCAGCAAGTTTGGAGATTTTAGATCTCTATGTACAATCGGAGGATTGCGATTATGGAGATAATTCATTCCTTTAGCCTGCAACACAGAAATGGTAAGAAAACTCGATGAGAAATAAACCCAAGATCACAAAGTAATCAACTCAATTTGAAACCCGTTCAGGAGTGGTAAAGGAAGAAGGTCAAACATACCACATCATATGCCATACTCAAGCGGCGTCTCTCATCCAGTTGCTCTCTTGCTCCACTTTTATGCAAAAGTCTGAATAAACTACCTCTGTTTCAAAAGAGACGATTGCATTAGCAATAGAATAGGCTTAAAACTCTACAGCAGACACAAAATCTTCGAAATCCATGTAAACAGTACCTTGACAAATATTCTGTCACTATTGACAAATTTGGAGGTTGAGTGACAGCTCCCATGAAGAGAACAATATTCGGGTGGCGAAGGCGTTTCATTATTGCAACCTAGCGGTGAATCAAGATATCATGAAGGGTTTAGTACACCAAGTTCGTTACCAAGAAAAAACGAGAAAGTTTTAGGTTGTGCACCTCTCTCAAGAACTCATTGACACGCTCAGCATGGAAGTCTTGCTCCATGAGAATTTTCACAGCAACATCCTGAAATTGGTGGTGGACAATTTTCCAATAATCAAAGTTAGAATTCCGCTCGTGATAGCAATGGAAGATTCAAACAGGAAGATATATTTATGATAGAAAGACATAAAACTAATTTGAGGATACTTTTTCGTTAGGAAATAAGAATATAATTTATGTCAGACCATACCGATTAAATAATTTGCCCCTTTTATCATCCAACAGATCCAAGTATTACTAGTTAAAACCCACCATACTTTTAGAAATCAGCCATGCAAACTTCAGATAAAAAGTTCTTACCGAGCCATGCCACTCAGCACGATGAACAGTGCCAAAGGAACCTGAAAAAGCAGTAGGAATATAAGCGGACAGATAAGACAATTCCGAACTCTCAGAGAAGAAATAAACTTCTAAATGGCAGTATATTATTATTTTGTTTGAGACTAAATGCCAAAGCAAACCCACTTACATAAGAATTTCATATATCTTTTTCATAAACTAAATGACTGCTTGATGGATAAAACTAATACCTGCTCCAATCTTCTCTTTTATATTAAGATCACACCATGGGATGTCCATATCATCACCATCGAGTCCAAGATCCCTGTTTGCTCTGTTCACAACCGGCTGATTGATTGGTGGGGCATTTATAGGTACTGCATCTTGGACTTGATTTGAGGCACGCATTATGTTCTGTGGAGGCATATTAGCACCGGGAGGCACAGATCCACCCCCATTTTCTGCCGAACCATCATTTTCTCCACCCCTATGAAACATTGAGAATCCTATATCATCTACAAGAATTCAAACAAAATATAAGAAATCAGAGTCCAGAAGACAAGTACAACAGGAATTTAAACTAAAATATCAAAAAGAACTTCAATTCCAAAGCAACGCACCCACATCCACAACCATTACACACACAAAAAAAAAACAATAGAACAATTCTAAGACTGCTAACCTTCAGATAACGAAGACATAATAAAAGAATATATACAATGACAGGAGATTCTACTTTCAGGAAAGATAGAAAATGAGATGTAAGAAGCATGCATATAGTTAAAATATAATTCATGTTCTTTTCATCGGACTACCTGATGCAGGATCGAAAACAAGATTAAGAGATTCACTGTCGGTGAAGTACTGCTTGGCTAGTTCCCTAAAATCGACCGCAGGTTCAACTGGCCTGGGTCGGGGAAACCGCAAAGGTGATGAAATTGAGATAGTCGAGGGACCATTTAGCAAGGAATCAGGCTCCCACAAGTGGCCTGGTTTTCCAACTAAATCAACAAGATACTCCCTGAAACCAAAACAATGTATTCCATGTTATCAACATAATGAGAAACATTGGTGCCATACTTGTTCCTACAGAAACAAAAAGGTAGAGAATGCACCATCACAATCACTTGGACCCGTACCTATCAAGCCCAAACCTGACAAGGCACGACGCAGCATCGTCTCTATTACAATATTTGCACCCCTTTGCGATTCGACAGGGTAAATCTATTATGTCAGCCAGTACCTGCATGCACCAAATGCGGGGATAAACAACTTAAAAACAAAAACAAAGAAAACATTACGGGATAAATAAAAAACCGGCTAAAAATACACTGTTTTCAAGCTAGTAAAACCACTTTTTTTTTTTAATTTGTTCGAAGAAAAGTGTCTTCACAAGTATTACTGTACAAACAAATCCATGAAGCAGAATAGTTTATACGATCATTTCATAAGATACGTCTTAAATGTCCTGGCAATAGCATCGAAGTTGGGATCTCACTTTGAAGAGTAAAGCTCGGTGTCTGCAGAGTCCTACAGAGAGGCTACCTATGGGAACCACAACTTTAAAGCACTCTTTTAGACCGTTAATGCACTCCTTCCACATGGGAACCAACTCATCTTCCCCCATGATAACTGAACCTCTGAAGGAGGTGAAAACAATGATTACCAAACAAAGTGAGAAGCCAGGGGGAGATATAAAATTATTACTTCAAAAAAGATTACGAGGATTGTATGAGTACAAACCCCATACGATTGCAGATTAGTTTTGCCAGCTGGTCCACAACCTCTTTTGTGGTTATGCAGCTACAAGAGATGTCGTGGACTCTATTGTGAAGTTCCTTGAAGGCTGGATCAACACGCCGATCGACTAAGATGGCTTCCAGCGAAGAGTCAACACCAGAATCAATAGCTCTCAACGATTCAATTGAAGGGATGCGGCCACTTTCATTTAGATCAATGCATAAGGTCCAAATATATGGATCCAGACCATCAATCATATAAAATCCGTCAGGAACTTTATCATAGTACGATAAGCATCCATTTACCTGATACAGTACACAAAAGAATCATATTCTGCAATGCATCATCCCATCTCTTACTAATCTATTTTTTTTTTCTTTTTCTTTACCCAGAAGCGATGAGAAACGGTTTCAGCAGAACTTGGTGAAGTCCGCAAAGCAGACTCGTCCGGTACAGGATCCAGAAAGTTCGGATCATCAGCGCAAGTAGCCTCCGAGGAAAGCCTCAACGCCAACGCAAGCTGCAGCTGATAACTCTCCTCCGTCTGCTGCGCCCAGCTCTTCCCAGACGACGAACCCCCAGCGGAATCCATCCCCATCTGCATCCTCGAATCACCTAACCCGACGTCTTGAGGAAACCCAACCATTTCGATCTCGTTACCCGCCGCGGAGAGCGTAGGCACATAGTAATCCCCTGACAACGAGCTCTCGCCGAAGCTGCTCCCGCTCGATTGCCTCTGCAAACCGAGCGACGACGAATACATATTCCCAACCCGATTCGGTTGCCTGTGATCACCATGATCCCAATCGAATCCGGATTTGGATTTTCCGTTGTTCCCGCTGTTGTTGTTGCTGGCGCTGGACAAGGAGGAGTCATAATGAGGCGGAGGAGCTCCGGTGACGGAGACGGAGACCTGGTCGTCGGGGAATTGACTAAGCAGAGTGTAATTGGATCTTCTAGCGCCGGGCATTTCCATCGGAAGATTCGCGATCTAGACGAGAGACTTTTTTTCTCCGATCAAATAGAAGCTCAAACCCTAAGAAACCGCCATTGTTGAACAAAGTTCGGCGAGCTAGCAAGCCACTTGTTTTCCTCTCTCTCTCTCTCTCTGGTTTTCCAATTTGCACCTTTTTAAAATTCTCTCTTAATGAATTTGATTTTTTTTTTTTTTTTTTTTTGCGTTATCAGAGGAAACTGTGAGCTCGGTGCGTTTCTGTTGATATAATCTTGTTATATTCCTTTTTGTTGACCCTCTTTTTTAAGGAAAATCAAAAAAAAAAAATCGGTTTATCCATTTGTTTTGGCTTTTTTTTTTAATCTACTATTGCTGAGTATATAGCATCTTGTAAATGATTTATCCGTAAATAATTACAAGTTCAATTAGGAATTGGTAGAATTAATATAAACAGAATGTTAGGAATAAAATACAATAATAAGTAGAATATAATTTATTTTATGTATTCATAACCAAATTTGTTATGAAATTACTTTTTGTATATCTTATCTGTTTAGTTATGGAATTGATAGAATGAGTATTTTATTTCATTCATGTGAAATCGTGAACTTTTAAAAATTAATGAAATAAATTATTTCACATTATTTCATTTCAAAAAATCAACAATCCAGTTATAGCCGATTTTCTTTTGTTGTAAACTACAAAGAGGAAGAAAAAATATTATATCTAAACAACTAACTTGGTATTCATTTTCTTGGTGGACTGCAACTGCCGTTCTAAAAATAAACTTTGGTTTCAAGATTAAAAAAAAAAAGAAAAAAGTAAATCTAAGTAGTAGGAATGGTATTCAAAGAGGAAACAAGTTAGAAAATATAAACCATGTTGTAATAAATAAATCTCTAGACCAATCCGAGTTGAGGACATTGAAACCAAGCTTGTGCTAATGTCATTGTCGTATCACCACTCATCAAACATGTTTATAAAAAAAAATCAAATATGCTTTTTAAAGTCCAAAATGTGACATTAAACGTCCAAAGTGTATGAATCTGCAGATATATGAAGTGTTTTATAAAGGAGAACGAACTTTGAAAAATAAATTGGTAAATGAAGGAATGGGTTAAGTATCGGGTTAGAGGGGGATGTATTCGTGTATGCGAAAGTGATGGGCTCTTATGTATCTATATTCCTTTGTCTATTTCAAACATTCGTATCTCTGCGTGTGACTTCACCATGCATGCATCTTCTCTCGTCAAAACTTTTTTTTTGTTCGTTTATGTTGACAATTGACAAGCAAAGAAACAAGAATATATTTTCCTCTTCCTGAATTCAGAAATAGTACCATTAACTTTACGGTATTATATGAGCAAGTTTTTCAACCAGTATTATCTATAACTTTTCAAACTAATCGTATTTAGATTTTTCTTTCCATTGCATCTTTTCTTTGTTCATTTACTTCTTTTTTTGTCATCCATCAGTTTTTTATTCGTTGTATGATTGAAATGATATCACTTTTATTATGTTTAAAATGCTATCTTCAAGATCAAATACACTCGTTAGTCAGTTATACGTGTTTAATAGAGATTGCCGTCTTGTCTTACAATCATGTTGTTTTGTTGACTGCCATAGAGGCTTCCCGCAAGCATTACATTATTAGTTTTACCCTTTAAAAAAAAAGCTAATTAGTTTTGAATTTCTTTCATTACATTTCAAGTATAATAAATATGATTATATATATAAGCATGAAGAAATAGCTGGCGTGGAAATTTTAACCTAATTAGTTTTGAATTTCTTTCATTACATTTCAAGTATAATAAATATGATTATATATATAAGCATGAAGAAATAGCTGGCGTGGAAATTTTAAACAGTACTATTTGTATAAAGAAAGTAAAATTCGTATATATTTGATCTTGAAGATAGCAGTTTAAACATAATAAAAGTAAACTTTAACACAACGACAACAACAGAAAACACTTAAAACAACAGACAACACTAACTAGTAGTGAACATAAATGTGGAAAATACATTAACTATACTAAGTACTTTGTTACAAAAATTACAAATTTTTAAATAGTGATTTTTAGAAAAATTAGTGAGTTGTTGCTAACAACTAAATAAACTACTCCCAACTTTAATCTAGTTACATGATATGATTTGATATGGTTTACGTTTAAGATCAAACTACTGTATAATCTAATATATGAAATTATTATGTTATATAAAAAAAATCTTTCCCTGGAGGATGATGTTCAGATTCTTCCGGATGGTCAATGAGCTGTCATTAATTTATGTACGAAGTTATTAACGCAAGTTGGACGATAAATAAATAAATTTAAAATATTGCACTATGTATATCATTAATCAATAGCACTAAGAGCAACCCCATTGAGGGTTTTAAACAGGTTCATGGGCTCAGGTTTTGAGGCCTTTTGGATAAAAATAAATGAGAAATTGGGTTTAATTTGGCGACCCGCCTCTTACCTGTGATCCCGTCCGATACGGGTTCAGCACAGGTGTCGCATTCTGATTGGTGAAGGGGAGTAGAGGTCACGCGCTTGAACGCGGAGAGAGAATCATTTCTCTCATTTTTGCGAGAAAGCTAGGGTTTGCTCTGTGTGGCGATTTTATTTGCGACGCCGAGCTCTCACCCATTTTCTCCCCTTTTCTCGATCGATTCGGCGCCGGATTGTCTCCTCCAGGACCAGAGGTGAGTTCCGAGTCGATTGACGTTTAGATATTAGCCTTCTGTTGTCGATATCGCCATTGTGAATTGTCAAAAGATTTTATGATCTCGGGTTAGGGTTCGAAATCGAGATGTGTTTGGATCTAGGGTTGTATAACCTCGTCTACGGGTTCTATTTATCGATTAATGGTTCGAGATTTGCGGATTGAAAATCCAATAGGGGTTTTCGATTAAGGGTTAAAAAAAAATTTGGGGGTTTCGATTTGTGGTTTGATATATTAAACTGGGTTGGATAGACGGTTGGTATGATCGTATTTTTCATTTTTTTGTGCTAATCAATTTTTGTTTTGTGCTTTAGATGGATCCCGCAGATGAGAGAACAGATTGTAAGAGGAAACTGGAGCACATAAACCTCCTGAGTTACGTTTCCGATTCGGAACATGGGATGCCCAAAAGATGCGCTTGTGGTGGGAGAATGATACACGAGGTTCGAGTGAAGGATGAGTTCGACACTCAGCCAGGGAAACGCTTCTTCAGCTGTGTAAACTACGAGGTTAGATACAAACCCTGTTACCCAGTTGAATTATTAGATACAAACCTGTGCTTTAGTTCAATATTTGGAATGTGTTGTCTGATGTGTTTATTGTTTAACCAAGGCTGATGGGTTACATTATCGTCAGCCTTGGGTTTGTGGTGTGCAGGAGGAGATCGAAATGCTGCGTAAGCGTGTGGAGGAGGCTGATGAGGTGATCAAGTCGGTGCCAATGCTGGTTGAGAGTGTCGAGGTTTGTCACTTTGTCTAAGAGTTGATTTTTTTTTTTAATTAAGGTTTTTAAAAAGTCATTTACAACGTTTCTTTTTTTCTTGTGCAGGCACAAGTTAAAAGGCTGAGTTTGCTGCTTGATAAGCTCACTGGTGACGTGTATAACCTCACAGTGCAGGTGGCTGCTCTGGAGAGGGTGTGTTTCGAGTGAAATCCAAACAGGTAAACACAGAAACTAAACCGAAGTAGTTCTTTCCGTGTACTGATAGGTGTGTTGTTTGCTGTAGTTGAACTGAAACTTAACTAGGAACTCATCTAGGTTCATTTAATATGTAGAGTAGTATCTGTACTAGATTATAACTATGAACTCACCTAGGTTAATTTAAATGGGTGTTGGTTGGTTGCTGTGATGAATGTTCATTAAAAATATTGATTTGATGTGTAATGAATACATTTTGTGAACTACTTCATCTGTAATTAAGGCTAATGAATGTTTGGTAGTTAGAGACACAAAGGAAGTAAATCGTTTTTATATATACTGAAACCAACCACTGTAAACACAAACCAACTTTAACAAATCACTCTAACTCACCACGCTCTTGTGAAAACTCCCAAAAACGTGAAACCACAATGGATCACTTTTCTCATAATTCTGTCGGGTTTGTGACCCTATTATCTTCCCAGTGCACTCAAACCACTCAAAACACTCAAAACACTCAAAACACTCAAAACACTCAAAACACTCAAACAACTCAAACCATAGATGTAGGGTCCTCAGGTGTTTCTAAACCCGTAGAGAGGAGAAAGTGGACAACACAAGAGGACATTGTCCTCATCAGTGCCTGGTTGAACACCAGCAAGGATCCCATAGTTAGTAACCAGCAGAAGTTAGGTTCGTTTTGGAAAAGAATAGAGGATTATTTTAATTCAAGCCCTCAGCTCACTGGCGCTGTTCCTAGAGAGTGGAGTCAGTGTAAGCAGAGGTGGGGAAGAATTAATGAGCAGGTTTGTAAGTTTGTGGGAAGCTATGAGGCGGCTTTGAAGGAGCAAGCTAGTGGCCAAAATGAGAACGATGTCATGAAGTCTGCTCATGACATCTTCTTCAACGACTACGGGACGAAGTTCAATCTTGAACACGGCTGGAGGGAGTTGAGGTTTGATCAAAAGTGGAGATCCAACTCTGTCTCAAAAGATGGTGCAAAGGAGAAACGGAAGGAAGCTGCAGAGTCAGTCCCTGACTCGGATGAGGCTAGGCCTCCTGGTGTTAAGGCTTGCAAAGCAGCCAAACGCAAGAAAAAGGGGAATGAAGCAGCCTTTGATCGACTAGAAACCATTCTAGACTTGAAACGCAACCTAGCCAAACAAAAAATTCTAGATCGTCTCCTCTCTAAGAAACATGAAACTCTAACTGAAAGTGAGGTGGCTCTTAAGGAGAAACTCGTTTCTGAGATGCTCTAGGTGATAATTTGACAACTGCTTGTGCTTAGTTGAGGATTTTCTTAGTTCATTAGTTGATTCTTTTGTTCATTACTTGATAACTTTGTTCACTACATGATGATTTTGTTGATTACTTGACTTTAACTTATATTCTTCTGTCTCGTTTTACAGGTGAAGGTTGTTGGTTGTGGAGGTCACGGGTTCTACAAGGTTTGTTGGTTCTACAGGTCACGGGTTGTTGGTTGTGGAGGTCACGGGTTCTACAAGGTTTAGTCTGAGGTTGATGGGTCATCTCACGGGTTGTACTACTGAGAAAACATGTGCTCAGTTCACGGGAGAAACTCGTTTGTTTTTTTTTTTTAATGTTGTACTTGTCGCGGATGATGTCAAGAAAGACACTATATAATCTATCTCTCATTTTATGCATTGCTCTCATCTTCATCTCGATCTATTCTCTCAAAACAATCAGAACAAAACCATCTTTCCAATCTCTTCTCTGTAAGTAATCACACAACAACAGTGAAGCACACATAAGCCCACATCTCGAATTTGGTAATTCCTTTCAGACAGCATCTCGAATATAAGACAGCATCTCTTCTCTAGTAAGCACACTTTGCTTAATTTCAGACAGCCACGGTCTATAATATATATGGAAATTGTTTTTCCACTCTCTTTGTTTCTAAATTAATCAGACTATAATATATATGGGAATTGTAAAATGTCATCATATATTGTTCTATCTCCTTTTGAAAAAACCATATTTAATGTTCTATCTGGAAAATATAAAAAATAATAATTGCAATATGAAAAAAAAAACTCACATTTATTGTTGTATCTCCATTTGAAAATACCACATTTTTTCTAAAACCACATTTATTGTTCTATCTCCATTTGATTTATTTTTCTTAATCCATTTTATATTTTCTTATCTAACTATTCTTTTTTATCTTAAAATCAAATGTAGCCAAATAATGTCGTCCTCATCATCCGATGGAGTAGATGAAGCTTTTGAAGAATATTTTGACGAAGAATTTGATAATATCCTCAACTCCCTACTTGATGAACAAGCCACCAACCCAAAGAAACGGAATTATATCGAAAGAGATCGGGAACAAGGCCACATTCAACTATGGAACGACTATTTTGACGAAAATCCTACTTACACAACGGACATGTTTAGGCGGCGTTTTAGAATGAACAAACCATTGTTCCTTCGCATTGTCGAGCGGCTAACTACAGGTGTTCCGTACTTTCAGCAACGAGTAAATGCTCACGGAAGGAAAGGGCTCTCACCACTTCAAAAATGTACGGCAGCTATACGTATGCTCGCATATGGTCAATCGGGAGATACGTATGACGAATATCTCCGACTCGGTGAAAGTACTGCTCTTTTATGTTTGGAACATTTTACTAATGGGATAATACACTTTTTTGGTGATGAGTATCTAAGAATACCTACGGCAGAAGATCTTCAACGATTACTCGATATTGGAGAGGCACGCGGGTTTCCCGGGATGATTGGCAGCATTGATTGTATGCATTGGGAGTGGAAAAACTGCCCAACGGCTTGGAGAGGGCAGTACACACGAGGTTCAGGAAAGCCGACAATTGTCTTAGAGGCTGTGGCATCAGAAGATCTTTGGATATGGCACGCATTTTTCGGATTACCAGGTACCCTTAACGATATCAATGTTCTTGATCGGTCTCCTGTTTTTGATGACATCATAAAAGGTCGAGCACCTAAAGTTAAATTCAAGGTCAACAACCACACTTACCGTATGGCGTACTACCTTACTGACAGAATTTATCCAAATTGGTCGACATTTATCCAATCTATCTCACTTCCTCAAGGTGATAAAGCAGAGCTGTTTGCTAAACATCAAGAATCCACCAGAAAAGATGTCGAACGAGCTTTTGGGGTATTGCAAGCGAGGTTTGCAATAGTCAAAAACCCAGGCCGACTATGGGACAAGGAAAAGTTAGGGAAGATTATGAGATGTTGTATCATATTGCACAATATGATTGTGGAGAACGAACGAGGCAAATACAGTCTAACTGATACTTCTCAGTTCGAGTCAGGAGAGTCGAGCAGAGGTTCGAAGGTCACAAGGCGAGAAAGTTTGCATTCCACTAACATGCTAGGCATGCGCAATGAAGTTCGAGATTCAGGAAAACATGAACGTTTGAAAGCTGATTTAGTTGAAAATGTATGGCAAACATTTGGAAACGATCAATAATCTTTGTATGTTCATCAATTATCAATTATCAATGTCATGAATAAATTATATTTAAATAATTTACTGCATAATATTTTATACATGTTTTCAAAATAATTTCAAAACAAAAAAAAATTAAAAAAAATATTATTTAATTCCTGTGAACCCCTTCTCAGGTTCACTAATGCAGAAGCACAATATTAAGAGGTTCAGCACTATTCATGACCCTACCTAAAAAATATTAAAAAAATCCTATGAACCCCAAAGGGGGGTTCACTAATGTGGATGCTCTAAGGTTCATCGAATATTGCCAGGTTCATGCACTCGCATTTTTGTCATTAAGTAATTTCTTAGCCATCGCCTTGTAGATATTTTCATTGCTTCTTTTATTTATAACGCTTTGCCATCTTCATAATTTTATTATATTACGTCTGCTTGGTATAAAGTAGTAGTCCAATATATGGAGGAAAATTATGGGACACTATATATTTAGAACTAGAAGTCTTCAAAATCTTATATTTTATTTTTGAGTTTGCGTATAGAAAATAATATAAAATTGTACCTTTGGAGTTTGGAATATGTTTTTTTGAACACTTTTGTAAGAATATACTCATTTGACTCATGTCAAGAAAGAATTACCTACATCTTATAAGTAAAACTATACACAAGAGGCCTCGGATAGATGTAACAGTCTATATGTAGTTTGATTAACTTAATCATTAACTAGTTGGCATAAGCAGGATTTGGTTGTCCATTGCTCAATCCCCACTCGTGCAAATGACCCATTTAATTATTCGTAGACTGTACTTAATGTTATCACATATTCTTCATAGATTTTGTTTAGTTTTCTAATGATAGATGATGGTAGGGGAATTAGACAGCTTTTACACAAACAATAAATTAAACAAGTCGAGGGCATTAACGTAATACTGTCCTATTTGTCCGTGGGACTTACTTAAAAGAACGAGAGTGGATCCCACATGTTGACCAAAACGGAAATTTCCGTCGCGTCAAATAAATCGTCCCAAGCCCGTTACGATCCGTCTTGACACCGTTTATGGTAAAAGATCTGGGCTTAAAACGTTAATTTCGTTGGGCTGACTTAAAGATCCAGGCCCATTAAAAGGCCCACGTAACAGAGGATCACCGAAAAACCCCTTATATGGAGGGTTTTCGCCGTTGTTACCCCTTACTCGACGCCCTAGAAAGCTCTAATCGCTCTCGTCTTCTTCTAGAACCTTCTCTTCCGTCGCATCCGTCGCCGTCAGCTCGTTACCGATCGTGTCAATGGAGTTCTGGGGTAAAACGATCTCCTAACTTACTACGTCTTCTTCAATTTTGATGTACTCTGGAATCGTCTTGAGCTAGGTTTTAGTAATCTCCGTCTGGTTTGTGTTGCGTTTTGTTCGCAGGTGTTGAGGTTAAGAGTGGTTCACCACTTAGGGTGGATCCTGGGGAGGAGATGCTTGTGCACATCTCACTGGTACGTCCCCTCGCGATAATTGTTTTTTTGATTTAAACGACGCCGTTTTTGATGGAAGCTTTGTTCGGTTTGTTAGGCTGCTCTAGGCGAGAAGAAGAACGGTGGAAACGAGCCGGTCAGGCTATACATGAAAGTGGGAGACCAGAAGCTTGTGATTGGGACGCTGTCACACGATAAGGTCCCTCAGCTCTGCACGGAGATTGTGGTGGAGAGGAGTTTTGAGCTGTCTCATAGTTGGAAGGATGGGAGCGTTTACTTCTCTGGTTACAGAGTTGATGCTCATGATTCTGATTCATATCCTTATCGCTTAGCCTTTGATAATTTATTTATGAATATGCTTTTGGGACTTGCTGTCTTTGATATCCTTGACTCTCTTGTTCTGTTTCACTGAGTCTGATGATGATGAGCCAGCTGTTGCGAAATCAGGTGTGAAGCAGGTGAACTTTCAGTTGCCTAATGACGATGCCAAGGCCGAGGAAGATAGTGAGGAGGATGATAGTGATGATGATGAGGATGATGACGACTCTGAGGATGAGGAGGTACTCTTTTGTTTATATAATAATGTGATCACTTTGTAGAATTAAACTTGCGCTTGATGATGACACATGAACCCTTAGCTCTTGTGTTTATTATCCTAGTTAGAGAAACGTGTCTGCTTTTATTGTTTGGTGAATAAATATGCTGCCTGTATTGTGTCATATGAACCCTTAATTGTTACGAAATCTACTTTGTTTCAGGAAGAAAAGAAGGTTACTGCTGAAGTTGAAGAGGACGATGATGATGAAGACTCATCTGACGATGAGGAAGATGATTCAGCAGACGAGGAGACCCCAGAGAAGAAGGTACATTATATTCCATTCTATATGTCATTGTTGATGCTAAACTTATATATATTTGTTCTCTTACCTTTTTGCCTTTTTCAAGGAGCAATTTCACTTCTCTGACTATAATTTGCTTGTTTTATAAAAAGGTTGAAGAAGCCAAGAAGAGGCCTGCGGAAGCCACCACCTCGAAGACTGCTTCAAACAAGAAGGCTAAGTTCGTAACTCCTCAGAAATCAGGTAACTCTATCTGATCCTTGTTCTTTCTTTACTGTGAGTTATAAAGATGTCTTGATATAATAATCTTAAACGTTGTGAAAACAGAATCGAAGAAGCCACACGTCCACGTTGCGACTCCGCATCCGTCAAAAGGAGGAAAGAGCTCTGGAAGCAATGGAGAGTCGTCGAAGCAGCAGCAGCAGACACCAAAGTCTGCAAATGCATTTGGGTGCAGCTCCTGCAACAGAACATTTACTTCGGAGATGGGCTTGCAGTCTCACACCAAGGCCAAACACAGTGCAGCTGCTTGAAATCTGATGAAGAAGAAAAGAGACTATCCATAATCGTTTTTAGACTTTTGATGTAATTCGGTTTTCAAAACTTGAGTTTGCGAGTGAACCAGTTTAGTTATCTTTTTCCTAATCGTCGGGTAGACGAAACTTTGCTAGACCCTTTACGTTTAGTGCTAATATGGTGGATATGATATTGCGTTGGCTTTTGTCGCAAAAACCAAAAATGTCTTGGATTCAAACAATTGGAGAACTTGAGATAACGGAACGTCGATAAAACATAGTAAGGCAAACCCAATGGGCCATGAAAGGGTTAAATAATAAAACGTAGTTAACATTTGGGGTCCGTACTCTCCGTTGGGTACCATTGGCATAAAAGAGAATGATAAATGTTAGCGTATAGCAACCAGCAGGTTTGCCCGAGTGGTTAAGGGGGAAGACTTAAGTTCTTCTGCACATAAGTGCGCGTGGGTTCGAACCCCACAGCCTGCAATTTTTTCCATGTGGATTCAACTTAGTTGAAAATTTTCAAACATATTGAAACACAAAAAATGAGATCCACAAGTGACATATGTCAATTAGTCAATGAAAAAGAATAGAGAATGATATATTTCATATTTTATATCCTCCTAATTGTTTGTGATTAGTTTTTTTCCTTTTCTGTTAGACCATGGATAATAGGACTATTGATTTTTTAATTCAACAGTTGAACTCTCACAATGAATCTGTTGAAAAAATTTAAATGTTTATGTAGATTCAACTTAGTTGAAATTTTTCAAACATATTGAAACACAAAAAATGAGATCCACAAGTGACATATGTCAATTAGTCAATGAAAAAGAATAGAGAATGATATATTTCATATTTTTTATCCTCCGAATTGTTTGTGATTAGTTTTTTTATATAAATATATTTTATTTTATATAAAAAATATTTTTCATATTCTACAATTAGAAATTTGTTTTGTTTAATTTGGTTAAAAATATTTTTAATACATAATTCTACTACTTTTTAGTAAACTAGTTTAATTTTTATTACATGCAAAAATATAAAACAAGATTTAAAAAAAAAGTTAATTCTGTTAATTGATTTTTTTTTTAAAAAATTATTACCGTTAATATTTAGATATTTATTATAAAAGTTAGTATGTAGATATACAAGTATACAAAATAACATTGTAGGGTATGTAGTTGATTTTTATTAAACAAAACTATTGTAGAGGTTAAAAATGAATTGAGTGTTGAATAATGAGTTGGAAGAAAAAGAAGATGATGTGGATGGTTAAAATGAGAATTGAGGGTATTGAATTTACAAAACAATTGTACATGGTCTTACATGTCCAATCTAGATTAAAAAAACTTACCAATATCATTTTTGATATGATTGCATTTTTTTGTAGATCCAGTTTTATTTAATGTATGGTGGTTTAGTAATTCTTTTTGAGTCCAAACCCATAAAAATTTGGTCATTTAGAAACTTTTTTCCTTTTCTGAACTTTGTTATTACATGTTCAATCTAGATTAAAAAAACTTACACTAATATCATTTTTGATATGATTGCATTTTTTTGTAGATCCAGTTTTATTCTCTGTATGGTGCTTTAGTAATTCTTTTGAGTCCAAACACATAAAAATTTGGTCATCAAGAAACTTTCTACCTTTTCTTAACCTTGTTGGACTATGTGCAATGGGGCTATTGAATTTTTAATTCAACAGTTGAACTCTCACAATGAACCTGTTGAAAAATTAAAATGCTTACGTGGATTCAACTGAGTTGAAACACATAAAATGAGACCCACAAGTAACATATGTCAATTAGTCAATGAGAAAGAATAGAGAGAATGATATATTTCATATTTTTTATCCTCGTCATTGTTTGTGAATAGTTTTTTTTATATAAATAGATTGATTTAATTTATTTTATTTTATATAAATAAATTATTTTTCATATTCTACAACTAGAAACTTGTTTTGTTTAATTTGATTAAAAATATTTTTAATATACAATTCTACTACTTTTTAGTAAACTAGTTTAATTTTTATTACATGCAAAAATATAAAACAAGAATTTTTTTTTAAAGTTGATTCTGTTAATTGATTTTTTTTAAAAAATTATTGCGGTTAATATTTAGATATTTTTAAAAAAAAAATTAGTATGTAGATATACAAGTATACAAAATAACATTGTGGGGTATGTAGTTGAATTTTATTAAACAAAACTATTGTAGAGATTAAAAATGAATTAGGTGTTGAATAATAAGTATGAAGAAAAAGAAGATGATGCGGATGGTTAAAATGAAAAATGAGGGTGTTGAATTTACAAAACCATTGTACATGGTTTTACATGTCCAATCTAGATTAAAAAACTTACATTAATATCATTTTTGATATGATTGCATTTTTTTGTAGATCCAGTTTTATTCTGTATATGGTGGTTTAGTAACTCTTTTTGAGTCCAAACCCATAAAAATTTGGTCATCTAGAAATTTTTTTCCTTTTCTAAACCTTGTTATTACATGTCCAATCTGGATTAAAAAAACTTACACTAATATCATTTTTGATATGATTGCATTTTTTTTGTAGATCCAGCTTTATTCTGTGTATGGTGGTTTAATAATGGTTTTTGAGTCCAAACCCATGAAAATTGGGTCACCTAGAAACTTTTTATCTTTTCTGAACCTTGTTAGACCATGTGCAATGGGGCTATTGAATTTTTAATTCAACAGTTAAACTCTCACAATAAACCTTTTGAAAAAAATAAAATGCTTACGTGGATTCAACAAACTTTTCAACATGTTGAAAAACAAAAAATAAGACCCACAAGTGACATATGTCAATTAGTCAATGAGAAAGAATAGAGAGGATGATATATTTCATATTTTTTATCCTCCTAATTGTTTGTGAATAGTTTTTTTATATAAATAGATTGATTTAATTTATGTAATTTTATATAATTTTTTTTTCATATTCTACAACTAGAAACTTGTTTTGTTTAATTTGGTTAAAAATATTTTTGATACATAATTCTACTACTTTTTAGTAAACTAGTTTAATTTTTATTACATGCAAAAATATATAACAAGAAATTTTTTTTAAGTTAATTCTGTTAATTGATTTAAAAAAAAAATTATTGTGGTTAATATTTAGATATTTTTCATAGGAGTTAATATGTAGATATACAAGTATACAAAATAACATTGTGGGGTATGTAGTTAAAGTTTATTAAACAAAACTATTGTAGTGGTTAAAAATGAATTGATTGTTGAATAATCAGTCCGAAGAAAAAAAAGAGGATGTGGATGGTTAAAATGAGAATTGAGGATGTTGAATTTACAAAACCATTGTATTTGGGCTTAGATGTCCAATCTAGAGTAAAAAAACTTACACTAATATCATTTTTGATATGTTTTATTCTGTGTATGGTGGTTTAATAATTCTTTTTGAATCCAAACCCATAAAAATTTGGTCATCTAGAAACTATGTTTCAACTGAACTGAAGAAACCAAACCAAATAATATAAAAGTTCAGTTACCACTATATGCAATAAAGATTATAATTTATCATTCTTTCTCATTCGAAAGAAAACCTTCAAACATTATAAGAAGTAGCGACCACAAAGGCAATGTTTGTTTGAATAAAAGATGCAAAAGATGACAATTCTTTCAAATCCTACATGTTGCAAGCTATTTCATAGAATGTGATTATCGTGTTCCTCCATATTTGTAAATACAATACAAAGAAATTGGAATCAAAAGCTTTTGTCTTGCAAGAAATGATCTATTGTCTTTGAGGAATATGAAAACCCCCCTTGAAAATATATATATATTCTTCTTTACTATAAGTATCCATATCTTCCACAACTACACACACCATCTTCTGTAACAATCGTATCATCAATTCTCTCTATTCACACCAGCAAGAAATTAAAGAGTAGCCAAGAAAAAATATAAAATCATCATCTTATTCTCGAGCAGTACGTTTGTCGCTCGATAAATCCATTTTCCATTCAATAGTTAGGCACCACTGTCCCAATCTGCCCACATCCAGCGATGAAGAAGGCGATTGCTTGCGCGAAAAGGTATAGATAATAATGATTCTTCCCAAATAACGCGTCATAGCATCCGATAGAAAACAGATACATTCCTACACCAAGTTCCAAGACATGGATTCTGCCAAAGAAAAGGTATTAGAATGAAACAAAACTGCAAATAAGATTCAGTGACCTATAGGAAACGTGGAGAAGCTTACCTATCTCCAAATCTAAAACGAAGCTTCTTTGGAGCCTTGGTTGCTGACTTAGCCTTGAGATCACCGAGCTTCTCAGTGACAATCCACTCGTTAACTCTTCCTCCTTCGAGTAAACCGATGAAAGTAGCTTTTGTTCTGTGAAGAGACATCACATTCTCGAACAGAATCCAAAATACCATGAGATGGAGTGACCTATAAGATACGTGTAACAAACAATGAGAGGCTAAACGAGACGTCACTTGAGCCGTCAGAAACTCTTTGGGATATTTATTTACCTAGGTGTACCGACGGCGTTGAGGAGAGTAATGATGGACGGAATGTAAACCGCTCCCCATTTAGGTACAATAACTTCAGGTACAAGAACCGTAGCTGGTAAGACCACACAATAGAAGATGAATGTAACAATGTGTGCCACGATCTTTCTCACCACAAAGAAGCTATATATCACATGAACTTTCTTCCATAATGTCACGTTCTGCCAAAAAGAAAGAAAAATCTATTTAAACGGGAACTTAAATAAATGTGGAGACCAACCAAGACTACAAAACTAGAGAAACGTTTTTGGGTTTGATATGTTGAATGTAAGTATTGGTTAACTTACTGGATTAACCAGTTCATTTTTCTATTTTAGTGTGGAGGGAGAAGAAAAGAGTTTAAAGTAAAAACCTTGTTGGTCATGATTTCAAATGCCATTTTCCTGAAAAGATTTGCTGGACCACATGACCACCTGTGCTGTTGATACCTATACGCCTTGAATGTACTTGGTAACTCGTTTTTAACCTATATTTAACAACCACATGTATCAATAAAACTATTTGCATATCAACCACTAATAAATACACATTACTGAATCATGAAGAGGCAAAGTATACCTTCAAAGAACCAAGGTACAAAAATTTCCAACCCTTGAGACTAGCTCGAACGGCCAAATCCATATCTTCTACGGTCGTTCTATCTTTCCAACCACCAGCCTCGTTTAATGCCGATATTCTCCATATTCCCGCAGTCCCTAAAATGATAGTAAGCAAATGTTATGAAACTGGAATAAGACAACAATATATAATGAAAAGAAACAAAGTAAGTACCGTTGAAACCGAAGAATGCGTATGTAGAAGAACCAACTTCTTGTTCGACCGTAAAATGATAATCCAACGACATTTCTTGCATTCTTGTCATCAAACATTCATCCGAATTTACTGCAAAATTGGAAGGAACAAAAATTGAATAATGGATTTCAATTAATATTTGCGTAGCAAACAATCAATTAATGTGGTATTGATGAAGACATTAAAAACCAGTTGGTGACATTGAAATAAATATTTTCAATTATCAAACTATAGACAGCTCAAAAAAAAAACTAAAGACAGCTCAGACTCTTTCTTCCCCAATTAGATTTCAACAACTCGTTAGATTTTGTCACAAGTTCACATGATTTGTTTTTATTATTACTATTTTTATTGTCTAAAATAAAATAGCTCGTGAGACTAAAAGCATCGTTAATAAAATAAAAGCGAGTTTCAATAATTGGTTGTATTAGTACTGGAAGTAAAAAAACAAACAAATTTTACTTGAAAAAGAAAAGTGAGTGATGAGAGTGACAGAGACTAGTAGAGAAGAGACCAGTGTGGGACCCAGATATTGCACATGGAAGATAGAGGGCGCTGGCAAGTACACGTGGCGTATCTACTAACAAAAATGACTGATCTACCTAATACTATATTTACTAAATGACAAAACAAGCCCCTTCCCTATATGTTCTCTGCACTCATTATGGGACACGACCACGATGCCAGTGAAGCAACGCCACTAAACACTAATCTGATTATTTATATTTTGGTTTTCTAAATTTTAATATGTCGATGAATGTTTGCATGCAAAACTTATTTTTTATTCGAAGAAATTACTTCAAATTCGGGTGTTTTTTTTATGACGGCTTAGATCGTTCAAAGCTAAATACGCTGCAGCTTTTGAATGCCAGAAGTTATAGATTCACTGGTGGACAATCTTTTGACTAATGTGGAAAAACATCACTCTGTTGAAAATGTGTGGACAATGCATATTTTTCATCAAAAATCAACAAAAAGCCAGACACACAAACCAAATATTTACCAACTCCTACTGCAGACATACCTAACACAAAGGACAACAAAATATTAAACTTTATATTCCTTGATGTTTTCTTATATTTCCCGAAATGTTTTCTTCTATTTAATATGGGATTTGTTAGAAGGGATATTGCCTATATTACATGGAATATGCCTCTAGATCATTCAAAAATAATTTGTTAGTACTAATAAAAACTATTTGCAAAAGAAAGTGGCTCCACATTTAAAATTTTAAAGCTAGCGCACGAAGATCACGAACAAAATCGATACGTCGACATCAAGATCCGCTAGGTTAGGTTATATTGGGACCTATCAATAAAAGTATAAAACACCCACCGACACTTCTGTTAATGTAATAAAAACTTTCTTTATGTAAACATAATTTTCTTATTAAATTATTAAACCCCATGCTTTTAATTTACTAGTATAAAATAAGATTCTCTTAATACAGTGATCAACTCATGTGCTATTAGTTTATGATGTCTTATAATAAGTACATAGGTTCTAAGTTTTTTTCACTTACAATTAAATCTAGTTATATGTATTAATTTAATATGAGCCATCTCTACCCTCTCCAATTAGTCCTCCATTCAAAAAGTCATAATTTAAACAAAAAAAGAAGAACATTATTAACACACAAAGTATATGTAATTCCTAATTAGTTAATGTTCACTAATCAAATGATTCTGTAATTATCATTACTTAGCCTAAAAAGTGAGTAGTAATTGAGATAAAAAAAAAACGAATCTCAAAACCGTGTGTAACTTTCTAACTAAGCACTGGTCACTGATTATTAGCACTTACCAATCACGTGACAACAACAATAAAAGTGGGTCAACCACGTAAAACAGTCAAAAATAAAAATTTACCGAATTTCCAGCGAGCTTGAACGAGAGCAAGCTTAGGGTTATGGAGGAGGAACGGTACGGTTTTCCAGAGATAATCCGGTTCAGGCTGAAAATCAGCGTCGAAAATCGCCACGTAGTCACAGCTTTTGACGTAACTCTTCTTCATACCTTCTTTCAAAGCTCCAGCTTTGTACCCGTTTCTGTTGTCTCTGATCTCATACTTTATGTTCACTCCTTTACTCGCCCACCTACTACACTCCATCTCCACTAGATCCTGCCCAAACAAAAAAAACAAGAAGCTCGTAAATTGGATCTTTTTCAAGAATCAAAAGACCAGTTCTTGAGCTTACTTTGATCGTTGGGTCAGTGGAATCATCAAGAACTTGAATGACGATTCGATCAGACGGCCACGAGAGCCCACAAGCAGCTCCAATAGATAGCTGATAAACCTGCATTAACAACATAACAAGATTAATAAACAAAGCTGTTAATTCTAGAAGTGTCTTAAATCTTTGTACACCCGTAAAATACCAGCATTGGTTGGCCGGAAGTAGTTATTGAAATTGTAAAATTGTTTATTCACATAATAATAATATACTAAACTTAAATGGGTATTTGCCTAGATCATTTTGTTCTTTTGCTTTCTTCAATTTTAATTCGTGTTAATTCATAACAAAAGCAAAGTAAAAAAAGAAAAAAAAAAAGAAAAAGAGACGAGAGTTTTGATTTAATTTGGTACCTCTCGTTCGTTGTACATTGGGATTTGAACAAGAACCATAGGATAAACAGAGTTTCCGAGCTCGATGTCGTCTTTCATCGGTTCCCATTTGAAACGTTTCTCTGGCTTCCGACCAAAGAGTTTCACGAGTGAGATTACTATTCCCATGTAAACCCTTTCCACAAATAGCATCACCGACATCGTTAAACAGATGTAAACTGCGAGTCTGAGGACTGGGACGATCAACGGAGCTCGAATCTGATCCAAGATCATTGATATTTGCATTGTGATGTCGTCTCTGTATCCCATGAACGAGTCTGGAATCACCGCCGAAGAATCACCGAGCTCCATCTCTCCTTACTCCGGTGAGAAAGAGAATAAAAACAGAGGAGGAAGCAAGAACCCTAGATCTTTTCTTGTGAGACACGCGATAGGGTACAATGTGATACTTTAAAGGAGTTTCTTTTGATCAAGTAATCAAAGAGGAGGACAATACAGAGAGACAGGGTTTTACTTGATAGAAACTCAGATTGTCTGACAAAAAGGAGAATTAATTTTTGTTTTTTAGGTTTGTTTCTTGTTTTATGGTTTGGTAAGAGAGGAAAGATTATAATGAAAGGTGGTGAAGGAGGAGATGGTTTTGGAAAGGAAGAGGAGAGGAGAGAGATCTGTGAACATAAACAGAGAGAGAGAGAAGAGACAGTGTGTCTGTATCAGTGTATGTGTGAAAAATGAAACAGAGATGAATGTCTTTATATAAAGCCTTTGCCCTTGTATTGTATGGTTCCACTTTTAATTTTTGGTTTATTTTATACTGTAGTTTGTATTTATAATTTATTGTACACAAATAAATGTTTGCCCCATCAACCATCCATTTGCTCTTTCTATATAACTACCAAACATTATTGAACGTCGCAAACATTAATGATGTCCAGGTCTGAGTTAAGCAAAATGTTATTTTAAATCCTAATTTAATCTGTTTCTCCAGAAAAAAATGTAGAATATGTTCCAAATTTTAGCCGTCTAGGCGTTCGTAAATATACGACCATCTCAGTCAAAACAAATTGGTAGACAACGCTGATTAATTAATCTGGGCTATAGTTAATATTTGTTATTCTGACTAATGTTTAAATTTATTTTAAAAAGAAAGAAATCAACGACTAAATAATTTTAGATTAATTTCATAAACGGTAGACTAACTTCTAGCAATATTTAACCCCAAAAAGTCAAGCAATATTTTGAATGTTGTATAATATATATCGTATACATTATTCGTAAGAGTTCGGCCTTACATATCATATTTGGTAATTTAATACAGAGCTAACAGTTGAAGGCCAAATGCTATTTACTGTGTGTGATTCAAAACTAAACGAAAATGATGCATTGTAAATGCATGGTGTATATCAGTTTTATACCCCCATAACTTGTATAACCAGTTGATATAGTAAAGTGATTACATCGGTTCGTTTCTCGATGATATAATATGTCTCGTATTGTTGTCCTCATCTCGTTACAGGATAATGAAAATCTCTCAAGATTATCGAATGATCGATTCTATAGAACAAGATATTGAAATCATGCAGTGGTCCATATGTAGAGAAACAGATATAGGATTCCCAATTTTGTCTGCGAAATCCAGTAAAGTATATGTAACAATATTATTTTATATGCATTCTGATCGCATATGTAACAATGTAACATTATTATATATTAATATATATTCACTTATTTATATAAAAAAACAAATATAAACCACGAAGGAGCTCTCCAGCTTTGATCTGGATTATGAAGGTAAGTTAGTCATATCGATATAAAAGTACTAGTGTTAGTTTTGTAATCGTATAAAATGACACCATACTCTAGAGTATTACAATTTTTTAAAACCAAAGAACAATTCAAGACTTGAGGCAAAACAGATATGGTCACCTCTCTTGGAAATGATATGGAATGTTGCTAACCAGTCGAAATTGACCAAAAGCTCCCGTGTAGAAAATGAATAAGACATTTTGCACAGAAAAACACTCAAAGATATCTAACAAAGCACATTTGTTTTATGGCTAATTTGCGATGCTGATTTATAGCGCGCCGACGGTCCGTTTGTAAATGTTTATATGAAAATTTTAAGCTTATTATATTTAATGAGTATCATAAATATTAAGCTTATTATATTTAATATCATAAATATTAACAAATTCAAAACATTGCTTAAAGTCAATTCTTTAAAGTAAAAGTAGGAAAAGTCAATTATTTCATAAACTTCGAGTCTTCGACCCACGTTTCCACTTCGTCCATCAATCATTTTATTTCATATACTTCGCAAACTAATATATTAGTAGTAATTAAGAACTTAACGAGATAATGTTATTTTAAAAGTAAAATGGATCTCGATTAATTTTAAGCGGTGATAAGTAGTAAGATGAAATACACAGCTGGATAAAAAGGACTGTCCAACGGCTGAGGTTGACTGTTAGAACCTAGACGGTCGTTCAGTGCTAGTAATCACCTTGCATTAGCATTAGACAATTCTACGTAATTATAAAACACTGTGGTTTTAGTAATCATCTTTTCACACTTGTTAAATTAGTCATATTTTATTCGGATACTTTAGCCAACACTGACATTACAACACTAAAACGAACATTTCAGTTTATGAAGATACTTCATACGGAATGATTCATTTTCTGTCGGTCCAGTACCAAAACACCTATTTATAATTTAAATAGTTAAGAATTTTGATTTTTGATTTTTTTTTGCCTGTACTTCTTATAGCGTATTTCGTGTTGTAATCAGTTATCAAGTCAGTAAGTTGACAAATAAAAGTCTGTATTTGGTTGGCATGTCATGTGGAGAACACATGCCGAGACCATTATCTAACATATATTCATAGATTTAGTGATATCATAAACAAACTTGAGTTAACTAATATACATAATAACTATAATCATATAATTTGTCGAGATCTCAATCATCTTTGTTAATTTTGAATATGTTACTTGCCATTCTTTAACACACAAACCTAATATTCACCATTGGCTTTTGATTTCTTTGAATGTGAAACAAGTATGTATGATTATATCTCTATATTATCATGGTAACTTAAACAACAATAAAATTGTGTGCAGAGTTATAATAATGAAAAATGGAATATGAATAAAAACAAAAGTTGGAGAAGTAAAATAGCACTACATATGTTGCATGCAGCCAGGAAGTAACATGCAGTGCCTTGCAAGTAAACATAATGTAAAAGGACCAAATAACACATGGGTTCTTACTTCTTACAGATGGACTTTGCTTCTTTCACTCACATTTGTCACCATTCCTTTCATTTTTCATCATTTTCAATAATTCTGAGTCATGTTACTAAAATTAATGATAATTTACGGGTTTTTTTTTACAGAGAACTGATTATCTAGTAAGTGTGATATAACATCTGATTTTTTTATCATGACACACACGTATAAAATAGATTTGGAAAAAATAATGACCGATAATTAGATAAAATGGAATAACCAAACAAAAAATGGTAGACTAAATACAAGATTACCCCACGAACAACTTCGAACCCTTCACTGAAGAGCTGTTTGGCTTTGGCATATAATAACCAGAATTATAAGAAAAAAGACTTTGAGCAACAGATTCGTAAATATATATTATTGGTCACCCTACGTATTACATTATTGCTCAGGAATATACCCATATACACAGTGCTCACAATTGGTCCCATTTAAAAGTTAGAAAACTTAAGCCAATAGATTTTGAATTTAATGGTTTAATTTCGCTTATAAACCGTCGTAAGCTGTTTACGTAAAAACTGTAAAAGCGAAATAAATTAAAAAGAGGTTGATATATCATCTGTATAAAACTGTGAATTGATTTTGGTTAGCAAAGACTTCTTAAGCATTCTTTTCTTATTGTCCAAAAAAAAAAGCATTCTTTTCTTCACAGTCGAGTATATTTTCATCAACTAAACCGTATACCTCAAAACAAAATTAAAAGAAACTACTATCAGTGTATCTCTTTATGAAGGTTCCTACTCACTAACGTGTACTCGACCTTTCATATCTACTCCAGGAACAAAACATTAACAGATAGACTATATATTAATTTTCCAAAGAAAAAAGTATGTATACACCTATTGTTAGTTATTCAAAATAAAATGGGTCTTTGTTACTTTTGTTATGATAAATATGTTTGCAAAAAGCTATAATAAATTTGAAAATATTCAAAGAATCAATCAAGTTTTGTAGAAAACACAATTCAGAACAACTGGTGGGATCCAATGTCCATACTTCATATAGAATTGATATCCTATCTACTTTGGAACTGAAACTCCCCCTCTCTCCATTTATTTTAGGGTCTTATTTCGACTTTTAATTGTCGGCACATATATTTTGTGTATATATATATATATTACATCACGTATATTTCAATTTTTTACAATGATTACAATGAAGTTCTTGACTCTTAGTTGAATTTTTAATGGCCTATACTTAATACGCATGAAGCTCGATATGATATCATGCATTTTCTTATATACTATAGATGTAAATAATGTAAAATTTTGGGAATATAATCGTTCATCATGATGTTGCATGTTGTGTGTATCGCAGATAGTAAGCTACGCTTGTTACAAACTTATGATAAATCATAAAACCAAAGCTTACGTAATAAATTTGATTCTCAAAACATAAGTTTATGATTGAATACTTGACTTTGAATACAAGTAATAAAGTAATGTTGTGAATTGTGAATTGTGATGTATTTTGATTAGGTAAAATAGTAAATTTGATTTTCTACATAATGTGCAAAGAATTAGAGATATTTTTCTTTTTCTTTTTTTTTGTTAAAGAAATTATAGATATTTTTCATTCTTATCGAAAGAACCTCTAAATATCTTAATACGTATTCAACCTCAAAAACTCAAATCACCGTAAGTAAATAAGAAAAACATAAAAGGAATCTTAATACGTCTTTTTATGATTTAATTTTGTTTGCTTGCATTACATAATACGACTCGAAAAGCTATAATTGGAAATGGTTAAGGTCTATGAACTACTTAGTTGATGTGTGCAATTTGGCTCCAATATGGGAAGGAGACACCGCACCTTTTAGTCTTCAAGACCAAGTCTTCATCACTCAATTTCTCACCTACTTCAATTTCATTACTAATTCTGATTATATATATGTAATGGGATAGATCCGAAGTCAATAATTTTTTTGTATGTTTAACTTTTAGGTGGATTATCATATATTACTTTCTTTTGCCGCTTTAAACGAAATTATAGCCATCTTTGACATTCTATTCATTAATTGTTTGCTCTTACGTCCATCAATCAAACAATCGTATAAGACTAAGATGCTGGTTATATAGTATAAGAAAACTACAACTTGGTCATAATTTTTACAGCAACGATAAAGTAAGACATTTCAGAGAATTTCTCTAGCTAATATTTAACTTTTAAAAATGGACTATATAGACGAATGTAAATTCCAGATTCATCTGAAACCATAGACAAAGGCACAAACAGCAGGCAATAACATGGCACGTGGGAAGCTAAACTTGCTATCAAAGTTATTCCGCTAACGTTTTTCTCAACCTTCTTTGTGATTTTTCTTTTTTAAACGAGTATCCTCCTCACCCAGTGAGAAAAGGCAAAAGGATTGTCTCATTTAATTTTTTTTATTTTACTGTTATATATATATTTTTTTTTTTTAAACAAAATTCTAGGTGTTCAGAATATTATACTGGCTACCATTTTGAAGAATCTTAAGATCATTCGGACAAGTAATGAATAATGTGTACTTTATTGTCGTAAACGCTAAAAGGAGTAGAACCTTCCCTTTAGTTTTGGTCTCTCACATGACAGTCGTGATTATGCATGCGTTTGACCTTTGAAGCGTTTATCCTTGTTGGGCCAAAGTTGAATATCATTGGGCTAGAAAAAATAATTTACTAATATTATGGGCTTTAAAGGCCCGATTACAATTAAAAGCAGTCTTCAATGAATAGAGCAGAGCAGACGTCGGCGCCGTCGCTGAGTGGCGGATGCGCGATGGAGCTCGGAGTGCTCGTATACAGATTATACAGAGCCTTAACCTACAGCGCTTCACCGTTTCTTCACCTCCACATGCGGTGGCGCAGGCTCCGAGGCCTAGAACACTCCCGCCGGTGGCCCGAACGGTTCGGTCATCCCTCCGCCGTACGACCACCGGGATATCTCGTATGGTTTCACGCCGTCTCCTTAGGTTAGAATCTCAATTGATCATCCCGATTAACCTTCAAATCGAGAAATCAAGCTCTTCTTATTGTGGTGACTCTCTCTCTCTCTCTCAGGTGAAGGAATGGCTGCGATTCCCGTGATCAGACGATGCAATGAGATGAAGCCAGAGATGACTATCTTGATGACCACGACGACAGTCTCTGCATTGTATTGTTTCTTTCATACACTTAAATTTTAAAAACGGGATTGAAATTTGAAAGTTTCAATCTTTTTTTTGTTTCGTTTGTAGTGAAGTGATAAAGAAGCAGCTTCCTGTTGGTGTATTACATCAGGTATTATTATTAGAATAGTAAACCGATTATATGGTTTAGATTGGTTAAATGTCTGTTACATGTAAACCGGAAATAACAGAAAGTTAGTTACACCAGTTCATTTCCTTCGTTTATCTATGATTCACTGTTCTTTAACCATTGTTTGATGATATAATAATATCTCTGAGCTCTTGTTGATGTCCTAAAAGTTTATAAAATTTGAGCAGTTTGCACCGCTGGATACACCGGTGGCTATTGATAGATTCCTTGGTTATTGGAAACCAAATGCGATTGTCATTATGGAGAACGAGCTGTGGCCTAATCTCATCATGTCTGCTTCACAACTTCGAGTAATTCTTCAAAATAAAACTCAATGATATTCATGCTTATGCTTTGTAGTAACATGTACTTGACTCTTTTGGCATTGGTTAATATAGTGTTTTCTGTTAATTCCAATTTTTAGATTCCGTTGGCGTTGTTGAACGCTAGGATGTCTACAAAATCCTTTAAACGGTGGTCTAGTCCTCTCTTACTACCTCTGGCATCATTGCTTCTCTCCAAATTCTCACTAATTGCTCCGCTCGTATGTATGCTATAACTTCATCAAATCCAAGGATTATCTGATCTTGGCTTATATTAATTTTTTTGTTTTTGCCTCAAAATGGGACAGAGCACCTTGCAGGGTATACATTACCAGCTGCTGCAGGCACCACCCTTTGTCATTAATTTTTCTGGAGACTTGAAATACGGTAATGCACTCCACCTATGCTTTCAAGATTATTTTCATTGAGATCTAGAGTTGTTGATGTTTGATTAATGATCCGCTACTTAGTTTCATTTGCTGAATTTCTCATATTCTTCTTGTGTAAGGCGATATTAAGATCTATCTCCTGTCTGCTCTTTCTTCCAGTGGTAAACAAGTTTTATGTATCTAGTGGAACATCTGAAAGTATAAGAGATCTAAAAGCAGAACTCTCAGATATGAAGGTATGGATTGCATCGTCATTACATAGAGGCGAAGAAGAAGGTACAAATTATCTTCTCTTTTTTTTTTTAATGTATTTAACAAAATTGATGATCAAAGTTGTATGCACAGTCATTTTAGGAGTTCACAACTTGCTTCTCCAGTCACATCCTGACTCCGTTGTGATAATTGTGCCTCGACATCCACATCATGGCCACCAGATCGCTCAAGTATGTTCCAAAACCAACTTCTACTTATTTTGATTATTGGCCTGGCTTAGGTTATAACTTTTGGCAAATTTCAATATGTCAAGCTACTTTTTGTAGAAATTGCGGAACGATGGCCAAAGTGTAGCTCTAAGGTCTCGAAATGAAAAGCTTACATCAAAGAAGACGAATATATATGTGGTTGATACACTAGGTTGGGTTCTTTCCCTTGCATTAATGTTCCTAGTGGCTATACCCCTCTCTGTACTCTCTCCATTGACATGATCTGGTTCTGCTTGTTTTCTTCAGGTGAACTAAGAGAATTCTACGGAGTAGCTCCAATAGCCGTCATTGGAGGTTCTTTCTTCCCGGAGTTAACTGGTCATAACGTGTCTGAAGCAGCTGCCGCTGGCTGTGCCGTTATTACAGGTGCTCAATGATGATAATAAGATTAACATGCTCGTATTAGTATAGTTCACTTTTTCTCTCTTTTATCTGAACATTTGTGTTATGTTTTGTTAGGTTGTCATGTTGGACATTTCTCTCACATGGTGAAGGCAATGCAGCAGGAGAATCCCTTATCGATTACACAGGTATCGAGTGAGCTAGAGCTCAAAGAAGCGGTTGAATTGCTCATGAGTAACCCTGAGATCCTGGAAGCACGTCGGAGAGCTTCTAAAGAGGTATATGAATCTCTATCGAGCTGCATTATCTCGAATGTTTGGAATCTTCTCAATCTCCATATCTTTAGAGGGAAATGATTTGTTAGCGTGGCTAATTAACAGCTGAATAATAGATGTAGACATCTGACATCTGTAGTAGTTGAAGCTCTAAACATGTATGTAGAATTTATGCTTCTTTTTTTAAGTAGAAAACTTTCTTCTTTGAATTTTGTGTAGCTTCAGGCTTGTTTTGAACGTTGTGAAACTTCAGGACTATTTTATTGAAAATCCTTTTGCACTATAAGCAATGTAATGTGGGTAAGAAGCTGTATAAGAGTAGGCTTTGTCCAGATATAGTATTTATTTCTGTTTTTTCAGTTAGCAAACAAGGCGCCCGTGGCCTAATGGATAAGGCGTTTGACTTCTAATCAAACGATTGTGGGTTCGAGTCCCACCGGGCGTGTTAATTTTCATTTTCATTTTTTTTTCTGTATTTCATTGGATATGTCACTTTATCGGTCTTCCTGACTCGTGGATATTACAGTTTTGATTTAGCAATTTAAGTAAATAACTAGATTTTGACCCGCGCTTTAAAAGCGCGGGATATAATTTCAGTTAAATCATTAATTTAATCTATTTTACTTCGATTCAATGAGAGGCAAAACATTTAGATTTCAATGTGTGATCTACGGTGAGCGTTCATGTACCCATTTGAATTCGTTTCGGGTCTACTTAGGTTTCGGGTTTTTGAGATTATAAATTTTAGCTCGATTCAGATATTTATATATTTTAGTTCAGATTCGTCTCAGATCTTTACAGGTTCAGTTTGTGTTCCAATAACCCGTTTAAATTATTTTTTAAATTTAAATTTATATATATATTTAAATTTCTCAAAATCTAAAAATAAAAACAGTATATTACATTTAAATATGAATTTTTGTTTGTTAAAATACTTAAATTTAACATATAAATTGATTTGTATTGAATATTTGGATAAAGAATCAATAAATATTTTAAATATTTTTAGTATTTTGAAAATTGTTTAGCCATTTTAGACATTTACTTTTAACTATTTTAAATATTTTCAAATATTTTGGATAACTTCAAGATATCTTATAAGCCGTTAGAAAAAAGATCTTATACATTTTAGATATTTAACATATGAAATATAAAATAATTAATATATTTAAGTATATAAATTTATTTCAGAAACCCAAAATACTTAGGTTTGAGTCGAATTGAGTTTCAGTTAATTTCGGTTTGGATTCAATATAATATTTTGGATCAAATTCGGTTGATTCCTTAAATTCAGATTTTTTACCCAGCCCTAGTTTGATCTTTTACGTCTATGTTAATCCAACTATATATATTTATATGGTATGAGAATTATATTATATATTTATGAAATAATTTATTTAAACATTTTCATTGTAAATATTAGTTTCATCGTAAATATAAATATGATTTCACTTCTTAGTAATTTATCACCTCTTTTATCACACATATACAGGTCTTCTATCAATCTATCTTATTTAAAAAGAATAAATTTAACAACAATATCAATACAATTTAAAATGTAATTACATACAAAATTGTTAAAAAAAATAATCTAAATAAGAAGCCATTATATAGCTACATGTATTTATATGTTGGAAACAACAATATTAATACAATTTAAAACACATTATTTCAATGACGCAGTTTAAAAATTATATCAATACAGTGACCATTCTAAATAAAAAAAACAAATACTCATTTTTGACAAAAGAAACAAATACCCAGATATTTTTTTTTACCAAACGATATATGGACTTACACAACAAAGCTTTTAACCATTTTAAATATTTTCAAAATTAAACATGTATTGTCTAATAATTGTGTTAGCTTTGTTGTGTAAGTCCATATATCTGTTTAATTTTGGAAACGAAAGTGTCTTTTTTTTTTGAAGAAAAAAAGGGTTTTCTTTCTTGTTCTTGTTGGTTTCTATTTGGTGTTCAATGAGTCACTCTTTCAAACACATCCGATCTGAGTGCTCTCTCCAAACAACAACAGGCCGATTTGCTGAAAGTGTCCTTTTGACTCTTTCCAAAATAATCTGGACCTAGAAAACACCAATGATGTACCACAAATTCAACCAATATCATAAATCATCCTTCATGAGACTGAATCTCTTAGCCCCTCCATCACTCTTCTCTAAATCACCAGCCACTTCGATTGACCAAGTTGTGTCAGTTGGCATAAAACTCCTGCATATAAAACCCAAACATGAATAGTTATTGTCTCAGGAAACCAAACTCCAGTGAGGATTTCTTTATTCTTTCTCCCCACCTTAACCCCACGTAAACCAGATACATAAACTCTATATCTCTGTCTGTTCAGATCATGACAGTCCCAAAGAACATAACGTGCAAAAACCAAAAGACAACCACAATACATTAACAGACCAAATATATGCCATTATCCTTCTGCACTATAACAATAAAGAGGTGACCTGTACATTCCAAAAAAACATACACTGTGTAGCCTGGGTCGACCCTACTATACCTTAATTCGAAGGTAACTCCTCTTCCTAATATTTCCTTTGATTTTGTTTCTTTGGTTCTGCATCAGAAAGAAACAGATTAGAGAAACCTTTGTTTTGATGTGATCCCGAAAGCCATTGCTTCTAATAGATTTTCTTCCCCCTTTAGAGATTCTTTCCCCACTTCAGTCATGAGAGTGAATAACCAGAGCAATTTGAAAAGATCAATCGAATCTGTACACTCCTTTTTTAACCCGATTGCAAATCCCTTGAGAGTATTAAGTTTCAAAAAATTACCCAGAAAAAACACTTCCTTTACAGTACTCCATCTCTTTAACATCTGAGATTCCATGAATCTTGACAAAAGCTGCAGTAGTGATACCACAATCCATATCAATCCCACGGATCTTCCGAACCTCCTTAGTTTATATATACTGGAGCTCGAAATCTCGAGTCACAACCATTCGAAAACCACAAAAAGTGAAGCCCCTTTTTCCATGCCATCCGAATCGCACCCAACCCATGAAGATCTCAATCAAAAACGAATATGGTTAATTAAAAGTAAAATTGGAAAATAAAATAAAAAACCATAGGTTTTAAATATTTCAATGGCAGAAATCTGTAAATATTGTTGAAACAGGAGGGTATCCTGACCTCACAGAAGTGATCCAGACTAGTCACGTGTTGCCACGTGTCGGTCCTCTGTCCCTGGCGATACCGAAATGTTAATTCTCCAGTGGCCGGGACTCGAACCCAGGTAGCGGTACTCACAGCTGTAAGCCCTTTACCACTAGAGCTAGAAGCCCCGGTTGTATTCTGCTTCTTGCATTTTAAATATTAAATTTGTAATTTTATAACTATTCTACAAGTAATTTTAAATTCTTACATATATGTTGTTATCCTACAAGATACTTTTCTGTTTTCTTCAAGTCAAACAATTTCAAAATATATAAAAAAAACTATAAGCAGTTATCCATCAAAATATGTCAGCATGTTACTATAATCCTCATTACTATTTCGATCCACAGTATTTTTTATCTTTCGGTAAAATGTTAAATAGGATCCACAGTATTTTTTATCTTTCGGTAAAATGTTAAATAGGATCCACAGTATTCCATCAATTAATTGAAACAAATTTGTTTTTCCGTGATTAAGTTTAAAATATTTTTGACTTTGTTAATAAATGTTAAAAGTATAAATGGGTAGTCTTATGGGACTTGTTTCCCCCTTTTAACTATATATGTCTGGTAAAATTACTACACACAATAAATTTGCCTGTTTATATATACATATGGTCTTAAATTAATGTCTGACTTTAACGGCGGATTTAATTGTTACGTATTAGAAATTGAAACTAATAGTAAAGGCATGTACTGTACCAACATTTAACCTTCACTGTTATATACTCATTTTATTCCCGAAATTAATATTTTTTAGATTTTTTTTGTTTCATAAAGATAGATTTTCTAATATTGTTAAAATATTTTTTTATATTTTTAAAAAACATTAATTGAGAATATTTAAATTAATTAAATTTTATTGGTAAAAAAATATTAAAAATCATATATTAAAGTATAAATAAATTAAATTAAATTATAAATATTTATTAAATTTTTCATAAACGTGTACACTCTAGAAAATTTAAATTTTGTAAACAAAGAGAGTACATCTATAGGTTTCTTCATACTACTAATATTTTACCTTTACAGTTATATCGTTACTTATCGTTATCGGTGCATGGTATTGTGTAATAATTAGTTCAATGGTGGGGACCTTTTCTTGATTACCGATCTTACTTCTTAGTAACTGATGGATCAAAGATATGAAATCGTATATATATTATATTAGAGCAATAAATATAAATGAATAAATATATATATATAAAAGAATATTGTTAACAAAAAAAGAAGAGAGTAATGATTTTTTTTTACTAGAAGCCCCGAAGAGCAATGACATGTTCTCTATACGGGGTTGGTTTCTCCTCAATATCTGAGTTTCTAGTCATGCCTCGCCTTATTTCTTCCTCTGTCTAATGCATGAGACTGTTAAAAAAGTTTGTATGCGGATATTATTTAATTTCATTGACCATATTCACATCAAAATGATTTATTATTATTATTATTCAAAGGCTGTAATTTTTCTGAAAATCGTTTATCATAACCCAATTGATAATTTTAAGAAAGGAGCCCAATTGATTACCTTCTGGGTTCTTAACATCAATTGTTAGCTATAGTCTGTTCAAATAAAATACACTCACTATATGTTTTCAATTTTCATAGGTGAATATTTAATAATATACAAAAGTTTGAAGGAGAGGTGATCATCTTATAACATAAACGAGTCGTTAGGTCAAAATGGATAGGAAAACTTTGAAGTTTCATGCTTAATGATTAATATCGATGTTTTTCCTTTATGAAAAAAATATTTTAAATTTATTTTATTTTGAGAAGGATGTGGATCTTGTTCCTCCTAACACATACGTAATCGTATTATCTTGGGTTGTATATAAAACACGTGTTTGCTGGTCCATATCGAAGACTTTTATGATATGTCTTTAGCTGAAATAGTAGAATTTCATCAAGAAAAAGAGAGAGTATGATGAGTTGTTATCAAACGAGTCCTTCGCAATGAATGCAATCATCGAAGTCCATTCATATTTCTCAGAAAAAGTTAAAAAAAAACAGCAAAAATTGTAATGTCTCATGCATCTCTTTCAAAACCTTCCCTTTTCCCTTATGCACTGTCGTTAGTTTTAAAACTCATTGCTTACCATCAATCGGCTTAAACCCTATCTACTTGCTTTTAACATACAAAAAGATTAATTTCTTCTCTTCCCTCAAACACTCTTTCTCTCTTACACTGTTCACTACAAGAAAACAGCGGTATTCTGACGGACGTTCCGACGGAAAATGAATTCCTCGGAATATACCGAGGAATTTCCGAGGCAATTCCGAGGAAACACAAAATTTGGCTTCCTCGGAATTTCCTCGGAATATTCCGACGGAATTCCGAGGAAAATTCATCTCGTCGGAATATTCCGACGGAATACCGAGGAAACTAGTATTCCTCGGAAAAAACCGATGAATTCCGAGGAAATATTATAGACGTTAGAGAGCCGTTGGAGAGCCGTTGGGGGATTTTAAAAATTCCGAGGAAATTCCGACGAACTAGCCGTTTGCATCGGAATTCCGTCGGAACTTCCTCGGACTGTCGGCAGGATTTCAACTATAAATACAAGCACCCCTCTTCCTCTTCATTCACTCCATATCTTCATCCTCCCTCTCACTTTCTTTACACACGAATTTGATTCATAAAAAACATGTCTTCTTCAAATTATTTTCGTTCTTGGATCGATCGACCTAATTTGGATCCGAACACGAGATTGCTTACGGAAGAATACCAACAAGGTATAACCGAATTCATGGGGTTAGTTCACCGACAACCGGAAGCAAAAACATGTATGTTAAGATGTCCTTGCTCTAATTGTAAAAATAAAAAAGTTATTAAACAATGGGATGTTTGGACTCATCTATATTTGAGTGGGTTTACACGAAGTTACAAAATTTGGTATCATCATGGAGAAACTGATTATGAACATGGTAGTACTAGCGAACCTCAGCCAGCGGTTAGATTAGAAGATCCAATTAGAACGGATGTAGATTACGGTGTAGGTACTGAGCAGATGGTAAATGATCATTTTAGAGGGGAAGATTTACCCACTGCCGAAGCTAGGAGATTTTATGATATGTTGGATGCTGGAAAGCAACCATTGTACGAAGGTTGCAGAGATGGTCATTCAGCTTTATCATCTGCTACAAGATTGATGGGCATTAAGACGGATTATAATTTGGCTGAAGACTGTGTGGATGCGATTGCTGATTATGTAAAAGGTATTCTACCCGAAGATAATGTAGCTCCTGGCTCATACTACGAGGTTCAGAAACTCGTAGCTGGTCTTGGTTTATCGTATCAGGTAATAGATGTATGCAGAGACAACTGCATGATTTATTGGAGGCGGATGAACAGCGGGTTTCATGCAAATTTTGTGGGAAGCCTCGTTATAAAGATACGAGTGGAAGAGTTCCAGTACCATATAAAAGGATGTGGTATTTGCCTTTGACGGAAAGGTTGCAGAGGCTGTATCTGTCTGAACGCACAGCGCAACCAATGAGATGGCATGCGGAGCACTCAACAGATGGTGAGATCAGACATCCTTCAGATGCAAAAGCGTGGAAGCATTTCCAATCAAAGTATCCCGACTTTGCGTATGAGAGAAGAAATGTCTACCTTGGATTATGTACTGATGGTTTCAGCCCGTTTGGCAAGAGTGGAAGACAGTATTCTCTATGGCCAGTCATTCTTACACCATACAACCTACCCCCAAACTTGTGCTTGCGACGAGAGTTTTTGTTTCTCTCGATTCTCGTTCCCGGACCAGAGCATCCTAAGAGATCACTTGATGTGTTTCTTCAGCCACTAATATATGAGTTGCAACAACTATGAGCTCAAGGTGCTGAAACATACGATGTTTCGTGTAAAGAAAACTTTCAAATGCGGGCAGTACTAATGTGGACAATAAGTGATTTTCCAGCATATGGTATGTTATCTGGATGGACAACGCATGGAAGGCTATCATGTCCATATTGTCAAGATAACACTGATGCTTTCCAACTAAAACACGGAAGGAAAACGTGTTGGTTTGACTGTCACAGGAGATTTCTACCACCAGATCATCCATATCGTAGAAGTAGGAATTTGTTTACGAAGAACAAGAGGGTGTTTGACAGTCCACTTCCGGAAATTCGTGGGAAAGATTTGAAGACACAACTTAGAGATTTTGGTGCAGAAAGGACGCCAGACGTCGGTGGACATGAGCGTTTTCCGGTAGATGGTGTTGGAAACCTACATAACTGGCACAAAAAAAGTATTTTTTGGGATCTGCCATACTGGGAGGATCATCTACTAAGGCATAATTTAGATGTCATGCATATTGAGAAGAACTTTTTTGACAATCTCATGAACACGATCCTTAATGTTCAAGGTAAAACAAAGGATAATTTGAAGTCAAGACTCGATTTAGTCGATATATGTGATCGTTCAGAACTTCATGTTGATGAGAGTGGTAGGGCTCCTTTTCCCATATACCGACTTGATGCAGCGGGAAAGGATGCGTTCTTTGACTGGATTTCAAACGATGTGGAATTTCCAGACGGTTACGCATCTAATTTGCGTAACTGTATCGACAGAAAGGAAGGAAAGTTTACTGGCTTGAAAAGCCATGATTGCCATGTAATGATGCAGTGCCTCCTTCCGTTTGCCTTCAAGGAACGATTACCACGAAATGTTCATGAAGCAATTGCAGGGATAAGTGGTTTCTTCCGCGATTTATGCACAAGATCAGTGACTCTTGAAGGTATTGAAAATTTGAAGACTAACATAGCTATGATTCAGTGCAACCTTGAGAAGATATTTCCTCCCTCATTTTTTGATGTTATGGAGCATCTTGTTATTCACCTGGTAAGAGAATTGGAACTTGGTGGTCCTGTGCAGTATAGATGGATGTATCTGTATGAGCGGTATATGTTCCATTTGAAGAAGATGGTGAAAAATTTAAGTAGGGTGGAAGGGTCTATAGTCGCACAGATGATCAATGAAGAAACTTCAAACTTTGCCGAGTACTACTTTCCAGCAGAAGTTCAGACCAAAAACAGAAGACCTGCTCGGCATGATGATAGAGGCGAACGGGCAACATATCAATGGAAGGTTCCAGACATTTTCACAGACGTTGGACGACTTAGCGGAAAACCAAAGGACCGTCGACTTACTGATCAGGAGCGCAGTCATTTGCAAACATATTTACTCACCAACTGCGAAGATGTTCTTCAATATGAAAGGATTTTCATGGCAGAAAAGCGGTTCGAATATAGATACGCCACAGAGGACGAACTAGAAGAAATGAAGCAGAGAGAATTTGGTGGATGGATGTTTACTTATGTGAGTGATGGTTTGGCAAGAGGTGAAACATTTGACGATTGGATACGCGAGATGGTCGTTGGACCAAACTTTGTTGTGAAGTCATATCCGAGATTTTGTACTCGAGGATATGCATTCACAACTCAGAAGAGGAGACGTTCGAGTACGACTTACGATGCTGGTGTTTGTTCTGCATCAGGAGATGATGTATACTACAGACACATAAATGAGATTTGGGAAATCAAGTATTTGGGCATGGTTGGATTGCGCTGTACTGTTTTCTATTGTGATTGGCACGACAACATTCCAGATCGAGGTGTGAGAACAGATGCATTTGGTGTTACATCAGTAAATTCAAGACGGAAGCTGCAATATTATGATCCTTTCATTCTTGCTTCTCAGGCCGATCAGGTTAGTTATATCAAGTACCCCCGGGTAAAGAACAGAGATGATCCATGGGTTACTGTTACAAGACTCAACCCGAGAGGCCGAGTTCAGGGAAGTTCTGAGCTGGAAGACCCACTACAACCAAGCACATCCGGCAACTTAAGTGCAGCATAAGATTTAGGTGGAGTTGGCCTTGTAGTCGATTTAACCGACTTCGGAGAGGAAGCCGCCGTTCACGTAGAGGATGAACCAGTGATTGGAGAGTTTCACCAAGATCCAGATTCAGATTCATCTGGTGATGACGACTCGGAAACAGACTAGCGTCGATTTTTTTTTTTTTTTTTAAATATAAATACCGAGGAAATTCCGAGGACAGATAGGTTTTCCTCGGAATTTCCTCGGAATAGATCTTCTCGATTTAGGGACTTGATTATAGATTCCTCTTTCTCGGAATCTCCTCGGAAGTTTCCGAGGAAATTCCGACGAGGTAAAGAATTCCTCGGAATTTCCTCGAAAATTTCCGAGGAAATCCCGAGGAACATGGGCATTTGATTGTTTCCTCGGAATTCCCTCGGAAATTTCCGAGGAAATTCCGAGGAACTTGGGGTTTTAAACCGAAAACAACGTTTTACGGATTGAATAACATGTATATAACCTTCATTAAGTGTCTTAACCAGATTATGATGTTTGGAACTAGGAACTTTGGTGTTTTATCCAATAACAAACACTTTTACGATTCCATGAACGAAAACCACACAACATAAGAGAAACACTTATACACTTTAATAAACGGTAAAGGGAATACTTACAATTATTTTTGAAATTGTGTTATTTCATGGTTTATGATCATCTATACAAAGAATCCTCAATGGTATGCATTATAATTGTATAAGAAATGAAATACGGCGAAAATAATCGATGTTTTAAAACCCCAAACCCTGGTTCCTCAGAATTTCCTCGGTAATTACCGAGGGTATTCCGAGGAATCATGGTTCCTCGGAATATTTTCATTTAACCGGGTAAACCAAGCCGCCAAATATTTCGCGAAAATTGAATCAAAGAATTCCGAGGAAATTCCGACGGATGCATTAAATAATTCCGACGAAATTTCGACGGATAGTTTCCGTCGGACGCGTCATTTTATTAGGTCGAACGCGATCTTCTTCCCCATTTCTCTCCGCCTCACTTTCTCTCCCTTGCGATTTCCGCCGACTCCTCTCTTCTCCCTTGCGATTTCCGGCGATTTCTCTCTTCTCCCTCGCGATTTCGACTCCCATAATCATGTAAGAACCCTATCCCACTCTCTTAGGGTAGATTTGTATGGTTTTGAAGTAGATTTGATGATTTTGGAATGAGATTTATAGATTTTTGTTAGGTTGAATGGTAGGATTGTGTAAAATCGAGTTTGATTATGTATTTCACTTGATTTGGATTTTTTTTTGGTTTTTATTGATTTTGTGGTTATAAAAATCGAATTTGTAATTATATATGTATATATTCAAAACGTTTTTTGTATATAAAATCTAGTTTTTGCATTTTAAAATCATTTATATATTTATTAATGATTTTTAAAATCTATAAAACTTTTTTGTGATTAAAAATCATATATATATAATATTCAAAATCATTTTTTTGTGGTAATAAAACGTTCTATGTATTTTATATATAAAATATAAATTTTTATATTTATTTAACATTTTTAATATTATTAAAACTATTTTTTGTAATTATTAAACATTTTAAATATTTTTAAAACTATTTTTTGTAATTATTAAACTGTTTTTGGGGTTTATTAAAACTATTTTTTTAATTTTTAAACTATTTTTTATTTATAAAAACTTTTTTTTTAATTATTAAACTATTTATATTTTTGTGATTAAAAATTATTTTTAATTAAAACTATTTTTTTTTAATTTACAGGTCTAATGATGATCAGATCCGGCCTCGCCAGCGTCGTAGCCGGGGTGGTATGGGGAGCCAGTCTCGGGGTCGTCCAGCCATGTTCAGGATTCCGTTTCGCCCCACAGCTCCTACCATACATCTCCTTCTCCATTACCCGCTCCTGCTGCTCCCGCTCCCGCTGCTATACCCGCTCCTGCTCCTACGGGTCCTCCGGGAGTGATGAGTGTTGCGGAGTTGGTTCGACAGCCCGGTCGTGACCATCTTCCCTATCTCACTGAGTATCCACATGGACATGGTCAAACATGGTAATTAAACTTTTATTTTTTTTCCTTAAAATTTGATTGATTATTAATAATTTGTTCTTTTTATTAGGTTCAACCGATCCGGGAACGGGATCAGCGCATGGATCAACCGTATGATGTACTCTGCCCTCGACAAGGGACATCCGACTTTCACTCACTTCCCCGTCGAGAAGCAGCATCTGTGGTTTCGTCAGTTTGCGGTAAGTATTCAAATTTTTTACTTATATTTTTTATTTATTAAAACTATTTTTTGTGATTATTAAACTATTTTCTATATTTATTAAACATTTTAAATATTTTAAAAACTATTTTTTTAATTATTAAACTATTTTTTATTTATTAAAACTTTTTTTTTGTAATTATTAAACTATTTTCTATATTTATTAAACTTTTTTTTATTTATTAAAACTATTTTTGTAATTATTAAACTATTTATATTTTTGTGCTTAAAAACTATTTTTAAACTATTTCAGCAAGAATTCAACTGGAATTCCGATGATACGCTCTCTATCTATAACCATTTTGTCCATAAAGTTATGGACAACTATGGGAAGCAGATGTACGAGTGGAAGAAGAAGTGGGAAGTAAACAAGGTAGTTTTTAATTTATTAACAATTTTTAATTTATTAAACTATTTTTTAAATTATTAAACCTTTTTTTTTTTAAATTAAAAGGTCCCAAAGTCGATGAACGACACGGTATGGAAGGAGTTGTGTGAGCATTGGGATAAGGAAGAGACGAAAGAAACTTCTTCTACCAACTCCAACAACCGCAGGAGCGACCGTAAAGGGAAGGGCATCTACAAGCATAACTTGGGTGCCCAATCTATTGCCACTCTCGCGGATCGCATGGTAAGTTCAACCGCTTTTTCTTTAATTATTTAAGTTTCAGAATTTTATTTTTTATGCATTTTTTCAAATTTCTAATGTTTGTTTAATTTATTTTTTTTTCAAGGCGGAAGAAAATGAGGGCGAGCCGGTTGATGATCTCGCCCTAATGAAAAAGGCGTATACCAACAAGAAGACCGGTCAGATTGATGATGGTCTTGTGAGGGACGTGGTCGACCTGGTCCAAACTCAGGTGTACGACGAAGTGTCTCAGCTTCAAACCGATGATGACGATTCGACGGCTTCGACCAACTTGTCCCGGGTTCGAATCAACGAAATCGTTGAATCGGTAAGTTTTTTTTTAAAAAGTTCAATTTATTTATTTCTTGATTTTTATTTTATCATCAATTTATATTATCTAAATTTGATTTTTTATATTTCAGTCGGTTCCAAAGAAGAAGGGACGTATGGTCGGTTTGGGTCGTCGCTCCCGGTCGGCTGCTCCTTCTTCTGCACCACCGCCATATGTTGATCCGGAAGTTCTTACGGCTCAGCTGAAGGACAAGGATGATCGGATATCTGCGTTGGAGACCCAGATGGCAGGTCAACAGGCGGGCTATGAGACCCAGAAGAGGCTCAACGAGCAGATGATGGAGATGATGAAGAGGATGTACCCGAACGAGGTGTTCCCGAACATCCAAGACCCGTAGTTTTTTTTTTTTTACCAAAAACTCTGAATGTTTTATTTAACTTTGAATATTATCTACTATGTTTTATTTAATGTTTTATTCAATTTTAATTTTAATTTTAAATTTTTAAATTTAAATTTAAAAAATTTAAATTTTTTTAAAAAAAATAAATTTTTTCGAAATTCCGAGGGAATGGAGTTCCTCGGAAAATTCCGAGGAACTTTCTTCCCTCGGAATATTCCGAGGAACTCCATTCCCTCGGAAAATTCCGAGGGAAAATATGTTCCTCGGAATTTTCCGATAAATTCCGAGGAATGTTTTGTCGAAACTTCCGAGGATTTGACCATCGGAATTCCATCGGTATATTCCGAGGAACCATCCGACGAACATATGTTTCTCGGAGTTTCCTCGGAATTTTGTTTCCTCGGAATTCCGTCGGAAATTTCCGACGGAATTCCGAGGAAGTATGAATTTCCGAGGAGATATTTCCGAGGACTTTTTTCGTCGGTATGTCGTCGGAATAGCGTTATTCCGACGACATACCGACGATTTTTTTCCTCAGTATCCCGATGTTTTCTTGTAGTGGTTACACATCAAGCATTTGGTAAGAAGCAATTGAATATGGAGTGAGAGAGAGATTGTTCAACTGCAAGTTAATAAGAGAATGTGGGGGGGGGGGGGGGGGGGTAAAGAGAGAGAAAAAAAGTACACAGTAGATGAGGACAATGAGACTTTTTTTGGGTCGAGCTTTCAAACTTAGTTTTTGGACAGTGAGGCTTAGTTTTCAAACTTGTTCTTTGTTTTGGCTTTTATTGGTCATATTATACTCTTCATATATAGATGATCTACATAGCTCTTTTTTTTTTTTTCAACGAATGATCTACATAGCTCTCTGTGTTGATTCTTAGCTTTCAAAGGTAGCTTTTGCCACAAGTGAAGTGACAACTTTTTGTATATTAATTTACACACACACAAATATATATAAGGTATACATAGATGGTGTGTAAATAAGACAAAGCTATAACTGAAAATCTTAGGACCAAAAAAAAAATCTTAGGACCAAGAATGGAGGCATAACCAATGGAAAGGGGAACCACATTGTCAGCTTTGTGGAGTTTTGGGGGACCATTAAATTACGTTTCACTCTTTCTCTTTCACATTCTTAAGCTTAACTTTGACAAAAATAAGTACCCCCACCGTATAAATTATTAATACATGACATTGCAAATATTATATAAAAATCTCATAAATCTTCTTTTTCTTTTCAGCTACATCTATTTTCCACGTCTAGAAAATCAGTCAATTAAGACGGTGGTATCAATGTTAATGCCACAAGTAGACTTATGTAAATGTTAAAACGTTCCAAGTTTAGAAGATCCTGTTAAAATAGTTAGTCTAAATAAAATGTGATTATCATTTATTGGTTTTATACATCTTTAATTACTTAAGAAAAAAATATTTATTCCTATCATCTTATGACTAGATTTATATTGAAACCTCTATCTCTTTAGTAAATAAATTTCTTTTTAATCTAAATTGGCACATGGTCTGAAATTTTTCAAAGTGTCCTGGTATGTTCTTAATTCAAAGAAAAATAGTTATCCGAAAATATTTGTTAAAATTCCAAGCTTGACCCCTTGGATACAACAAAATATGTTAACCTATACAAATGAGAGAAATAATATGGATGATGTTGATGATGTGCATGTAAGACAAAACTATATCACACTTTCCTTTACAATCTTTGCATTCCAAAACAAAAGGTACAGTTGGGCTGCTCCCTTGTTAGGTGAAAAAATCTCACACAACACACACACACACATCTCACTCTCTCTCCACGCTATGTCTATATCTCCCCTAAAATAATGCATCCAACAATATATATTGCTTTGGAGTACACTGCATGCTCTCATAGTCTCACAGTTTGTTGCTCCTCCAAAAAAGGTTATTATGCCCTAGTTTTCTTTTCAATTTCTCCGTCATATTAGATCATATATACCTTTCATGCTTTTTAGCCGTCTCTCATATCATCTTATACATATTAAGATTCACAAGAACTGAGAGAAAATGGAATGGACAACGACAAGAAACTTAGAAAACGTGAGAGTTGCTTTTATGCCACCGCCATGGCCGGAGTCAAGCTCATTTAACTCGCTCCATAGCTCCAACTATGATCCTTATTCAGGTATATATGCACACATTTATAGATCATTTGACTACATAGATGCTCTTGTTTCTGTTTAATTAGATGCATACATTGTTCTATCTCTTTTGGCTTAAGGCTTCAATTCATATATATATTCACCAAAATGTTCGTTTATATTGTAAGTTCCAAATTGATCTCACGTTTGACAAGTCCGTGAACCTTTTTTTTTTTGTCCCAACAAATCCATAAAGTAGAAAAAAACGTACTTTCCCACTTTCACTTGTCTTTTTTTCTTTCTTGGAAGTGTTCTTAAGTTCTAAGTTATTTTCTTTTGTTGTGAACTATTTATTTGAGAAAGTATTCATAGGCTTTATTCCAAAGACCTTGGGGGCAGTGGCGGACCTATGTATAAAGAAGGGGGTTCAGCTGACACCCCTTAAATTTTATAAATCTGGTTTGTTAATTATGTACAACTGAATTTCGCTAGCTCTAGTGGTGTTTTGACTTCGGCTGACACCTCTAAACCAGGGTTCAAACCTCTCTTGACATCCACTTTTTTCCTTTTTTAGTTTTGATTTTAAAGCCCAATTAATTTCTGACCCAGGTTTATAAAAATCCTGGGTCCGCCACTGCTTGGGGGTATATATGTTACCTAAAATCGTTACTCTTTCTGAGATGAGAATTTAAGATGTTCTTATCTTCAGTCTAGAAAATTTAATATTTAAATTTCTTCTTCTTTTTGGGATCCAGAATACTTTTTTCTTGGGATCCAAATTCTAAAGTTAAAAACGTCACTTTTGATAAGTTGTGATTCGCTTATACTATTTGCTGTTGTTGTTTTTGTGTTACACTAGGAAATTCATGCACACCGACAGATGCGCAAATCGGACCGGTTATCTCTGTACCGGAATCAGAAAAGATAATCAATGCGTACCAATTTCCAAGCTACGACAACGAGATGATAAAGAAGAAGAGACTAACGAGTGGACAATTAGCTTCACTTGAACGGAGCTTTCAAGAAGAGATCAAACTAGATTCAGACAGGAAGCTGAAGCTGTCGAGAGAGCTTGGTTTGCAGCCACGTCAGATCGCGGTTTGGTTCCAGAACCGCCGTGCACGGTGGAAGGCGAAGCAGCTTGAGCAGCTATACGATTCGCTCAGGCAAGAGTACGAAGTTGTTTCTAGAGAGAAGCAGATGCTGCACGAGGAGGTCTAGTGTACCATTTACCATATTGCAATATTTTTCAAAATCATAGATATTTTCATTAACTTGTTTTGTCCCTTAGTTCTTGATTCTATCAAAGAGACCCCATCCCACAACTTGATTTGTACCACAGGTGAAGAAGCTAAGAGCTCTACTAAGAGACCAGGGATTGATCAAGAAACAGATCTCCGGTGGTGAAGACATGACGGAGATTCCATCGGTGGTGATAGCTCATCCAAGAGAAGAAAATTTAAACAACAATCAAATCAATGGAGAAAATCAAATTTACGTTGTTGATCAGTACAACAACCCGATGCTCATCGCTTCCTCTTGCTGGCCCCCTTTCCCGTAATAGCTTGTGCTTATCTTAGAGGGAGAGAGAGACATTAATGTTAGATTAAGACACGCTTTAATTTTATATCACTGCACTTTCTTAAAACATAAATGGAACGTTCTTGTGTCCCAAGCCAAATAATATATTCACTAGATTTTGATCCGCGCATAGAAAGCGCGGGTTTATTTTTGAAATTAAATAAATTCTTCTTATATAAGAGATAATGTATAAGTTTGAGTACATTTATCCGAGTGCACTGAACCGTACCAAACTGGAAAAAAAAATTCAAAATTAAGCTGAATTCTATAAATAATCGAGCATAGAAAAAATAGAAACGAAAGTAAGGACCAAATGAGTACTTAAATTTTTAAAATACAAATTATATACCTATTAAACATAACTAAACCATTGAAAATTTATACTATTAATAGAATTATATGTGGTAATGATCACATTTGAATAATCTATCATATATTCATATGGATTTATTGTTAGAGCAATTATATAATAGATTATGAGAGAATAATAAATGAATTCATTTAAATTATGTAAAGTATTTATATAGTTAAAGAAATATAAGTTAAGACCAAATAAATAATTAAGTCTAATGAAATGGTCCAACAACTTGTTTAAATAGATTTTTTAGGAATGATTCTCTTTTAATAGTATAGATTCCACAGTAGTTATTATCTTATTGCTATTTGAAAGTTGCCTTTTCCTTATGTGTTGTTGTGTTGCTTGCCTGCAACTTCTTGCTTCTTAGGCCATCAACATTGGTTGAAAGACTCCTTAGATTTCTTAACACATGTTTTTATATCTATTAATAATAACAGATCTCCTATAATTGTAACACTTGTTAAAAAAAAATCCCAAGAAATATTTGAGTCTCTCATGGAGAGAGACTCTCTTTTTTTCTCTTATTTTTTTTTATTATTATTTATTCTCAATAAACTCTTTGAGATACTCATTAATGCTCATGCCCTTTGATTTTTGCAATAGTATTACATTTATTTTCATTCCACAGTATTCGTTATTCGTTATTTGATGCATGAGCTTTGAATAACGCTTCAGTTGTAAAAAGAAAAAGAATATCCATCTAGGGCAACGACTGACTATGGGAGGAGTAATTCGTTTTCACTTGTTAAAAACTACATCGGGCCCATAGGAACGTATTTTTATTTTTTGTCAGGCCATTAGAAACATTATAAATTTACAATATACTAACACGTAAACAATACAATTTTTTTTCGTCGGCCGTTAACAATACAATTTAACCCATTAAGTAAAGCCCATACGGAATCCAAGTTGCATGAAAAAGGGTTTCGTGAAATATATAATTTTCTTACATTCAGTAGAAGAAATTAGATAAAAGTTGGGCAAAAACAAGCCGAGTGTTTACGGAAAAAAACATAACTAATATATTTACGATGCCAATGAATAAAAATATCAGAAAAAAAAGAATTGAGTAACTTAGCAAGGGTTCATTTTTTTCAAAAAAAACTTAGCAAGGGTTCATTTTTCTCGGCTACAATTTTCTTAAATCTCTTAACTAAGCACTGATAGTCAATGGTAGCATGGTTGTAAAAACAATTTGAGATATACGTAAATTCTTCTGTTTTGGATCCAATTCAACAAAAATAATAATAATTATTTGTATGGTTGAACGACATAAAATAAAAAATACAAGACTTTCTTTTGGTACTATCTTTTGGCGATATTTATTTGGTTTCGACTTAGATATCTTTATCAATAAATATTTATTCATTTTAAAATATTCTATAATTTAGAATAAAAAATTATTTCAAAAAGATACATCTTTATATTTTTATATATTTTTATTAAATAATAATGATAAAATTGTAAACTACAAAGAAATTAGTTGTGTTTATTGAATATGATTAACTAAAAATTGTGATAATAATAATAATATATTTATAATCAACATTTAATATATACTTTTAATGTGTAAAAATTTTAAAATATGTAAAATGGGGAGTAAATAAGAAAGAAGTTAAAATATCAGGTGCAAGACGTGTATCCCTAGAAGAGGTCGAATAATGATACTCTCGATTTCGAAATCTCGGGAGAACAGAACCAGAGCCGACTAAAGCGGCAGCAGAAAATGACTTGAGAACCATCCGATATTATGACTTGGAAGCCAGTGATCAGCTAAATTTCGAAGCTTGCCACTCTTGCTGTTTTAGGCCTAATCACATGTCAGTGAACCTGAGAGCCCAAGTTTGGTAATTAACATGTTTCTTTCTTCCACTTTCAAACTAAAAACTTCAAGTAGAAAAACAATGGTAATACTATTTTGCAAAATCGAACCTGATATAAAATTTCATTTTACATGATATCATCGAAAACCAATTTGGTTTAAGTGGATAGAAGACTCATCATGTGGATCAATGACATGGATCAAGTTTGAATATCCTACCAAATATATATAGAAATAAACAAATAATGAGATTTTTGTTTACTTTAAATAATATTGATAATTTGCAAAAAGAAATATTAGATCTTTTAAGGGAAATTGCACCCCATACACTAGACTTTTACCCTAATTAACCAAACTAGATTTTTTAACCGCGCTACGCGCGGATAAGATATTATATGTATTTCTCAATTCTAAAAAATAATGTATAATATTGTATTATATTATTTTAAAAATATAAAATATGACTACATAACATAAATATATTTTTTAAATTTTCTTTGTGGAAATCATTATGTTGTTTGATTGTTGTACTTGATTCACATATTTGCATAGATATTTGTGATAGATGAATAACTATATTTTTATTATCAGTAAATAATATATATTTATTATATAATATAAGAAAAATAAAATTATTTACTTTTTAAACAAACTTGTCTCATGTTGGGGACTCGGTTATAGACATATCATATACGAATGAGACATTTTTACAGTTATCAATCTTCTTAACATTGAAAAAACAAATCTACATATCAAAACAATATCTCATACGATCTATTTGTGGAATAATTACTCTGAAGAAATTGAATTTAGGCATCAAAAAGGACTGAAAATGTATGTGCATATATGTTATCTAAGTCTGCTTCACAAAGTACTATTCATAGTTCATATATCATTAATGTCCATCCTATTTTTTTGTCCACCATTTCTTAAACATCTTGAAATAACTGATGCTAATTAATAATAAACTTTTTGCTGGAAAAAAAATCAAATTTGTCTAATTATCGCTTAAATATTTTATTAATATGGTCTAAGAAGCTTTTAAGTGATATCATAGTTTAATTTATTAGTTTTTTTGTTAATTTTTAGAGGTTTTTGTATTTAAGATTTTTTTCCATATTAAGCTTCTGTTTCTTTCACAGAATTGATATATATATATCATAAAAATTACCATCAAATCAGTTTTACTTATTTATTATTTTGTTTTAACAAAAATACACTTTTTAAATAATTTAATTTAAAATAAAATAATATATTAATTTGCTGTATTTTAACAATTTCATTGATTTAATTAATTTGCTTTGGTGGATAACTTAAAAAGTTTTCATATGAATCGGGGAAAGTAAATTTATGTTGTTATAATATATTTATTTTGTGTATATATAATCTATATATAATTCTAGTGTAATAAAAAAAGAACATTATTTTTTTGTAACTTCAAAAATATACATTATTACAATTTAAAATGAATCAAAATTGAAGAAAATGGTAATTAAATATTTGTAAATCTAATTGTTTAGTTGGATTCTCATGAAAAAAAAATCGATTGGTTAAACAAATGTTTCAAAATTTGTTGTGGTATTGTTTTGTCTATAAATTATAAAATTTATTGAATTAATATATTTAATTATTGCATCCTTAAATAATATTTTATTAAGACATTAGAAAAATATGTTTTGAGTTGTTTTGTCAAATTGTACAAAAATCTATGCTTTTTCATATTTGTAACTTCAAAAAGATACATTATGATAATTTGAAATTAATCAAAATTGAATAAAATGGTAATTAAATATTTGTAAATCTGATTATTTTTTATCTTGTTTAGTTGGATTCTCATGAAAAAAAATCGATAGGTTAAACAAATGTTTCAAAATTTGTTCTGTTATTGTTTTGTCTATAAATTACAAAATTTATTGAATTAATATATTTAATTATTGCACCCTTAAATAATATTTTATTAAGACATTAGAGAAGTATGTTATGAGTTGTTTTGTCAAAATTTTACAAAAATCTATGGTTTTTCATATTTGTCACGAAAATTTATATGTTAAACTTACTTTTACAAAATTCTTAACTTTGTCACGAAAACAAAAATCTATGCTTTTTCATACTTGTCAACGTTCTCACACTTTCTAAGAATATATTAGCTTAGTCACTTACTTATTTTTTTTTATAAAATAAAGTATCGGAGTCTTGAAAGTTGAATTCATATTATTGTAAATGTACATAAGAGTTTGTGATTATATACTTAGTGGTTCTTGTATATGTGTCCAAGAAAGTTTCAATGGCTTAGTGGTAACTGTCCTATATATATATCATACTAACCCGGGTTCGATCCTCACCTTCGCATTGTTTTTTTTATTTTTTACGAAAAAAAATGAGATGACATGGCAATTTCGGGTTCTCTGATTGGTTGATTTTTCTATCCTATGTGGACACCCTCTCCATGGCTTATATCCCCCTTTTAGTATAGTATAGATACCTTAAATCCCACAATGTTATACTTTTTTCCATAGACACAAACTAGTCACATCATAGGTATTTTCATTTTTTTAGGGTTTTAAACCAATTCACCCCTTTTAATTGTTTCACTATACAGGCAAAACAAACCTACAAAACCATCTGAAAACTTTCCACTAAAAATTTGCTATCTCATTTGCAAATACTTTTAACTGTACATTCTTAATTTAAAAATATCTAAATATTAATTTACTGATATTACTTGATAATAATGGAAAATAGAGTTATAAATAATTTGTTCTAACTACTAAATTATTTCTGAAAAGTTTCCAAAACAATGACAACGGATGGATTCTCCTGATCCTTCTGAGATCTTAGTTCTTGGGGGCTTCCTTTTTGTCTAATGCATGCATCAAACTCTGCCAAAAGTTCTTATGGGGATTTTAATTTAAATCTATTTATTTGACCGTATGGCATCAAAATGTTAATTAATGTACTTTTGAGGGGTCTATCTAGTTACGTGTAATCGTTAACCAAGCATGATTCCAGTCAATCAGTTACCTTCGGTTCTTAGCGTAGAAAATTAAGGGCCGTGGCAACTGGCAAGTAAGGAAAAAACAGTGTTTTAAATCAAAATATATGGGGAACAAAAATTTCATTATTCGCTTTTTTTTGGTTAAATGTATAAAGCTATATTTTAATTTTTTTATCGGTTATACACTCTTTATATAGATGATCTACTTTGCTGTTTGTGTTGATTCTTCACTTTCAAAAGTTGCTTTCAAAGTTTGTTTTTAGCCTTTCAGGCTACTGCACATGTGTACGTTTATCATAGATTTGGGCCTTTCATGTTACTGCATATATGTACGTTTACCATAGCATTTGGCCTTTCATCTTACTGCACATATGTACGTTTGTCATAGCTTTTGGCCTTTCAGGTAACTGCACATATAAACGTTTCTGTGAGTTACCAATAGTGACAAACATAGGTTTTGCATTATAATTTTTTGGGATATTTAGACAGTTGTGTGTTTGTATAAGACAAAGCAAGAATACAAAATCTTATTGTTAATTAAAATGGATGCATATCTATTTATATGCATGATACCGAAAGTAGAGAGGGAAGTCATGTTGTCAGTTTCTATGGAGTTTTGTTAGGGGACCATTTCACTTATTTTAACCTTGACTTTGACCATTGATGCCCCCACCCTGTATTAAATATGTAGAAGTTACAAAAGTTCATCTAAGATGATTGTTTTTTTTTTTTTTTTTTTGACAGCCATCTAAGATGATTGTTGTTCCGTCAATTTCTTTTTTTTTTGGAATAAATCAATTTTCTTTTCAACTACATTTACGCTTCCATGTCTACAACTAGGTATAGGAATGTGATTAAAATGTTAAAGCCCACAAGTAGGTTTATGTAAATGCTAATCAGGTTTAGAAGAGCTTTCAAGTATATCTCTATCTCTCTCTATATATATAGTTAATCTATATTGCCTATGCTTTTGCTATATAGATTTTCTAATCAAGTATATATATATATGTATATATAGATATTGTTTTTTTCTTCTTCTTTTTGAACAATATATATTGTCTACAAAACTGGTGACCTAAAGAATAAAAGTAGGCGGCGATGATGTAGAGATAATATTTAGAAGATATTTTTATTATTATAATCTAGTTTATTACGGATAAGATAATTATTTTTATTGTTTTAGGATTTTTATGGGTTTATATATATATATATATATATATATATATATATATATATATATATATATATATTTAGTGTTAAATTTGTATTCAGTTTTGTATATTTGATTAATTAATAAAAGTTAAGAATTTCTTTTTATTCTTAATTTTAGTAAACTAAATAAAATTCTTGTAGTTATCGTAATTTGATTATGGAATCATGGAGGACTTGTTCTAAAAAAACAGTTACATAGAGATTATTGGACAGCCGGTTTACGATACTTATGATAATGACTATGCACAGTTCATCAAATATAAAGTACCGCAAGACATCGTCGTGCATGAAGGCGTCCATAACTCCAACTCAGCTAGTTCCATACAAGATAGTGCATTTGTGATAAGCATGGAAAATAGTGCTCTAATACAAGCAAATCACGTGATGGTGGCTGACATCAAAGCAAAAATTGAAGTAGTTACGTGTCTTGTGGGGGATTTGGGTTGTGAAGAGAGAAGGTTCAACAAAGATGATTGAATTCGTGGACAAAATTCATGTATTCCACATGTGATTTTTGTTTGCTTACGGGAAGATCAAGGATGTTAAATCTCATCAATGGAAGAGAAAGAAAAAAAAAACAATTGAAGACCACAGTTAAGATTCTAGGGCGAATCGAGAAAATAATGCAGAGAAAATATTTAAAAGATTTTCTCATTATTATTATCTAGTTTAATATTGAATATGATAATTAATTTTATTGTTTTAAAGTTTTCATGGTTTTTTTATATATAGCATTTTAGACTTAAGTTTATATTCAATTTTATATATTTAGTTAATGAACAAAACTTAGGTTCACCCCCTAGGGTGAACCTTTAAATTCACCTCACCTCTAATAGCCAATCATAATGCCACATAGATTAATGGATAAAAACAATTAAATATTTTTTTAAAAATCAAAATAGTTAAAAATAATAATAATAACGCCAATTTTAACGACGTTAAAAACGCCAACTAAACCCTAAATCCAAACCGTAACCTTAAACCCGAAACTCTAAACACTAAACCTAAACTCTATACCCTAAAACCCAAACCTAAACCCTAAACCAAAACCCTATACCCTAAATCCAAACCGTAACCTTAAACCCTAAACTCTAAACCTTAAACCCAAACTCTATACCCTTAAACCCAAACCTAAACCCTAAACCCAAATCCTATACCCTAAATATAAACCCTGTACGTTAAAACCTAAACCCTAAACCCAAATACTATACCCTAAAACCCGAACCTAAACCCAAACCCTATACTCTAAATCCAAACCCTATACCTTAAAACCTAAACCCTAAACCCTAAACCCAAACTATATACCCGAAATTCAAACTCTAGATCCTAAATTCTAAACCCTAAACCCTAGACCTTAAATCCTAAACCCAAACCTTAAATCCTAAATTTAAACCATAAACCATAAATCCAAACCCTATATCCTAAACTCAAATCCTAGACCCTAAATCTAAATTGTAAATCCTATACCCAAATCCAAAACTAAAATATTTAGATTAATGTTGATATTGTTCTTTTAGAATTTAAGGTTTGGATTTAGAATCTACAATTTAAGTTCATGATTTAGGGTATAGAATTGGGTTTAGGGTTTAAGGTTAAATTTAGGGTCTAATGTTTGGGTTTAGGATTTAAGATCTAGGGTTTATAGTTTAGGGTTTAGAGTTTGGGTTTAGGGTATAGAGTTTGGATCTAGGGTTTAGGTTTTAAGGTATAGGGTTTGGATTTAGAGTATAGGGTTCGGGTTTAGGGTATAGAATTTGGGTTTTGGGTTTTGGGTTTAGGGTTTAGGTTTTAGGGTATATGGTTTGGATTTAGGGTATAGGTTTGGGTTTAGGGTTTAGGTTTGGGTTTTAGGGTATAGAGTTCGGGTTTAGATTTAGGATTTAGGGTTTAGGTTTGGATTTAGGGTTTAGTTAAGGTTTTTAATATCGTAAAGTTGACGTTATTATTATTATTTTTTAATTATTTTAGTTTTTAAAAAAATTATTTAATTGTTTTTATCCATTAATCTATGTGGCATTATGATTGGTTCTTAGAGGTGAGGTGAATTTAAAGGTTCACCCTAGGGGGTGAACCTAAGTTTTGTTCTTAGTTAATACAAATGAAGAGTTTTGTCTATATTCCTGGTTTTCAGTTAGAACATTGGTGTTTTCAAAGAATTAAAAAAAGATATTAATTTTATATATTTTTAGATTAAATAAGATTTTTGTGTTATCGTAGCTTCCCCTACATCAGTAGGGAGATCGTTAACAGTAATTAAGTAGAAGCAATAAAAATGTAATCTTTCTCCGTTATTATTATTCCTTCTATTTCAAAAAAATATGTGTTATGTTTTAGAATTTTTACGCCTATTAAAAATATATTGTATTAAATTTTGATTATTAATTTATTATTTTGTAATTAAATATTTTTCATAATTTTTAATCGATATAATTTTAATAAACACAATTACCTTTGAAGTCAAAAATTTAGTATTAAATAATGCGTTGAAAATTTAAAATTTCTATATTTACAACAAATTTTTAATTCTTTTTAAAACATAAGGAGTATTTAGCAAACGCACTTTAGCAAATACATAACTATATAAACCGTTCAATAACGTTGATTAAATCTCAGCCACCAAATCCGCTTTGTTTACTAGTGGTCTTTTCAAGGCAAAATCAATAAAAGTCCAAGTTTAAAAGTAAGATTCAACAACTATATCATCTTACGTAAATCTTAGGGAGATGACGTATGATGACGTGCAAGGTGAGACTAAAAAATCACACTTCACCCTCTTTCTACCTCTATCTCCATACTCAACCTCTATCTCAATATAAGTATGTGTATAACTATCTCTTTCTCACTGCATGCTCTCACACTTCGTTGCACCTCCAAAAAAGTGTATAGAAGAAGAAACTTATCGTCACGCCTGACCCGCTCGTATGGTCCACCAAAACCCTAATTTTGTTTGTTAAAATTCGTCTGTAGTATACAACCCTAAAATCTATTCCTCTTAATCATTTATCATGTCTTTTTATTAGATTCACAAGAACAGCAAGACTAAAGGAAATGGAATGGTCAACGACGAGCAATGTTGAAAACACGAGAGTTGCTTTTATGCCACTTCAGTGGCTGGAGTCTAACTCATCCAACTCGCTCCAAAACTTCAGCTATGATCCTTATGCAGGTATATTCATTCACATGCATCTTTATATCCATCTTTTTGTGGATTTGTTGTAATTCCGGTTGAGTTTTAAAATTTCCACCAAAATATAGCTAGGTTTGCATTAAATTTTGAAAAGGTAGCACCATTAATGGCGAGAGATTAAAAAGAAAATATTAGTATTTTATTTTTATGATTTTTTTAAAGAAAATTAAAGAAATATGAATGGTCAGTTGAATGACACTTGTATAATAGAATTCTCAAAATTTGTGCAAAATGTTTAAAATTGAAACCATTTTTCCTCTTTTTATTATTTTCTTTAATTTTAATTATGAGAGACTCAGAGAAATACGCCTACTATTTCCATTTTTGGAAAAGATTCGATTTTATACAGTACTCCAGTATATGACTTTTTTGAGGGAACGGGAAAAACGTTTTGCAATTCTAAAAATCTTGGAATTATCACGCTTTTCTTATGAGAAGTAGGATATAGACCACCGATATTCTTATGACTTTCTTGGAACCATGCTCAGTGTTTCAAAAGTAGAAACGTCGCTTTTCAAATGTTTTGAGATTCGTTTTCTCGCTCAAGAAAAACTGGAAAGTTTTTTTTTTGTATTGTATTTGAAATTATTATTGTTGAGCGTTTGTGTCGTTCTCTTTGTTTTTGTTGTTAAGTTTTACCAGGAAATTCGTCTACGCCCGTCCTTACGCAAACCGGACCGGTTATTTCTGTACCGGAATCATCAGAAAAGATCACCAATGCGTGCCAATATCCAAGTAACGACGACGAGATGATAAAGAAGAAGCAGAAACTAACGACTGAACAATTAGCTTCACTTGAACAGAGTTTTCAAGAAGATATCAAACTTGATTCAGACAGGAAGGTGAAGCTGTCGAAGGAGCTTCTCTGCAGCCACGTCAGGTAGCTGTTTGGTTCCAGAACCGCCGTGCACGGTGGAGGGTGAAGCATCTCGAGGAGTCGTACAACTCGCTAAGGAAAGAGTACGACGTGGTTTCAAGACAGAATCAAATGCTACACGATGAGGTATATATATATATATATATTTTCTTTTTTTGACAACGCACGATGAGGTATATATATGCACCATTTAAAAAAAAAAATCATGGGATCTTAGAGCATCCGTCTCCCTTTAGATATTCACCTAGGTAATTGATAGATAAAATATTACTAGTAGTTATTTAATATAGTTTATTTAATGATTACATTAGAAATCATACTAAAAGTAAGCAAATCATGGATTGCCATATAACTTTAAGAGTATCTCCAGTTTTTTTTTTTTTTTTTAAGTTTCTCAAACTCCGTCATTTATCTCTCTACTTTTTGAGTTCTTTTTTTTTCTTCACTACATTTTCAAAATTTCTTATTTTATAATGATCAGATATTCGGTTGAGATACACCAATGTGATTTCTAAACTATTCATCCTTTGTTGTTTTAGCCCTTTAGTTTTTGATTTTGTGACGCAGGTGATGAATCTGAGAGGTGTAATACTAAAAGACCATTTGATGAAGAGGCAAATGAATCTGAACAACAATCAAATAGCCGGAGGGAGTCAAATTTACGGTACTGCAGATCAATATAATAATCCAATGTGTGTTGCTTCAACTTGTTGGCCCCCGTTATCATCGCAACAGCCTTACCCATGGTAGGTGTTTCGGATCTTGGAGAGCGAGAGAGACTCACGTCAAGCTTAAGATTTGTCGGAGTTTTAAATTTTAAGTAATGTTAGACTAAGGCAGACTTTTATCATATGAATGGAATGTTTTTGTGTCCTAAAACCTAGCCATATTTTGGATCTGTAAATGGTTCATAGAAGATCAGTGTACTTAGGGCAAATCGGTGGCCTTGGGTCACAAGACCAACAATCTTAAAAGAATGTCTAAACAAAACAAGCTAGTATAATTTAAGATGGTCAACATCAAGCACCCCAAGACAATGAACTTATTGGTATCAGAGATTACTTTTCTCCGCATAAGATCATTGCTCTGATTTTTAGGTGAAGATGAATCAAAGATCTTCACTATATCTTCTTTAAAAATATATATATATATATATATATATATATATATATATATATCATATATATATCATATATGATATCCATTTTGAGCTAAAATTGAGCTTTTGAATAATTAAGCTCAAACTTAATTAAATGAGTTAATTTTTAAAATTCTGTCCTTTGACGTCTGAAACAACCTCAATTATTGTAGTAAAATAATTTGACATAGAGAGCCATGTGTTTGTGGACAGAAAGCAAAGTACTTCAGGTCGGATCAAACATAATCTAGTTCATGTCTCAGACTGATCAAAATATTAGACCCAACGCGTGAATCCCTATAAAATCATAACAAATAATTCGCAACTATTAGATAAGTTCCAATTTCAAGAACCCGACAAAACAATATAGAAGTACACGCAGAGGAGATAGATAAAAATTAAATTGTTCACTATGGTCATAATCGTTTCTCTGCTGATGCCCCGTCGTCGTCAAGATTCCCACTCCCGAGGCTCAAACCTGGCCTCGTTCACGAATACGTTGATGACGTTAAAGCTCTCAAGTAAATACAGAAATAACGAATCTGCCACTATTGATTATTCATGGACCTAGCGCTGCTGGTTCTGGCCCATCTGCAGGTTAGATCAGCTGAGCCCAAACTTAATGTATGCACAATGTAATCTCTACTAATAAAAGAGAACTTTTGAGGCTCCATAGGGCGTCCACATAAGCGGAAAAAAATCTCTCCCGAAAGATGACACGTGGCATAAAATATAGTTTTACATTTTAATATTACTTATTTTTTGCTAATAAAAGAGAACTTTTGAGGCTCCATAGGGCGTCCACATAAGCGGAAAAAAATCTCTCCCGAAAGATGACACGTGGCATAAAATATAGTTTTACATTTTAATATTACTTATTTTCAAAAATTGTAAGAAATATGTAAACATACAGCATAAAAATGGAAAAACTACATAAAACACATGTAAGATTACTATTTTTCACTTAAAAAAAAGACGGCTTATCTCCATAATGTAACATTACCGTTTTATAAAATCTCTACTAATAAAAGAGAACTTTTGAGGCTCCATAGGGCGTCCACATAAGCGGAAAAAAATCTCTCCCGAAAGATGACACGTGGCATAAAATATAGTTTTACATTTTAATATTACTTATTTTCAAAAATTGTAAGAAATATGTAAACATACAGCATAAAAATGGAAAAACTACATAAAACACATGTAAGATTACTATTTTTCACTTAAAAAAAAGACGGCTTATCTCCATAATGTAACATTACCGTTTTATAAAAAAAACAAAAAAACATTATATATAATTTCGAAAATAATAAATATATGTAAAACATACAACATAAAAATGGAAATACTACATTAAACATATGTAAGATTAACATTTTACATGTTTATTTTAAGAAAATAATATGTAAACATGCAACATAAAAAATGGAAAAACTACATTAAACATATGTAATTACAATTTTTCACTAAAAAAAAAGACGGCTTATCTTCATAATGTAACATTACTATTTTGTAAAAAACAAATTATATATAATTTCGAAAATAATAAATAATATGTAAACATACAACATAAAAAATGAAAATACTACATTAAACATATGTAAAATTACCATTTTACATTTAAAAATAACAATATTATGTAAACATACAATATAAAAAAAATGGAAAAACTACATTAAACATATGTAAGATTATCATTGTTCACTAAAAAAACGGTTTATCTTCATAATGTAACATTACCATTTTATAAAAAAAAAAAAAAAAAACATAAATATAACTATTTGACTATTTGTCCAAGTTCTTCTATTAAACATTGCCGTTTTACATTAAAAATGGAAAAATACGTAAAAATTTAAACATCTATCTTAAAATATAAAATATAGACATTAACTAAATATAAAGTATAAGAAATAGAAATACTCAATATAAAAAAAAGTAAATATTCTAAATATATAAATATAAGAATTATATATACAATAATAAGTAAATCCACAATTTTTTAAAAATGGAAAGAGTACATTAAATATTAAACATCTATCTTAAAATGTAAAATATAGATATTAAGTAAATAGAAAATATAAGAAAAAGAAATACACAACTTAAAAACAATGGAAAAAGTATATTAAGATTTAAACATCTATTTTAAAATGTAAAATATAGATATTACGCAAATAGAAAGTATAAGAAAAGGAAATACACAATTTAAAAAAATGGAAAAAGTACATTAGTATTTAAACATCTATCTTAAAATGTAAATCAATGTTAAAATATAAAATTATTAGTAAATAGAAAGTATAAGAAATAGAAATACACAATATAAAGAAAAATAAATAATAAGTAAATATATAATATAATCTCGAAAGATGACACGTGGCATAAAATATAGTTTTACATTTTAATTTTATTATTTTCGAAAATTATAAAAAAAATATTTAAACATACAGCTTAAAAAATGAAAAAACTACATTAAACATATGTAAGATTACTATTTTTAACTTAAAAAAAAAAGACGGCTTATCTCCATAATGTAACATTACCGTTTTATAAAAAATAAAAAACATTATATATAATTTCAAAAATAATAAATATATGTAAAACATACAACATAAAAATAGAAATACTACATTAAACATATGTAAGATTACCATTTTACATTTTTATTTTAAGAAAATAATATGTAAACATACAACATAAAAAATGGAAAAACTACATTAAACATATGTAAGATTACCATTTTTCACTAAAAAAAAGACGGCTTATCTCCATAATGTAACATTACTATTTTGTAAAAAACAAATTATATATAATTTCTAAAATAATAAATAATACGTAAACATACAACATAAAAAATAGGAATACTACATTAAACATATACAAAATTACCATTTTACATTTAAAAATAACAATAATATGTAAACATACAACATAAAAAATGGAAAAATTACATTAAACATATGTAAGATTACAATTGTTCACTAAAAAAACGGGTTATCTTCATAATGTAACATTACCATTTTATTAAAAAAAAGAAAAAAAACATAAATATAACTATTTGACTATTTGTCCAAGTTCTTCTATTAAACATTACCGTTTTACATTAAAAATGGAAAATACGTAAAGATTTAAACATCTATCTTAAAATGTAAAATATAGACATTAACTAAATATAAAGTATAAGAAAGAGAAATACTAAATATATAGAAAAATAAATAATAAGTAAATATTATAAATATATAAATATACAAATTATATATACAATAATAAGTAAATGCACAATTTTTTAAAAATGGAAATAGTACATTAAATATTAAACATCTATCTTAAAATGTAAAATATAGATATTAAGTAAATAGAAAGTATAAGAAAAGGAAATACACAATTTAAATAAATTGAAAAAGTACATTAGTATTTAAACATCTATCTTAAAATGTAAATCAATCTTAAAATATAAAATTATTAGTAAATAGAAAGTATAAGAAATAGAAATACACAATATAAAGAAAAGTAAATAATAAGTAAATATATAATATAAATAAATACCAAATTTAAAAAATGGGAAATTGAATTAAGATTTAAAAATATATATTAAAATTTAAAATATAGATATTACGTAAATAGAAAGTATAACAAATGGAAATATACAATTAAAAAAAATGGAAAACGTACATTAAGATTTAAACGTCTTTCTTAAAATGTAAAATAGAGATATTAAGTAAATGAAAAGTACAAGAAATGGAAATACATATACACGAAAATAAATAATAACTAAATAATGTGAATATATAATATATGAATTATATATGTAACAATAAGTAAATACACAATTTTTTAAAAATGGAAAAAGTTCATCAAGCATTAAACATCTATCTTAAATGTAAAATATATAATATAAGTAAATACACAATTTAAAAAAAATGGAAAAATTACATTAATATTTAAATATCTATTTTAAAATATAAAATATAGATATTACGTAAATAAAAATATAAGAAATGGAAATAAACATTTTAAAAAATGGAAAAAGTACATTAAGATTTAAGCATCTATCTTAAAATATATTTCTATCTTAAAATGGTAGTAAATTATATAAAAATGGAAATACCACATTAAACCAAAAAAAAATAAAAATGTATAATTTTTCATCAAGAAAGTCCCTATAAAACTCATTATTCCATCCACATCAACCTCACACTATTAAGGAAAATTTAAAGCACTTGAGCAAAAAAATGGTTTCACCATCAATTCTTGCCGTCCCAGAAACCTTTAATGATCTTGAATGAGATTTTTTTATAACAACAAACTTTTTGTTAGGTGGATTCATTGTTGGGAAATCCGCAACTTCAAAAAGCCAAACTTATTCATGGGAATTGAATTGCTTTTCATAGACTCAAAGGTATTCTTACAAATTTAAATTAATCTAATCCATAATTTTATTGTTAATATTCATACTAACTCTTTCATGATAAAACCAGTTCAGTTAATAAACATTCAAGCGTTTATCCCGAAACACTTTATTCATCGCCGAATCAGGTATTGGTTCATGTTGGTTTAGTATTGTTTTTGGTTTACTAACCGGTTTAGGATGGTCCTATTGTAAATATAATTTAAGTTGGTTTAGCATATATTATGTTTAAAATAACTTAAATTAAATAATAATAATATTATGCTTAAAATATAATTTTAGAGAGTTTTCAAATATAGTTTACAGAACAATATAGGTGATGAATTTAATTTATTAAATTCGTTTATTACTTAAAACTAAGTTTTTTAAAAACATACTGAGTTATAAATATCAATGATGGATTGGTGAGTATAACATGAAGAAAAAAAATATAAATATCTGATTTTCAAGATAAGAAATTCAGCTTTTATTTAGATACTCAATATATAATATCTTAAATTATTTTTTTAAAAATATACATAATTTATATATATATATATATATTAATCTTCCAAACTTAAACTATTATATTATATATGAATAATGTTTTTTAATAAAAATAATTTCCGATTTAAAATAAAAATAAAAATAACAAATGGTTATTTTCAAATAATGGATGTAATTTACATTATACTATCATTTAACAAGTATTAGATACGTTTTGATATATCATTATTTTCTATTTCCAGAAAACAATAAATTGTTAAACATCAATATCATCTAAGTTAAGTATACGAACAACACAAATTCAAACATCACAAAAAATATTTACATAACCATTATAATACAATAATTTAATCAAAAAATACAATAAAAATATTAAAAAGAATAGTTATATACTTAATATTTGAAAATAAAAGATATTTTTGCTAAAATTGTACTTACCTGGCCAAGGAGATCGACCATCTTTTTACGGATCGATCGAATGTTGAGCATGTGGTCGATCCGAAAATACACTGGAGTTTAATAAAATTTCTAAAACATTTATTCCAACACTCAAAAGATAGTTTTGATAACTAGATAGCCAATAAAATTACAAAAAGATATTTAAATAGTAAAAAATATGTTAATTTAACGTGTTAAAATTTAAAAATAAATTTTAATTATGACATGCATTTAACATTTATATAAATATATATCATAGCCTAAATATAAATAATTTAATAACTTAAATTAGAAAAAAATAAAAATCCCGGGCGTAGCCCGGGTTAATCCCTAGTTAATTAACAAAGTAAATAAAACATCAAATTTTCAGCTAGATTTCTCTTCGAATTTTCCTATTGACGCTTGATTATTTGTAAATAATAAATAAATAAATAAGAAAAAACAGTTTTTATGTACTCCCTCTGTTTTTTATTGTAAGTAGTTTTAAATGAATGCACAAATATTAAGAAAGTTGTTAATTTTTTCAAAAGTAGCATTTGATATATAAATTAGATGTAGTTAAACCAATCATAAATAAGTATCTATTATTTGATTGGTAACACTATAACCAATAAAAGTAAAAGTTACTTAAAATTATGAAAGCTATTTATATTTTGAAACAAACAAATTTTGCTTAAACTACTTACAATAAAAAACAGAGGGAGTATTACAAAATTAATGAAGAAAAACATTGAGCTTATTTGACCTGAAAACATTTATACAAGAACAATTTCCCTGACATTTTCGATTATTTTCATTTCACACCCCAAACAAACAAAAATCTACAAACCCACCCGTAAACTTATACCTCACGGATCCTCACATTCAACCTCCTTACCCAAATAGAATGAAGAATCATATGAAACACATCAAACCTCTTAGCCGGAGAGTTCACCTCAAAGTGCCGCCTAACCTTCAACACTCTCCGGTACATCCTTAGATACTGTCTAGGAGATATCGACGTCAAGATCGTTTTCAAATTTGGTATGTCCTCCACGGAAACAATAACCGAAAACGATGCCCAATTCAACACATCGCTGAAAGGAGGAACGTAACCTGAGTTTATCAAAACCGGAACACACCCCGAGTAAAGCGCCTCGACGATCCTAGGGCTAGCAACCTCGTAACCACTCGGACATATGCAGAACTTACTGTTCCGCATCATGTCCGAATAAGACGTTCCTTTAGGTAGATATTTGTGTACTCTAATGTCACTATCTTTGTTCTCCCAATGTTGGAGCAAGACCGGCCTTACCGGTCCGTGTACACCTCCTGCGAAGAAGGCAAGGATCGGACGGCTGGAAGGTGATGGGCCACCGACTAGTCCTTTTAAGGAACCTGTTAGTAGGTTGATCTCAGGTATGGAGACATCTTTTCTCGGTTTGAATCTCTCCGACGTGTTGGCATTGCATAGAGCTCGTATAGAGTTTTGTCCTAGATGTGGATGAGAAAAGCTTGCCTCAGGACCCTATACCAAAATGAAGTTCAAGATTATAACCGTATTAATATACAACAAGTAACGCCTACACGCACATATGCATAATTTATACTAGTAGCGTACCCAGTCATGGCAAGACAGTATGAAATGGTCAGCTCCGATGCTACGGTTCCAATACGGGTACTTATCGCCCACAAGATCAATGTAGTCCCTGACGGTTTTTCGAATGGGGCTGAAATCGTGAGAGTCGCGTTCATACACATATCTTACCATCTTGACAACACTGAGAGGTAAATAAAAGGCGTGGGCCTTTTCTGGATTATTGGTACGGAAACGTGTATTTGTTTCCATCTCGTAGATGAAGTTTCCTTCCATAGAGTATATGCTTTTGCATGGACCATCGTGGAACAACGGTGGCTCACCTTCTTTGTAAACAAATATTTTGAACTGTTTCTCCATTTCCAAGTAGCTCCTAACCAATCCAAGACAAATATGATTAAAAAAAGCATTAGCACGTCGTGATCATGCGTATCATACCTTTTTCTACATTACATGAATAACAATTTATGCACATTTATAGAAGTTTTTTTTCCTTCTATACGTTTCTCTACGTTAATTGTGAATTGTGTTTTATATCTCCAACACGTTTGGCTTAGAATTTAATTAATTCAAATAAATTCTTAATTAACGAGAGAATAAATTCATGTTTCCAATCCGTTTTGACTTTTAATTAAATTCAAATAAATGCTAAGCGAATCTAAATGTTTTGGAACTTCAAACCATCATAATTAAAACATGACAAAAAGATGGTAGTAGTATCATTTTACTTACCGATGAAAGGCCTTGGCATTCCAATACATCGGGCCAAGAGGTGCATAATCCGGGTCGTCCAGGGGATCGTTCATCGAAGCGGCTTTAATGGCGACTCGAGCCTTCTGTGAATTCAGTTCGATTGTATTCAATATTTATTTAGTTGATGTAGAATGTTATGAATGTATAAAACACAATCTTCACCAACGGGTTGTTGATTATTGCTGATAACTCTTTTTCTTCATTAGTTTCAATGATGCCGTAGAGGTGACGTTACTACTCGTTGAAGCAATGTTGGTAGGGTTCAATTGAATTGTCCGATTGTAGTTACCCTGTTTCAATATTTATTTAGTTGATGTAGAATGTTATGAATGTATAAAACACAATTTCACCAACGGGTTGTTGATTAATTAGCTGATTGTTAGACCACCCGACCGCACAACATATCATAAAACATTTCTCCATAATCTTTGTTCATTAATTTGGTTTTGCCGACCCGTTTCTCATCCTCAGTAAAAACAATTATAATTTACAGTTAACAAAGTATTATAAACAGTTGTCTGTAGTTTGACCCAGACTTTGAAACATAAAATTTAAAACAAATATTTGTTGGTAGTGTAGAATTAGAAAATAAATAGATAAATATTTTTAAAAGGCAGACTAAAAAGAAAAGACATGCAAAGATAGGAAGATGTAGAAACAAGAAAGGAATAATTTGATATTCCTAAGTGATTTCTCTAACCTGAATAGATTCCGCGTTAGTTGATAAAGATGATGTTGGTGGCGACGGAGATGGTGCCGCCGGAGGCAGAGATGGATAAGAAGGAAGAGGAGGAGATATTTGATTAGTGGACAAAGATGTCAAGAAAGATGTTGGATTTACAAAGAGGAAACCAGAGACGACAACAAGAGGAACCATGAAGAGAAAGAGTTTTGCTGAGGAACATGCAGACATCATTTTACACTTCCCATCAACATTTGCATCTCCCATTTCTCTCTGTCTTAATTATCTTTTCTTAGAAGAAGATGATAAAGACTGAAGAAGAAGACAAAGAATCAAAGCAAAGAAGTTTTTTTTTATAATTAATTCACTTTTATTCTTTCGGTTTTTGCAGCATATCAAGAGGGTTTAAAGCCGGTGAATTGAAGAATAACATTTGGTAATAAGTGGTTGCTCCCTCGTGCCAAGCGTCATCGTTCCACATTCTCTTTACTTCTCACATGCAAACTTCTCTCTATTTCCTTTGTTTACCCCAAACTTCTTAATTCTATCAAACCAAAACTCTGGTATATAATTAAGATCATCTATATTGGAAAGTTATTAAATAACAAAACAAACTAAAAATAAAAGCAAGTCAAATGTCAATATCTCAAATGCTTGGAATTTCATTCAAAAATATTTTGAAATATCTCATTTGATTTTTACTCGAGTAGAGCTATTAACATTTAAGATTTTTTGTCATTTTTTGTTAGATATTCGTAAATGAAAATGTTCTAACAGTTTACAATATTTACAAACGGAAAATACCTAAAACCAATTTGCACAATTCTACACACAAAAAGCGCAATTGTCGACCATTGGCTAGAAAATTCAATGTAAACCGTAGAATGGAAAATTGGTACATTATAGGAATGTTTTAGTTACTTGGATGATGGCAGGATAAAAGTTCATGAGACGATCTGTGTATCGATCAAGCGTGAAAATCCGGTTAAGGATCCTGAAAAGTATATATATATATATATATATATGTTTTTTTGGTAAGAATATATTTCTCTCACGTTAGAGTTAAAGCCATGATCAATAGAGTAGCAAAGGATATATGCATGCATTAAAAAATATCAGTGAATTTTCTAATTAATTATGATGTATAAAGTATTTGTTAGAACTACTAAGAATAAAGTATCCTCGTATCACTTATGATTATGTCATTAGTTACATTAATCTCTGTAATCTCTATTGATTATGTCATTTAGTTATGTTTTATGCCTATGTAGTACTCTTTCAATCAATAGTCTTCTCTTCAAGCTTAAAAGTTAAAACTCAGTAAAACCATCTTCAATCTAAGCAAGAATATTGGTTGAAATGTGCTAAGTAAACAGATATTTGTACTTGCTGATATAGAAAAGCAAACAATATATTATGGTTTAACCTTACGGCATTTTCGGTAGATTCTATAGTAACGTAGCAGTGGGGATAAGATGTTTTACCTTTGATACGCAATGCATCCACAAGAATGCATAATCAGTAGAGCCCGCACTTTTCATGCAATCACAATAAATAAAAAATATTCATACTTCGAGATATTTCGTTCAGTAGCTTATAGTCGGTTGAGTTTAATTAGTCAAAAGATCTACTAAGATCACACGTGTTTAGCATGTAAATGAAACTAACTTCCACTTAACCTTTACTTTTCTTTTCCATCTTAACAAACCTTTTTGTTTTCTTCCTCGAGTCTCCTACGTCATTTCGTTTCGGTTTTCCAACAAGTGTCGTACTAAACCAAATGAAACCAAAAACTCTAATTTGCCAAGCTGGCTTTTCGTTTTGTTACAAATTTTAAATTGAGTAAATCGAGTGCATTTATCTGTACCACTTTCAACATCACTTTTCTTCTTCCGGTTTAGGCTCCTACCGGGTCAATTTCCTTGGTGGTAACTTTTATACATCAGTGAGATTAATGAACGAGAATACTCTCCTATAAATTGTGGCCTGCGAAATTTATACAAGAGGAAAAAAAAATACAAGAGGAAACAAAGATTGGGTTTTTGGATTTGAAAAATTACATACCCGGTCCGGCCCGATACGTAGTTTGATGGTATGTGTGGATCACATAATCACATTCACACCGTGTTGTTAACTGTTATACATTTGGTAGACTGGGAAATGGGAATAAACAATATACTTAGCGTATACAATGATTTCAAAAATCTGTATTACTAACCGGAACTTCCGTACTAATTTTTCTGTGTAAATCAGAACCAAGATTGTGAACAGCGAAGGTGTCACTGCTGTTTAATACTCTCTTTATTAACCTTTGGACTCTCCCAAAAGACAAGTTTCTTGTAATTTTTATTTTAGTCGCAAGTTGATTCTTCCCAACGAAAGTCTTTTCAGATTGCATAAGACAGTAAATTTTTTTGAACCTTTACCATAGAAAGGAAAGTAAATCCAAATAAAGTAAGAGATGCATGTTGTTCTGCAGCTTTACGCAGTACAAAAGCATTGCAGAAGAAGCTCCTACAATTTAAAGATATTTTTATAAAAACGGGGTTACTTAAGTTTTCGTTTAATATACATGATTATATTTATAATTGAATTTTGTTTTGTAATCATCTTAATTTGTAGTTCTAATCTATTAGGGGTTGTATTAATTTATAAAAGTATTAATATGTAATTAGATTTTGATAAGTCACATGCAAGAGATATATTGAAACTTACGGAGACATGTATTTACTTACTGTTTACAAAAGGACTTCCCCCATTTGAGACAAGATGTATGCTGTAAATGTCCTTTCACATTATGTTGTTTACTTCTTGTGGAGCACATTCGAACTCATCAAATCCAAAATAATACGAGGATATATCAAACCTGAACACATGATTCTTGAGGGGGGCCTGGCACTACTTAACGACACGTCAACCAATCAAATTTAGACAGCCTTTATATATTAGAAAACCGTAATTTCTTAAAAAGATTATAATCATCAGGCCTTTATACGAAGGACCAGTGGATTTGGTCCAAGGGTTAGTATAATAGTATGTTTCTTGTTTCCTTAATTTGTTATGACATGAAACATGACAGGTCGTCTCTTTTAATTTCAAGGTTATTGCATGTTGGTTTGTCCTCGACATTCATCCTAAACCGAAGTATGGCGGCTAATGATTTGCACTGCTGGTTAATCACCAGCTTTACGGTTTCGTACCGGTGAAATAGAAGATTTCACGATGTACGTACTTGTACATATTTTCTATGTACCGATAGATATAACTATTTAATTAATGTGTGATTTGAATGATGTGATTCTTACATGTAATCCAGTGATGGCCAAGTTATTTTGCTTGCGGTGTAGTAGAAACTAGAAACCGAACCCTCGAGAAAGATTTATGCGTGTGAATGATTAGCGTCAACATATATTTATATGCCTTAAGTAAAAATCATGAGCCAACAATTTTTAGTTTATGACCCCATAAGCGTAGTTCAAAGCCGATCGATTCGTACCCAAAAACACTGACACAATTTTTTGGCAATGAGTATTCTAGATGTAGCAAATTTTGAGTAAACCCAGGGATGGAACAGAGCACGTGTTGATATCAATATAATAAAAAAGAGGGCCAGTCCTTATTGTAACATACTATTAAAAGGTGTTTCTTCTTTTTGGAAAATGATTTAGCTATGAAAATAACCATAAGTGGCTAAACAAAATACATGCACATTATGTCTTACTGCGATAATACTCTATGTCTCTATGCATAGTTCACAGTCTCTTTTTCAGGCAAATCCTAAAGTCTTTGCATGCCCTTGATTTGGTAGCGAAATCCATTTGCTCTTAGGTGTTAAGTCCTGGAAGCAATCATTGAATGAGACTGTGGTATAAGTTAACACACATGGGTAGGTAACCCTTATCCTTTCCAATTCTTAAACTACAGATTTATAACCGAAATTCGATCATTTCCCTTAATCATCTGAACGAAGATGATTATACTATTTGGTATTATTTTCACAAGCAAGAGTCCAAACTATATAGTAATCTAACAAACTCCAAACAAGTTAGTAATATTTTGCTAAATTGTTGATTTGATAGCCAATATACATGTAGAGAAGTAGTAGTCGCCAGGGATGGAGGATAAGTGTAACAGTACTTAGCCGCTAACCACTCTAATAGCGACACGTTACCTTTCTTGAGTTTACCGTTGAAATAATAAAATTTCCCACTTGCATCCCTCCAACATGGGGCTCTATAATCCATGCCGTACACCCAAAATGGCCAATCCATTTTAATATTTTTCTTTATTTGAACATTGAATGTAGAATGTAACTTGTTGTTGCTAGAAGTATAATATTGATTCATTTATTTTGGTGGAAAAAGTAAATATTATATATATCAGCATTTTTATGATTTAAAATTTGTAGTAGTGTTGTCACAGACTCACAGTCGTGCTAATAGATTCGATCAGTTGCAATGAAATGTGTTTTTTTTTTTCAAATTCATGATAAAAAGTTATTCCTTTATACCATGCACGTTGGTTAGAAGTTAGAACTTAGTAATGTACCCAGTAAATTAAATATTATCATACTCAAAGAAAAAGCAATTGTAGTAGAACACTAGCTAGATTTATTCACTATATATTTACATTTTCTCAAAAGATACACAAGTTTGGTGTACTAGCATTTAGGGAGCCGCAACGTATTTCTATACAATACCAAACACTGAACATGTGAGAAAGATAGCTAGACATAATGATAACTGATAATATTCGGATCGCCGAGTGAGAAGGAGCGTCCTATTATAGGTGGTCACCAAGGTCTTGTCACTTTGACCAGAACTATTTTTGTTTGTTTACAATTTTGTTTTTCTGTTTTCCATGTATCATATATCATATAATGAGATTAACTCGATTTGACCTATCGAGACATATATAAGGGTTTAGAACAGAAATAAAATACGGGAATTTAATCTCCTATAATGAGATTAAATATATATACGAAAACAATATTTTATTAAAAATACGGGAATTTAGAACAGAAATAAACATGGATAATTAAGAACAGAGATAAACATGTTATCATTTTTTATGCATTTGATGGACATAGACGTAATTAACGTCTGCGAGATGCGGTTTCTCTCTGAGCGTTAAAGAAGACAGCCGCGACAGGGAGACCAAGATCATTCTCGATCGCAAATTCGCGAGTGTTGAACTGATCCCTCGAAATAATATTGCTTGGGAACTTAACACGTCTTTGCTTCTGCCTGAACAGAACAAAAACGTACCTGTGTATCCCTATGTTTGGCTTTGGCAGCTCATAGCTCACCACCTCTTTTCCTACAATTTCAGTTCAATTATTTTTAATACTTATTTGGATATATCTTTTATTGTAAGTATTTTAAACCACAAAATTCATGACGAGCCCATACCAAATGTAGCATCTGTTGTGCCGGGGATGTTCATGACGAGCCTGTTGAAATATTTACATGCAATTATTTAGTGCTGTGATGGAAGACTATGACCAACTCAACTCAAGTTTATAAAAAAATAATGTAGAGATGGTTATTAATAATTCAAATGAAATACATATGACCGAGATATGGGCTGAAAATGAAACGACAAGAATTTGAACGTACCAATGCAGGCGTTCTTTTAGAAAGGGGTCACTAGGATTTGGAACATCAGGGTCTGTCATCACCTGTTTTGCAATTCAGTTGCTATTACCATCAATGAAGAAAAGAAAAAAAAATGATAAAAGTACATAACAGCATCATACTATTTTACTAAAAGGTACAATATATAAGATTATTGATCAGACTCTCTTTTTCATCATGGAGTCAGAAAATAAATGACTTATGAGATGAAAAGATACTGAGTGATATGTTTTGGCACAAGATATTAGAACTATACAACCAGCAATCCTATCATTATTGATAATTTTAAAATAATTTAAACATATGTTTACATACCAGGGTGAAGAAAGATCTGAGATCACCATCATGTATCTCAACCCTAGGCTTGGAGGAGACAGCTAAAGGCAAAAACTCATGGCCATTGGAGACTTGCTTCTTGTTGTAACTCACGTTCATTTTAATTGTTGGAGTGAAATTATCAAGAACATCTCCGACCACTCTTCCCACTATCAATGGCTCTATCACTCTAGTTCCCATATTCTCCATTTTTATTTTGTAAAGGTTTCTTTCTCTTTCTAAACAACTGTGGGTTTTAAAGTGAGCTTAGGGAAAGAGAGATATTTGTAGTGGTGTTTGATACCAAAGGCAACCAAGACATCTATTTATAGGGCTTTTGTAAGCTGGAGAGAGATCGATGTTAGGGGCCAAGCTTTCTCTATCTATCATGGTTGTAAGATTCGGACAAATCTAAAGAACAAATAGTCATCTACTGCCAATTATGTATCTTTCATAGTAGGAAAATAAATTAGTGAGAACTAATGAGTCATTGATTTTAAGGTTTATTTTATGGTAAAATTTTTACTGAAATAAATATGATGGTCATAATCGGAACCATTTAAAGAAATGTGACCATCATATGTTGACTGTGTTTTTAGTTTGGACTACAGGATTGACCTCACATAGTCCAAGTTTTTTTTTTTTTAAATGTAATATCAATAGATTTCAATAGCAATATATCTAATGTAGTTTTAAAACTTACTAATTGGATTAATTAATATGATTTATTAGAATGATTGACAATATGGTCCAATTTACAATAAAACGAAACGCGTATTACAGGTTAACTAATGTGACTTATTTCACGAATGTCTTAGTTATCACTTATCATACTCATATTTATATCACGAATGTCTAAATTTAACTAAAATTTTCAGTGTATAAATATATCAAAAATATGTAATAGAAGTGTTTTTAAAGTACATATTTGATCCCTTTTCCCAATCATTGTCCTTTTTCTTTCTCATTTCACGTGCTGAATGTATATAGAGATTTTTTTTTTTTGAAATATATCTTATGTATATAGAGATTTCAAATAGTTTTTTTTTAGATTTCAGTACATAGACTTAAAATTTTCTGCAGTTAGCGACTTATTACATATAGAAATTCGACGTTCTAGTCTTGATGTGTTCATTAATCATTAGTGTAGAACGTAGCTTAAAAATACAATACGTCTTATTTCTTAGAGTTTTTCATGGCCGGGCCTGAGCGTAGCTTAAGTCATACACACGATTTTAAGATCGAAAGATAAAAAATGATACAACGTGCAGAAAATATTTTGTCGATCAAAGCATATATCTTTCATATGAGAAAGCAAATCGGAAACACAAAGCGATTCAACCAATACGGTGTGTTACCATCTAACTTATAGTGAAAGCGTATTTGTCCTTTTCTGCTGTTCTTATACCTACTTATAACTATCATCTTTTACATTCTTTTCTTCTACCGTTAACAAACTCATGCGGTTTCATGTGACCAGTGAGATTCATTCTTAATTTCTTTTTTTACTTCTTTTTCCCGGTAAACCTCATTCTTATGTTTTGTTTGTCAGCATATATCATTCTCATGTTAACTTCATGATTTCAAGTCAACCCATATGAACAAGACCTTTTATATATCAATAAACTCGCAAAATCGGTGTCCATTAACTTACAGGATTCTAAAAACCTTTAGTGACATCAAGAACAAAAATATCCAAGACTTTATATATCTCGCTGAATAATTAACTCGATCTCCTTTTACACGTCCATGATTTCGAAAAAAATATCACTATAATATTTAAGTGGCAAAGATTAAGAAATTGTTATATTAACATTCTTATCGTACTTGATTCTTTTACAACCACGGATAAAATTATTGCCCAGAGGTCATTTCACTGTCGTAAGATGGGATTTTTTGTCATTTTGTATTAAGAATAAACCTAATTAAAACAAAAATGGTAACTTCTATGAATTTAAATACCATTTATCATAGATCGTACAAAATGCATATTAAAAAGTAACAAACCAAAGATTAATGAAAAATATCGATCGCAGAATTTGGGACTCCTCACTCGTGGAACGACAACGCATCGATTCTTCAAAAGAAACATCAATGGAAAACTTATTTATCGAAAATCATTTACACCAAGAGTTTACGTGAAGAACCGATTCTTATAGTGTAGACTGTATTGTATGATTTGTACATGTGTAATGTACAGTATGATGTAATTCTATAACCTTACAGAAGTTCCACACACATATTTGTCAATCATGAGATTCATAATCATACCATATATACAATTCTTGTGGAACCTACAAAAATCTGTAAAAATGCATTATTAAAAGCTTATTAAAAACAAAAAAAGCTTTATGTAGCAGAGATTCTAAACAATTGTTTATATATTTTTCTTAAATAGGCAAATCTTGATCGAGAATTTACCTCAGTTTGGGTAATTGAAACAAGAATAAAGGCACAAACCAAAATGGATAACTTATTACATACGCTTGTTTATATAATCACATACGTGATTAAAAAAAATCAAATATTTCAAATCAAAACATCAATAAGACAAGTAGACAATGTAACAATTAGCTTAGCAAGCTACACAAAATGAGTTATGACCCCAAAACTACCAACCGAATCTTCTCAATCTCCGGGCTATTGCCTCTAACCCCGGCATGATATTTTCTGCCATTGCATCTGAAAACAAAAGACATTTCTGGATTCTTCGTATTGAATGATAAGAACTACAAAATGGAATACACAAAGAGTGACAAGTAGTGATGTTACGATCAGCCACAAACCCTTGGACCTTTAGGGTATTTTTCTGCATGGAAAGTTAAAAGGCCACTCCAAACTGACCCGTTTCATGTCTAACCCCCTTACAGGTCTAGACGAAGTCCACCCATAGGGTTAAAACCATTGTCAGGCCTCAAACGGATTAAAGCCATAAGATTGTGATCAAGTATAATACATTTCGGTTCACAAGCAAGTTTGAAGCAGAGAAGAACTTGGGCACCATTTATGTTATGTATTACATGTAAAAAGGCTTGTAGATATCTGAGGTTAATTAAACTCGGTTAAGCAGGCCAGGGGACCAGTGCAGTGTAGATGGCATCACAGTGCCATGATATAAACAAGTTAAGAACATAACCAAAGTAATGATTTGAAACAAACAGATAAGAATAGACTTTGAATACCAAAATACACCATATCAATCCAGCCACTGTCTCATAGCAACAAACCAAAGCATAATCACTAAACCGCTCACAGAGACCATAAAGACAAATAAGTAGACATTGTTCTGTTTTCTTTTCTCCAACTTGTAGAAAAATAAAAAGGCGAATCAACGAAGTCTCCTGGCTTCTCTCTCAGACTCTAGCAAGGTGAGGATATCGCCTTCTCTCACGGGTCCCTTAACGTTTCTCATAATATAACGATCAGAGTCTGTGAACTTCACTCGAACCTGCGTCACCTGACCCCTTGACCCAGTGCGTCCCATCACTTTCACCACCACGGCGTGCTTAATCTGAGAATCCATTCTGCTTGACTATACAGAAACCATGATAAAACAATTGAAGTATTAATCTAATCATATTTATGAATCATTAATCATTAAACAATTGAATCATTCTTGGGTTTCATTTTACCTAACGAACATAGCAGAATTCTAAACAGATTCAAGATTATTTAGCAGACAAATTTAAGAGATTGCAAATCAATACAAGCAGAAGAAGGTTGTACATACGATGAACAAACCTGTAGAAACCGCGGTTCGCGGAGGCTAGAGAGCTTAGCGGCGATAAGCAAAGAGTCAAAAACCCTAAAAGTTTCCAGAGAAGAGAGTACAAAGTGTGTTATCTTCATGTTTTATACTGCGACTTGGTTAACAAACCTCGACTCGGTCCGCATCGGTTCACTATTTTTCTCAGCTGGTTCATTAATTTAAGCCGATTCTTTGAACTAAACCAAAGTTTTACTTTCAGTCTATCGGAGTTTAGTGTTTTTAAGAGTACTAGATTTGTTCTTCTTCACTTATTTATTAGCCATGCTTGTTGGTCAGATTTTCTAAACCTCATGCTATTTTTGGATGTACAATTGACTCAATAGTGGCATTAGTTAATAAAATAGCATTTATTTTTTTTGAATGCAGAAGTATATTTTAGTCAATGGTATATAATATATTTTGAGCTTGAAAATTAATGATTCACCAAAATAACTGAAAAATTCAAAGTTATTAGTTATGAACACCCTCACAATTTAATTGCTTAGCAAAATTCGTACATTGACTAATAGGTTTTTTGACCTTATGTTTTAATTTTTTGAAAAGGTTTTTTCAGAATTTAGTGTTAATTTTTGGTGTTATTACAAAATTCATCTTATTAGAATTTCTATTGCAACATAAGATCAAATGTTTTTTCATCAACATAAGATTAATGGTTTATCTTTAGGGTTTATAGACATTTGATCTTTTTACAAATAATACAAACAAAAAGGATATTAGAGCAATAACCTTTAGTATTCTGATATATTTTTAAGAAACACTAATTCTGTATTAAGTCGTAAAAAACAAAAAAAAAACATTGTTATGATTTTTGGATAATCAATTGTAAGTACAGTAAATTATTCTTTTCCAAATTATTTTATAGATTTAGCAGAAACATAGATATAACTGAAATGTATAATAAAATAAAACAAAACCAACTTGACAACAATAAACCAGAAACAACAAGAAAATAAAAGTTTTGCAGAGCTATCTTTGTCAAATGCTTGACTCAAATAAAATCTATGCATTGTTTGGGAGGTTCAATCCAAACACATTGATATTTGGGATGTCTATCCCAAAACGGAGTGCCTGAATCATTTGTGAGATACTTTTCTCCATCAAAAAAATAAGTTTTGATCATCGGGTGAGGTGCATTGGATAAGAGTAGCTTGTTTCTCAAACTGGTTGGAAGGTCTGATCTACATACAGATCCGCAAGAAGCCCCGAAGATCGTTGACGTTTCATCAATTTTGTCCTTCTCTTCCCAACTCCAACCTTTATCATTTCGATTTAATCTAAAAAATCGTAGCTTCTCACCACCTGTTTTTACGAAGAAGATATCTCCTTTTATCTCTACAAAGTAACATCCAGATGAAAGTTCGAGGCTCCTATCATATTCTGCCATGTGGTTGACCAAGGTTCGGTTGGATGGATCAAAAACCGGAATCCAATCTAACCAACCAAAACAGTGAACGAGACCTTCCAAAAAAATAATATTGATTTTAGAAGTGAAAAGACCTCCAAAACTCTTAAAATGAGTAGTCTCCCATTTGGTTTCTCCAATCTTAAGAGTGTTGATTCCAACAAAGTTGTTGTCTCTGTCGATGTTTGTCACACCAAAAACCAAACAACCTTCTGACGTGGGTGCACATGTGAAAGCCGCAGATTCGTTATAATCTTCGCAACTAGGCAGATTTATAAGCTTTCGAGTAAATGGGTTGAAGAAGAATGACTCGGATGAACCATCTTTGTACATAAGCAACCAACCATCTTTTGCGTGATAGACCGACATGCCTATTATTTCTGGGATATATGTGAGGTATGACATCCTCTGCATGGGATCATACCACTCACAAGGCCCTCTATGTGATGTTAAAGAGTATTTCATAAACCATGGACGACGGTTATTCATCAGACAAGAAACACTAGATTCATACCATGCCTTACAGACTGCGGATGCACATATGGTATCTTTCACAAGGAGACGAAACATTACCAATCTCAAAAGTTCAGGAAGAAGATTCGACCAATCTATCCTCACCCTAATGAAGACATTAACACAAAGGAAAATGGTTTGTCATTTTATGTATTATTCACTATGTAATATTTATGTTTATTTTGAAATATTTGATTAAACTGGAAGATATGACATTAACTAAATAAAAGAATGATGTAAATTTTCATGTATTTATATATGAAAAACTTAGATTTATAACAAAATTAAAGCATAAATTACTAATATTTAACCATGAGCATAATTTTTTTAACAATATATATATAAAAATTCTGTTATCTGATTCAACCAAAAATAAAAAATAAACCACTCTTAATTTTAAGAGAAAATAATCAATTTTGACAGATTTTCTTATTAATATTGTAGAATAAGAAATAGAAAAACAAAAAAATCCTAAAAACTTACATAGGGCGGTTAGGTCTCTCATCTGCCATAGTGAAATACGAAGAAGATGAAAACAAATATCTTTAACTTTTATTATTTAGGAAGTGAAGTTTTTAAAATAAGGTGTAGATATCTGTCATATAACAACAGCTAACAAGTCTTATATACACATTAAGACTCCCATATAAACTTAAGACTCGCACGCTTTCGCAGAAAAGTCAATAACTTTTTTTGGAAATACAATAAAATTCAACATAATAATTAGTATGATAATGCAAACATAGAAATACATTAAATTTCAAATGTTAGTGTATTTTGAATATTAATTAATTTTTTGCCAAATGTTAAATGGTCAACTTTTGATTGAATTGGGTTCTTTTCCTGTGTTATTCAATAATATATTTTAATAGAATTTAAATCTAAGTAAAATTTAATGTTATTCAAATGATGATTCTAAATTCTATTTTAAAATCTAGTATTATTGGATATGGTATTTATAAATCTAATTTAAATTGGTATTATTCAGCGAATAATTTAAATCTAAAATTTAAAATTTAGTGTTATTCAACTTCAAAGAATTTAGAAAGATTTGGTATTTAAAATTGATTTCAAATCATTTGTGGTGGATTTCGATGAATAAATAATTGAAATCTAAATCTAAGGTAAACTGTAGAGATTTTAGAATTCATTGACTAAAAACTATATTTACATTTGGAATTTTATTTGATTGCAAAACTTGAAAATTGATTTTAAATCACCTATTGAATAACACTAAGGTAATCTATTGAAAGCTTTTGTTTGAATTAATTTTATTTAGTATTTTTTTCTTTTGCAATTCAAAATGCTTATATTTGAAGACTAAACAGTATTTGTATAGACCCTAAATCTAATTTTTTTTTTTTGTCAACATGACACTAACTATGTGGAAATGGATAATCAAACCAGGGAAATTGAATTAACATAAGCCACAACTGAAACTAGACTCCGATCACCACATGCAAACTTGTCTGGCATTTTAGGCATAAATTGGCACCTAACCAAGTTATTCTCATTACACTCCAAACGTTCTATATGTAATCTTGACGATTTTCAAAGAAAAACAACCCATCTTAGTCTCTAATTTTACTGAGGGAAGTTTTTTGTTTTGTTTGGGAGGCGGATTAGAAGCAGTTAACTAACATTGATCCGTCTTCATAGCAAGCAACAAAGTTGCTGCACCTTGTAATCATAAACTAGAACTCGGACCCGGACCACTTCTTCACCATCTCTCTCAGTCAACCTATTTCCTTCCATCGCATGTTTATGTCACAATCTGTTTGGTTTATATAAAAGTACATTTCCTGATCTTTAAACCCCTACAACTTTGCAAATAACAAAGTTGAGTTTATATTGCAACAGAAAGCAGCTAAATTTAGCAGCATAAGTGTGTTTATACATACATACACTCATTCACATTTATGTCTATATTTGCTCTAACAGTAAAGAAGATAAACTTAAGCGGCATAAGTTTGCTTCAGATACTCTATGATCTCTGCACTCTCAAACATATTTACTCCAGTGTTTGGATCTTCCAAGTAAGGCACCTGTTTTCACATACAAAAAACAAACACATCTCAACCTCCTCTCTCTCAATGTATATATATATGTATGTATTCTCTAACCCACCTGAAAGTGACCTGCTTTCTGGAGCAATTCATGCCGTTTGGGGCTACCACGAGCACAACTTATGAAGACAAAACAAAATACATTATAACTTTGGTTCTGAACAAATATACAAGAACAGTAGATGGTGTGGGTGTCCTAAGAGTTTCTGTTGTTACCATACCTGCGTTGAATGTGTGGTAACTCCAGTTCCACGAGAACTTCGCGTACAATCTTGCAAAACGGAGAGCCCTGCAGGGCCAATTCAAACAGAGAGATTGTTTGTTTGTTTAAATAAGATGTTGGTTTCTGAAGATGGAAGAAAAGAGAATAAGATTCAAACCTCATATGCCCAGAATACTAGTGGCTTAGGTGGTAGTTTTGCTGGTGTGTACATGTTACCCTGCATTGGTTAAAAACTCAAGCATTTTTGTGACAAAACCGTTGCTTATATTGATACCTACACTGCATAGTATCCTTAGTAGAACTTCTTCTTACCTTTCCCATTCGACCAATCATTGCAAAGCCAGCTGTTATAGCCTGCAACATCGAAGTGTAGTCAATATTAACTTTTACTCTTGAATTCTGAAGCAAAGGAATATAAACGGCAACATGTGCAAGAAAACTAACCGTAAGTGGACCAAGTGTCAGACTTAAAGGAACTGTTCCATCTCCTAAACAAGTTTAACAAAACATAAAGATAAGAAAATACTAAAGAAAATGAAAAGATGATATTGTCAAAAGCCATTGAGGAATGACCATATTTCTCGGACAGATACTTGATGATTCCGTCTGATTCATACATGGACACTCCAGTATTTGGATCAACCTAACAATTAAAAGAAGAAAAAAAAAACTTTATTTCTTACTGAATAAAGATGTTGGCAAGACAAAGAGACATGAGTTTTAAATAGAAAAATCATTTAGGGTAAAAAAAAAGAAGAAAAGACAAACCATGTAGGGAAACTGTTGTTTGCCACCCAACTGATTAACCGTGGGGCGAAAATTAGGACTCCCTCTGGGACAAGGATAGTATAGAATATCAAGATCCAACACTCCAACCATTTCCCTGACCTGCACAATTCCCCCACACCAGTACACTTACACACATTTTGTTAAAGGAGACTCAGACCAAAGAGGAAAAGCTAAAATGATTATAAGTAGAAGGAAATCTAGAGAAACTTGGCTAATGGTGAAACATATAAAGACAATGATAGAGAGTTTACCTTGCGACAGAAGGGGCAGCTATATTTATTCACATTCCGGAAATGAAAAAAAAAGTAAAGATCAACTCAATATCAAGTGAAAATGGATTAACACACACATTCAATAGATTATAAACATTACCCTTCAAACTCGTAAATCTCGATGGGTTTCTCGGGACGAGGCCCAAGCTTTGAGCTTTCCTTTACAGTGATCCCTACACATAGCATCATCACCAATCATTAGCCTTTTGAAAAAAAAAACAAAAAAAGTCCAAAGCTTTTCATTAACGAGCTTAAAGTTTGTTACAACTAACTAACTAACTAACTAATATGTACTCTAACAAACTATTAAACCGAAAATGTAAACCTGCTTAATAACATCATAATTAGATCAATAAACCGGACAATTCAAATTCCAGAGCCCTTAAACCGGCTAATAGAAAGCAACTGTTAAAATGATTTTACCGCCAAGACGAAACGCGTACTGGTCAGGTGGAACCTCGTCCTCGGAGACGAAAGAAGCGGAGTACCCTGAGACGAAGACGCCGGTGCCGAAGCGGAAGAGCAATCCGATTGAAGCGCCCAAGACGTCGAAGAGCTTCCCGGGTTTAACGGCGAAGCGTTGCGGCTCCGGAGGCTTGAAATTGGGAGGAGCGGTGAATACTACAGGTTCGCTCGATTTGGTGGAGACTGAGGCTGAATCAGAAGGTTCGGAGGAAGCTTTGACCATGATTAGGGTTCTTCGGGTTGATCTGCTTCGAGATGAAGAAACGGGAAGGTGAATCGGAGGCTGAGGAAGGAGGATAGTGTTCGCGAGTATCCCCGCCATCGAATTTTTTTTTTTTTTTTGTTGGTTAGTTTATTTTTGTGTGTCACTCATCTCACTGCGAGTTCTGATTTTGGGTAACAGATGAGATCTACATGGGCCTACTTTTGGGCCCATATATAGTTTCAATGGGCATCAAACTATATAGTTGGGTCTACTTTGATCCCTAAAGCCTTCTCAGATTGAGTTTGTGAAAACATCTCTACCTCAAATATCCAAAATTATTATACTTTTTTTAAATGAATATAAAATTCTATTCAATAAAAAAAAACTGTGTCTATTGCAACTATTTTTGTTTATTCGTACACCCAGCTGGTCAATAAAATAATAAAAAATATTCTCAGTCTATATGGTGGACTTGGCACAAATACGTATGAGTCTATGACCCTTTGCTTTCACTGCAAGCAGATGAAGCCGTATGGTTTTATCCACAAATTTGCTCAGAATACCAGCATTTTTGGTTGTTCTTCATGTTGGCTCGAGTTGTGTTCCCTCCATATACTATGAACCGTTGCTTGAAGTGAGTATTTGATGAGAAACATTTCCGTAAGAGGATAACTCGAAACAGAGACTATGGTCATTATATCTCTCCAATATATAATATTTTATTATAATTATTTATAGTTTTCTATTTTGATATATTTGAGATAGAGATGATATTTTAAAAAATTGATGAATTCCGAAAATTTTAGATTTCTATGTTTACACTTTCAAAAATTATGAAATTTTTAATAGTGTTTATAGCTTTTGAAACTTAATAAAGATTCTTACAATTTTTTTTTTGCTAAAATTTGGAAAATACAATAAGATGTTTTAGTGAAAAAAATTTCGTCCTAAACAAAACTTTGATTTCCTGCTGCATTTCTTGCTTGCATGTATACAAGAAACTAGTGTTAGAGTAATCTAAACGTGTTTAAGGGAACAAACGCAACTGGAATGTTCCGAGTCTTGAGGGACGAACTCGTTTAAAGAATTGAAGAAGAAAGAAAATAGTAAAAGCTTTGCTAGAGGCAAAAACAATAAACACAATTCAAAAAGAGGTCTTTGGACGGTGCCTACCAACACAAGACCAAAACGTGCCGTAACTAGATTCGCTGGAGCGTAGCACGTGAGCCGACCAAAAGCATGCGAACTTAAGCCGAGAAATCTAAATTCCTTTTGCCTTCGTCACTTGGTGCTTTTGTCCACAGGATCACAAAAAGTGTCCTGTACTTTCCAAAAGAGAATGAAAAAGGAATCCCATCCTTCCTTCCTTTGTGAAATGTCTTTTTATAGTAATGTTTATTCACTAACTTCTAGTATTTCTTATACAACTTACAAGAACTACTCACATTGTTATCTTATACGATGAACAATATACTGTAGCTATGTGTAAATGACTTCAATATTTTGTATAATTAACTTTCATTTGCGTTAAACTCTTTTCCCTTTACTCGTCTTGGTATATGATTCATAGATTGTATTTCTACCGAAAACCAGTTCTACATGATTTATATAAAAAAATGTATTTAACTTCTACAACAATTACTTTGTTAGGGAAAATATTTGGTGTTAGTTTCTAATAAGTGCTTATGGTAGATATATCTTGTATAATTGATGTCACATGAATCCTCTAAATGTGATTAACTTAACATTTTGTATAACCGAAAACATGAAAATATTCCAAGTTTTCTATTTCCAAGACAAACTAAATAATTAATAATACAGGATTTGTAAAAAGAGTGTTGAATAGTCAAAAGTGAACCAAAGCAAATCATCTGTTGATTTGGCCATTGAATGTGGACCGCTTATGCTCTTTGAAGAAATTTTCCTAGGACATCCAATTAGAGACAGTGACATCCATAGACACGCACTATTTTCTAAGTCTATGATCACTGCCTGAAAAACTAGTGCATTACACTGAACATATGTATATATTGTCTTACATTTAGTTCCCCATAACATTTTATTTAACCTTTTCCTTGCATACGGTTTGGAAAAAAACATTCCGCATGCTGACATAGCTTCTTAGTTGTTGTCCATGTTCGCTACACATACATATACAGGAATTACTTGATCGTTGACCTTGAAACAATACATAAGATGAAAGTGAAACCATTGTGGCACAAACATTTGATTGGAACCACATATAGTTCTTATATACCCACCCATTAATTCTTAATCATTTAATGGTTAACTTGTGTTGACTATACATTTACTTATTTGCTTATCATCTTCTGGTTGCACCTTTACTTCTCAATGAGTCATTTCTACCGTACACACAAATACAAATTATTACTAATCCTTTAACTATTCGGTGTTAGAAAAAAAACTTTTAACTATTCTATATATGATGCTGAAAAAAACAAAATCCATAGGTCATGGTGAATAACAAAAAAAAAAAACAATATCTAATACATATGTCTTGGTGAAAAACAAAAGTAACACCTTGCAAAACAACATTTGATCAAACAGTATAACTTGGGATCACATTGCTAAAATACTACATCAGCTGTCCTATAAAGTACCATGGCCTTGTACTCTTGAACCACTAACTCGATCTTATATTTCATAATAAAAAGAAAAATCATATAGAGGAGGAGGATACATAGAGAAATGAACAAAATGCACCACCCCGACCACACCACTCCACCCACCATTTAAAAATTAAAAAGGACAAGAGGAAAGAATCAAATCAGGACCCACATGATATGGCACTAAACGTAACTTTAACGAAAATCCAAACACTCTTATATATATACAAATCTCCAAGCAAACAACAGAAAACACAAAAGAAACAAACTAAAAGCAAGAAAGACGAAGAAGAACAAGAAGATGGGGAACTGTTTAGTAATGGAGAAGAAAGTGATAAAGATAGTGAGAAACGATGGGAAGGTACTTGAATATAGAGAACCCACAACTGTTCGTCACATCCTTACGCAATTCTCTGGTCACTCTCTCTTTGACAACAACAGTACTTGTCATCTTCTTCCCGATGCTAAGCTTTTCTCTGGTCGTCTCTACTATCTTGTTCCTACAACAATGAAAAAGAAAAAGACCAAAAAAGTAACGTTTGCGGATCCTGAGGTGGAAGAAGACGCAAGAGTACTAAGAGAAGAAGTTTTTGACACTTGTGAAAGCAATATCGATGGTGGTGACAATAAGAACGCGAGTATTATGAGAATGAAGATCGTTGTGAGTAAACAAGAGCTGGAGAAGCTGCTCCAAGGAGGGTCGGTTCATGAAATGGTATACCAAACTCTTGAGAAGCAAACTTTGCTTTCTGATGATGATAATCTTGAATGTAATACAGGTTGGAGACCTATGTTAGATAGCATACCTGAAATCTGAATACTCGTACAAGAATAGAACAGATAGATCATAGATAATATATACAAAACAGTCTTGAGTTTGTTCAATGACAGTTGTTTTTGAGGTTTTGTTGTATATAACCTTTGAAGCTATGTTATCAATAACCAATATTATATTATCTTTGCAGCAAGAACACAAGAAGTAATCAGCAGCTAACACATACATAGAGTAAGAAAACTATTGATCTTAGACTTGTCTGATATTATGTAGATAGAGTCTGAAAGTCACCGTTTACCAGTGAAACTATAACAAATGAACAATAAATTCTTTTTAAATATAAGTACCACAAAATTCACAAAATTTGAATAACACAAGTATTTAATAGAATTAAAAAATATTAAATTGAACAATACTATACTTTAATTTTTATAGAAAAAAAATTACAAATACTTTGTCTAATAACAATTTTTAATGGGAATAACACTAATTTAATAGGAATTTTAATTCTTTCCAATTTCAAGATTCAATTTCCTCACCAAAAATAGGTAAAAATTAGTCTATGAAACAATAACCGGTAAATTTATAGGAGGTGTACCGACCGGTTTGAATCGGTTATGGGTTCGCTGCTCTACTTCGTGGCCTTGGGGAAAAATCCGAAAGCTTTCGATTTTGAACCATACAAACATCTCTCCCATGGCGGAAACTCGAAACTCGTAACTAGAGAAGAAGCAGCTGTAACTAGAGAATGGCTTGTGTCTCGACATGCTTACTCATCTCCCCTAGGCTAACTCAATCGGAGCTCTCATCAAAAAAGCCTTCGATTCGCCTCAGATCTCCCTTTCCCAGTGGAAAGCTAACGGAGAGGTCCCCGAGCCGTCGCCGGAAGTTCAACAACCGTCGAATCTCGGTGGTGAGGGCGGCGAGTATAGATAATAAGCTCACCGGCGGCGCAATCAGACCGGGAGGACTGGTGGAGAGCGACAAGATACCTACTGATGTCCGAAAACGAGCTATGGAAGCTGTGGACGAGTGTGGTCGGAGAGTCACTGTCGGTGACGTGGCTAGCAGAGCTGGTCTGAACGTTACACAAGCTCAGACAGCGCTTCAGGCTCTCGCCGCGGACACTGATGGGTTTCTCGAGGTATGTCCACTTGATATATAAAGTTTTGATCTTTATGTGTGTTTATGATGTTTCATTCACATTGAGATAAAGTTTTGATCTTTATCTGTTTTATGTTTCATGCGGCATGCCCATTGAGATAAAGTATTGATCTTTTATGTGTTTAATGTTTCTTCATTGAAGGTCTCAGATGAAGGTGATGTGCTTTATGTATTCCCAAGGGACTATCGGTCTAAGCTAGCTACCAAGTCGTTAAGGGTACAGATTGAACCGTTTCTTGAGAAGGCAAAGGTATTGTCTTTTGCTGTAATTCAAATCGATTTGAACTTTGAATTGTTACTTATATCATCTGAGGTCTCTATCAGGGTGCTGCTGACTATCTGACTCGTGTCTCATTTGGCACTGCGCTTATTGCGTCTATTGTTATCGTCTACACAACAATTATAGTCTTGATTTCAAGCAGAAGGTGTGTGTGTGTGTGTGTGTGACTTGTTGTATTATCATTATGGACAGTGGCAGTGCACTAACCTTTTTTTGGATTTGGTTTTAAAGTGAGGATGATAATCGTCAGAGGAGACGTGGGCGAGGATATGATTCTGGATTCAATTTCTATATCAATCCTATCGATTTATTTTGGTAATTTGATCTAACTCTAACCAATAGAGAGAGATAATTTGATATAATGGGAAGCTTCTAGTCATGTTCTAGTGTTTTTGATGGAAGGTATTGGGATCCCAACTATTACAGAAGGCGGCGAGCTCGAGAAGATGAAGGAAAGGGAATGAATTTCATTGAATCTGTAAGCTTTCATGCTTTTTGCTATATGTTTCTTCCCCAGTTGCTGCTGAGTCATGATGACTTTGGATTAATTAGTAATGGTTTGTTTTGTAGGTTTTCTCCTTTGTGTTTGGAGATGGAGACCCAAATCAAGGGATTGAAGAAGAGAGGTGGCAGATGGTAATGTGCAGTGCTCTAACCTACTCATGTTCTTTTTCTTCATGTGCTTTTGAACCTATTCAAGTCTTTAGTTCCATTCTGTGGAAAACATCTTAGATGATGTTATTATGTTAAAATGAGATTTGAATATGAAAAGATCTATCACTCACATAATGAATTGCTAGTGATGTAACTCGCATATGTCACCTATTTGCAGATTGGGAGGTATATAACTTCTAGAGGAGGTGTTGTTGCAGCTGACGAGCTTGCTCCATACCTTGATGTGTCATCTTCCAAGAGTGCTATGGTATGTTTTGCTTACTGTTTCTTCTTCAAAGGCGAGCTAATGAAACTAACTTCATATGCTGCTAGCTGTTTGTGCTAGTCCCTTTGTTCCCTTTTTACTTCTCAGCTTCTTAAGTTTTCTTTTTAATGTTTACAGAGCGATGAATCCTACATTCTTCCTGTTCTTCTTCGGTTTGATGGTCAACCTGAGTTGGATGATGAGGTATACAATTTTTTTCTTTTTGGTTGCTTTATATATGATGCCAATGTTACATGATCTGCAGTATCTTCCATGTTCATCTTTTATAAAAACTATCATCTGTTCTTTAGGGAAACATTCTGTATCGCTTTCCATCCCTGCAACGCACAGCTTCTGGATCTGGTAGAAGAAAGGAATACGTGGGGAAATGGTTTGACTTTGTTGCAGATATGGAGAAGTTCTTCAAGGAGAAAAAATGGCAATTTAGGTTCTTATCATTCCCTCCTCCTGAAAAGTGTTTAATAGCTTTTGGTTGGTTCAGTTGGTGATAATGGAATCTTCTTTTTCTTCAACAGTAAAACTAGTTCATCCGAGAGAGCTTTGGTCGTTGGCCTAGGTGCTTTTAATCTCTTTGGTGTCATTGTTCTAAACTCCTTGCTAAAGTAAGCCCCTCCTAGATTATAATAACACTCCACCTAATATTCTCTAACGCAACTTTGTTTTTTGTATTTGTTTCCAGGGAGATGGCTGTCACACCAAGTGGGTTTCTTACATTTGTTAAGAACATATATCCACTACTTCAGGTTTGATTTAGTTTCTGTTCATATGGTTACTTCTTTTTATCAAACTGTTTCCAACTTCTATTGACTTAGTACAAACGAGATCATGCAGGTATACGCAGGTTCATTCTTTGCAATCCCTTTGATTCGGTGGTTTTCAATCAAGAGAAAGAATGACCAGATAGAGAATAGAAACAAAGCTCGGCTACAGTTTGCACGAGCACTAGAGTCTCCTGATATCGCTCTACGCCGTAAGGTAGGCACTCACTCCAGTGGTTATATATATATATCTAGAGAGAATGAACTCTGAAACAACGCCTTTGAAACTGATGCAATGCAGCTACTAAGTGCAAGGGACATGGCTCAAAATACAGTGATAGGGAAGGAGAGGATAGTGTATACTACAGATAAAGATATGATTGAACAAGACTATGAGGCAGAGGAATGGGACAGACGATTCCGTGAGGTGGAAAAATCAGATTAAAAAAAATGTGAAATCAGGTAATAAGTGAGAAGACCCAGCTTCACATTGTCTTTAGCTTGCAACTAGTAATAGTTCTATTATGAGTGGCGTGCATGTATTAATATCATTATCTCAATTTTGAATTTTGATCCCAGGGACTTGTGACAGCAACTCACACTTGATCCGCAACACATGAACTGTCTCAATAACTTTACTTGGACACGCATCAAGTTGCTGCGGATGACACAAGGGCATGGTACATACTTATATAGACATTGTTGCTCTCTTTGAGACAGAAAGTCAAAGAACTGACACAACCAAATCTGCATTGGCTGCACGCTTGGTCTTGTACTCTTGTTTATATGTTGTGCATTCAAGAGATCCTTAGAATATTGCTTGTTCCGGAGAGTTACCAAAAATATGCAGTAATAGATTATGATGTACAGTGACATATATACAAAAGTCAATTTTCTTGCTCATGAGAATATTCATCATATATACAAAGTAGAAGATGACACAAGGGCATGGTACATACTATATAGACATTGTTCTTCTCTTTGAGACAGAGAAAGTCATTAAGGTCTCTTAAGTTAACACAAACCATACATGCACTGGGTCTTGTACTCTTTGTTTATATGTTATGCATTCAAGAGATCCCAAGTATATTTGCTTGTTGGGGAGAGTGACAAAAAACATATGCAGTAGAAGATTATGTACAGTGATATATATATACACAAAAGTCCATTTTCTTGGTCATGAGAATATTCATCATATGATTCTCTTTGTATTCTTCATTTCTTTGTCTTTTCTTTCGATATCTGCTATTCGAGTGGGGTTTAAGAGATCTCAATGCATATAAAGGACTAAATTGATCATAAAACAAAACAATAGGACCAATTTGGAAAAATATTAGAAATTGTGGGGCAGTATAGAAACAAATTACGTGGAGGCTCTCAGGAGAAGCGTGGTGACCAAATCCTCCGTCTCTCGCCTCCTCCATCATCATCATCATCTCCAGAGAGCTTTAAAGATTTGTCTTCTATGGCGAGAAAGCTCTAAATCGAATATTTTTAGAAAGAGAGAGAGATTGTGAAAAGAAGATGTCGAGATCTCTGGCGAAACGTTTTGTACCCTATGTGTCTGCTCGTATAAGAGAGAATCATCGGATGCTTAATTATTATTGTTCTTCCTCTTCTTCTGCTCTCAAAGAAGCTTCTTCTTCTTCTTCTTCTTCTTCGTCCTCCTCCCAATCTGAATCACCTTCTCTCGAGGCTGTTCATCTCAGCGACAATTGTATCCGGGTATGTCATCTTCTCCAATCTAACAAGTTCACAACAATTTTTCAATGGAAATGGAAAAAAAAAGGAATATCTTTTTCGACCTTAATTGCTTGAATTGAAATAACGATATTATGAAACATGGGAGGTTCGGTTCGGTTCTTATGAAGTTGATAGTTTTATTTCCAAAGATATACACATTTGGCTATGTGTTGAATTTGTAATCATGAGATCTGTGAACATGATGAACATATCTGTCTGTAACGAATTAATGACGTGACTTTCTGGATAAAAACCTTATTCGGACAGACGTTTAATTGCGTGTGTGTGTTTTGTCTTGACCTTTTTATGAGTTTTGTCTTTTTTTTTATTTTTTGGGTCAGAGAATAAAAGAGTTACAATCTAGTGAACCGGAGAAGAAGCTGCTTCGATTGGGTGTAGAAACTGGAGGCTGTTCTGGTTTCCAGTACGTCTTTGAGCTTGATCATAAAACCAACCCTGATGACAGGTTACTTTGCTCACGATTGATTCTCCAGTAGTACTGCACAAGATCCTTTATTTTTATAGCTCTTCTTCTTATACATTGCAGGGTGTTTGAGAAGGACGGTGTCAAGTTGGTTGTAGATAATGTCTCATATGACTTTGTCAAAGGCGCTACTGTTGATTACGTCGAGGAGCTCATCCGTTCTGCTTTCGTGGTAAAAACCCTTCTCGAGACTTATAATCTATAGATAGCTAGCTAGCTACTACCATCTTGACTCTTTTCTTCTTTCATCAACTGCTTGCTTATATAGCGTTAGTGTAAGCATTCTTTTATGTTTGACCTGAGCTGACTGACTGGAGGTTCATAAGCCGTTTCCTTAACTCACAACATGTCTTCCTTGTGGTGGCCTGTGTTTTTGTATTCAATATTTTCATTTGATCTCTGATGTGTTCAGGTAGCTGAAAATCCGGCAGCAGTGGGTGGATGCAGTTGTAAAAGCTCCTTCATGGTGAAACAGTGAATCATTCTTCTTTTACATGACTAGAAACCATATTTGATCTTTTGTTTATTTACTTGTACAATGTCTCACAAGTTTTTGCTATGTATCATCAAAAGGCATTACTAGGGGAAAGATACAAAAACTCTGTAGGCTTCTAGCTCAAACAAAAAACAAAATCATATGTTCAATCCTATTTTTTATATAATAATGGAATTGATTTACACAAAGAGGAAAGTTGTATCTTCTCTTTATATACACAACAGTTGATCTCTCTACCTGCTCTTGATCATACCCCATAGATTTTTAAATTACAAATCCAGCTGATGAAAGCGAGTCCTTGTGAGTGCCTAACAAAGAAGAGCGACTCAACTCCTTCAGCTTTCCCTTCTCCAACAAGAACACCCTCTGCGCCATCATCACTGTCTCCAGTCTATGTGCTATCACAATTACCTGTAAATAAATGCAAAACATCAGATGGGAACACACTTAAAATGTTTGTTTAGAAGAGAAGAGAGCTGGGATGCTTCTTGTTTACCGTATGGTCTTGCATTACACGTTCAAGCGCTTGTCTGACTAGCAACTCCGACATACTATCCAATGCTGATGTCGCTTCATCCAAAATCAGTATGGATGAGTTCTGATACAGCGCTCTTGCAATAGCTAGTCTGCACAATTTGCCATTGTTAACAACAACACCATAAGCACCTGAGTTTTAATAACTATTCCAGACCAACCTTTGTCTCTGGCCTCCACTTAAGCTTGAACCTCTGGGACCGATTCCTGTGTTGTATCCCTCTGGTAAGTTTCTGATAAACTCATCAGCATTTGCAGTTTTGGCAGCAAGCTCAACTCTCTTCATGTCAATACCTGTAGTGAGATCTCTGTACCCAATGTTCTCAGCAACTGTCCCTGTAAACAGAGTCTTGTATATGTAGTAGACAAAGATAAGCAAGTTACTACAATAAACCATTATAAACAACCCTGGGATGAATTACAAAACAAAAGAGTGGAACTTACGATGTCTTGTGAAACCAGACCAACATGCTGCCTCAAACTCTCCAGTTTGATATCCTTGATGTCCTTTTTGTCAATATAGATAGAGCCTATTAAAGTGAAAACAGAAACTTTGGTGAAACATTGTGACCACGAAGTGAAAGAAACAAGAGTTGTGTGTACCAGAGGAAGGTTCGTAAAGGCGGAGAAGCAATTTAATCAGCGTTGTCTTCCCTCCACCAGATGGACCAACAAGAGCTATAGTCTCTCCTGCTTTGATATGAAGACTCAACCCATCTAAAACAGGAAGCATCTCTTCTCCATACTTAAACGAAACACTGCGCAACTCAACCTCTCCTGCAACCTTTTCAAGTTGAATGGCTCCAGGTCTCTCGATCACCTTAGATTTTAAGGAGGCTAAATCAAACAAACGTTCTATCGCTGGCTCTCCTTGTTTCAACTCATTATAAGCTTTTCCAAGATCCTGCATCATTCTTTTAGATTCAAAATCCCAATAAGACAGCTCCTTAAAGTAATAGAACCTTAGGCAGATGTATATGTAATACCTGGACAGGCTCGATCAAGAAAGCTAAGGATGTCATAAAGGAAACAATCGCCCCGGAGCTTAAAGAAGAGCCTGCAAGCGTCACAGCTCCAACACAAAACACGGACAAAGATCCGAGATAGATAACTTGAACAATCTGAGGGATAAGCGACTTCATTTTCTTCTTCTTAAAACGCTCAGATAGATCAGCACTAGCAAACCTCTGGAACCTCACAGTCTCGGAAACCTCTGCGTTATTCGCCTTCACAAACAAAATCGCAGGAAGCACCTGTAGATTAACAAAAGCATCCACTTTAGTTAAAAAAAAACTCAAAGTTGAAGAAGAGAGGAATCAGAGAGATTAATACTTCATTTAAGTAGGCGGAGAGTGAAGCAGAGGCAATCTGAGCTTTTCTTGATATCTTGCGAAGCCTATCACCAAGAAATGCTATGACTAGCGCAACCGATGGGATCACCTAAGAAAATCAAAACAAAGAAACTTCAGAAAGACAATACTTACCCGCGGTCATTAGCTCAACCGGAAATGATCCTGACCATTGTGTCAAAAGTCCCCAGTTCGAATGACAGCTAGGACGAAACTAATATTACAATACTATAGCTTCAAATGACCGCTAGGACGAAACTAATATTACACCAGGGGATTATAGCTCCGGCCCGAACCTACTGGTAATTCAAAAATAAAATAAAATAAAAGACAATAACTTTCACTAACCATTGCAGAGACTAGTGTGAGTAGAGGACTAGCAACAACCATATGTGTAGCCATAGCAGATATCTGGAAAGCACTGGGCACAACTGTCTGCAATAAACAGTTTTACAGTCAGTTAATAAAAAAAAGAACTTTTTAGCAAAGCAATGATTTTTTTATTTATTTATTATTACACACGTTGAGAAGAGCATAGATAGTGTCGGAAACTTCAGAAGCTTCGGCGGTGATACGATACGCAATATCTCCCGACGAGATCCCACTCCCGCCTTCGAAGAACTCCAGCTCCCTCTCCAGCACTCTCCGGTACGCGAAGACGCGGATCTTGTAAACGGAGCTGAGAGCAGCCTCCCAGAGATACGCTTGCTGGAGATAGCCGGCGACGACTCTGGCGAGGAACAGAGCGGCTAGGACGAGAGCAGAGTTTCTGAGCTTTAAGGGGGAAGCGGCGTTGGCGTTGAGGGTGGAGGTGAAGGAGCCGATCCTGGGGATGATCTGAGAGAGCGAGACCACGGAGACGAAGCTGCAGAGCCAGCCGGCGAGGATGGTTCTGGATTCGGATTGGAGATAGGGTTTAACGTTTTCGAAGGGTTTTAGAGAGCTGATGATGGTTGTGTTGGCGCGAGTAAGGGAAACAGAGGATTTTCTGGAGGTGGGAGATGGTTGGATTGAGAGTTTGTGAAAGAGAGGTGAGCTCCGTCGGTGGCGTAGCGGTGGAGGAGGAAGGAGGAAACATGGCGTCGTTGGGCGGAGGAGGAGAGATGGCATTTTTTTTTTCTCCTACTCGAAACAGAGAGAATTAAACCAAATCAAATAAACGTTAGATTTCAGTTTGGGGTTGACAATTTTACTAAACCGGGATATGGTTTAGTTCGATTTTTGGTTAATTCGGTTAACAATAGAGGGGTTGTAATGGGTTTGAAACAGTATTTTAAAAATCGAGCCAATCCAGTGGTTAGACCGTATTCAATTATGAACCATATTGGATCTAATCGAACCAGTCAAATAATCGGATTGAATCTCAATGTTATTGGACTTTATAAAAATCATTAACATATCAAAAATATATAAACCAATCATATGTAAATATTTTAATTATGCATCATATTTTGCTAATTTTGTTGTTAAATTTCTATATCTAAAAAGTATTGAACCAGATTATTGGACGATGTTTGGTACCATGATTATTCGGTTTGATACTAGGGGGCTGGCCTCTCAAATGATTTTAATAACATTTTTTATATTTTGTATAATAAAATCCAAAACTAAATTATGTATATGAGAAATTTATGTCATTTTGCATTTTGGTTTGAATTATGTTTCTATGCATTAGATATTTGAAATTAATTTTAAGTTCAAATATGACAATCATTTTAGAGTTTGTACCAAGTGTTCTCGAAAGACTGAAACAGCTTTGTTCTAGTTGCCAAAGCCACGAGGACCTGGATTGCTTGAGGCAGACTCCACAAACTTCTTCCTTGAATCCGCCTTTCTCTTCTTCCTCCTTGCGGTTCCAGGTGGAGCCTGATAAAGATTCATTCATTCACAACAATCAGTTAAACTCTGTTCACAATGTGAAAGGTGAACAAGAAGAAGAAACCTTTTGTTGTGCTTTCATTGCGTCCTCGAGCGAGCTCAATGCAGGGATGGATCCTCCTTCCATTGCTCCCATCAAGTTCTTCATCTTCACTCTCATTTGGAATATTTGTGCTACAAGTTGGCTCACCTTAACAACAACAACAACCAAACACAGTACTGAATCTTCTTTTCTTGTCTGAGATCTGAAACTAGCTTCTGAGTGAGAGAGTACCTGTTGTTCTGTTTTTCCTGAATCATTAGCAACTCTTTTCCTTCTCTCTGGGGATTCCGCTAGTAACTCTGGCTTCTCCCTTTCCTCTGCCCAACCCAACCAAACCAGAATAAGACATTATTATTTTTTAAATGAAATGAGAAGAAAGAGAACAAAACCAGGTGTCATGGCTTCGATCATTGCTTCCATGATGACAAGACTCTTCTCAGCTTCTCGTATCTGCGCTGGACTCACTTTCCCCATTCCAGGAATCATTCCAAGAACACGCGTCATCGACCCCATCTTCGCAACAGCACGAGTCTGCTTTAGGAAGTCGTTGAAGTCGAACTTTGCACTCATTATCTTCTTCTGTAGATCTTCCGCATCTTCGTCACGCATCTATTATACATGAAAACACATCAGCAAGAAAGAAAGAAAGAAAGAGAGTTTTGATTGCCTAGTAGTAGTTTTTAGGATTTTTAATGTATAAACCCCCCAATTAAGTTTAATTCGGGTAAAAACCCCTAAATTAAAGACTCAACAGCAAAACCCCCAAACTTATTTTTCTTAATGAACTAAACCCTCCGTTACTTGTGCCGTCAAAGCATAAACGCAGCGTATTTGAAAGACCTAAAACAACATGATTTGTTAACAAAACAACATGCTGTTTAATTAGAATGTCATGTAGTTTTATAATTCCAACTCTAAATCATCAAGCCACGTAAAAAACTTCAAAGTCGACAAAGCTTTGGATGATGAACCCTAATTCGTAAAAGGGAGAGGTTTTGAGTTTCTTTTGGTTCTTGTGAGAATTCTAGAGAGACTGAGTTCGAGAGAGGGTGAGTTTGAGTCTGGTGCAAGAGTTGAAATCGATTAACTACGTTCATGTGGGTTTGAGTCTGGTGCGAAAGTGAAAGAGTCGTTGGAAGATGAACAGGTAAGTTTGATTTATTTATATCTTGAATGTATTTGTATTTTTGTGATTTCATTGGGTTTTTTTTGTTCACTGTGATTTTATTGGTTTGATTATGTGTTTTGATGGGTTTGATTATTTTTTTGGTAAACAGAAAAATTCATATTCGTTTACACATTGGAGGATATTGGGCAGCAGATGGAACATACAATGGTGGTGAAACAAAATGTTGTAGGATTGATTTTGAAGAACCAACTTTCAGAATGCTTGAAAGTATGATCGCTAGTGGCGGTTTTCCAGAGAACATGAATAAATTCTCTTATTTTCCGTCTGGACTAGTGGATCAGAGTAGGAAAGATGTATGTTGTGATACAGATGTGGTGGAGATGGTGAACGCCACAAGTGTACTGGAAAGCATAAATCTTTTTGTTGTAAGAGCCGATGATCCTTATCTCGATGATGTTCTCATTGGAGGAGACGAAGAGGAGGAAGAACCGAAGAGTGATGATGAATGGACGGACTTTTACAGAGATGATTATGTTGAGAGTGAAGACTCAGATGATGATGAGGGAAAAGTTGAGTTTCGAGTTGGCCAAGAATTTATTTCACAAGCCAAGTGTAGAGAGGCTATAGAGAAGTATGCAGTGAAAGAGAGGGTTAATATCCGTTTTCAGAGATCAGAGAGGAAGAAAGTAGCAGCAGGGTGTGTAGCGGATGGATGCTCATGGAGGCTATATGCATCGATCAATAGTAGGTCACCTAATATGGTTGTTAGATCGTACAAAAGTACTCATTCTTGCTACCCTACAGGAAACGTTGCTCTCTACACTGCTCCAAAGATAGCTGCTGATTTTCTAAATGAGTTTAGGACAAACCCGAACCTCAAAGCTGACCAAATAATGCAGCGGTTGGCTCTTAAAGGTCTTCGTGTTCCTAAGACAAAATGTCAGAGTGCAAGGCAAATGATGTTGCACATTATCAGTGATGAGTATGCTGAGCAGTTTACAAGGATGTATGACTATGTTGAAGAACTCAAGAAGACAAATCCTGGTTCAACGGTCATATTAGGTACAAAAGAGAGAGTTTTTGAGAAGTTTTATACTTGTTTCGAGTCTCAAAAAACTGGTTGGAAGAGTGCTTGTCGGCGTATCATTCACTTGGATGGAACATTTTTAAAAGGCCGAATGAAAGGGCAATTACTGACTGCAGTAGGAAGGGATCCGAATAACCAAATGTTCATCATTGCTTGGGCTCTTGTTCCTGTGGAAAACAAGGTGTATTGGGAGTGGTTCATGGAGCTACTGCGAGAAGACTTAGGTTTAGATCTTGGAAATGGTTTAGCATTATCTTCGGACCAGCAAAAAGGTTTGATACATGCCATCAAAAACGTGGTTCCTTATGCGGAGCATAGAATGTGTGCGAGGCATATCTTTGCCAACTTGAAGAAAAGGCACGGCTCAGTTGATCCTCTGCATAAGCTATTTTGGAAGTGTGCAAGAGCTTACAATAAGCATGTCTTTGAGAGAAATCTAGAGAAGATGAAGACAGTTAAACTTGATGCATATGAGGAAGTGAAAAGGAGTGTGAAGTCAAACTGGTCTAGGTATGTGTTTTTTTAAATAATATATATATATATATATATATGATATTTTGGTTGGTTTTTTTTATTTTGTGTCGTAATGCATCTTGTTATTCTTGTTATGTAGGGCATTTTTCAGTGACGTTACAAAGTCTCCAGCTGTTGAAAACAATATTAGCGAGTCTTACAATGCTATCTTGAAAGAAGCTCGTCGAAAACCAATCATTGCATTGCTTGAAGACATTAGGAGGCATATTATGTCAAGCAACAATGTGAAGATCAACGAGATGAATAATTTTAAGGGATTGATCACACCAAAAGCATTAGCTATAATAGAGAAGCGCAAGAGGAGCCTGAAATGGTGTCATCCATATTCAAATGGCAGAGGCATTTATGAGGTTGATCATGGAAGAAACAAGTATGTTGTTGGAGTTAGAGACAAGATTTGCTGCACTTGTCGGGCCTATGACGTAAGTGGCATTCCTTGCTGCCACATCATGTCTGCAATGTATGCTGAATATAAAGACACAAGATTACCTGAGACTGTTGTTTCAGACTGGTATACTGTTGAGAAGTGGAAGCTCTGCTACAACTCCCTTCTTTTTCCTGTCAATGGGATGGAGTTATGGGATAAACATTCTGATGTTATTGTCATGCCTCCTCCAGACAGAATAATGCCAGGTAGACCTAAAAATAATGACAGAATCCGTGATCCAAGTGAAAGAACAGGTTGTGAACCAAGTCAAACTCAAGATGAGCCAACAGAAACACCTTCAGAAAAAATTGTTGTGGTATGTGTTGCTTGTTATACGCAGAACTCTGTATTCTTTTGTTGGTTTTAATATGGGTATGTGATGCTTGTTATATGCAGAAATGTTCTAACTGCGGAGAATCTGGACACAACAAAAGAACGTGCAAGCAACCACCGGTCAATCCCCCCAATCCACCCAAACCATCTTCAGAATTTCCTTCCTTTCATGCCAACATTGTAATGGTAATGTAACATATATTTTTTTTCATCTCTCTTTTATTCCTTGGGATTGATTCAGCTTGTTCTTTGTTTGTAGACATGTAGTAACTGTCGTCAAACTGGACACAACAAACGCAATTGTAAGCTACCTCATGTGCCCAAGCCACCAAATATGCGAGCAGGAAGACCATCTAAGAAACAGAAGACAACCACTCAACTTGGCGAGTCAACCGAAGTAGGAGAAACAACAACTGAAGTTGGAGAACCAACCATTGAACTTGGCTCGTCTTAGAACTCTTAAAAACTTTCTTTTTGAATATTGTACCTCACCTCAGCTTTAAAACTATGTTTTGGTGTTTCAGATTAACTAGGCTTAATCATGTTTTGGTGTTTCAGATTTACTAGGCTTATTCACATGAATTATGTTCAACAAAAATTAACTTTCTTTTTAAAATTACGTACATAGAAGTATATATGTTAGTTCGTGCCCAGGGAAATGCAGACAGTGGCGTAGACATGCTTTGGCAGAAGAAGAAGGTCGAAGCCAAACAAGCTTAAGTTGTCTTTTAATCGTTGGGAATTTTTGTTGTGTAGTTTTAAAAAGATCATCCGACATACAACGAAGTAATGATTTTTGCATCGACTCTTTGTTTCAATGCTAACCAGTGCGCTTGCTTCTTCTTAAAAAATGATTTTTGCATTGACTCTTTTCCACCAAAACCTTTAATTTTTCAAGCTATGAACACATGATTTTCACCAAAAAAAGCTCCACAACAATAGAACTTTCGCCTTGGTTTTTCTCTGGTTTTTTATGTCAAAACAATTGTCAGGGCTACACAATGATATTTTCTACGTATTCCAGGAACTAAATCCATTAAAGTTTTGCCTAAGAACAATTTCAACTGAAACAAAAACCTTAAAAACATTTGAAAAAATTACATACAAAATTAAAATCAAAAGAGAGGAATTCGAAAACAAATGGTATAAGATACATGAATTACTTGGGAGAAAAGGAACAAATTTAAACTCCAAAACTTGAAGAACCCTAATTTTAATTTGGGAATTTCGTGACTGTATACAAGGAAGAAGAAAGTCTGGTTGTTTTTTACATTTATCATACGTTGCGTTTTAATTAAACAGAGTTTTTTAAATTTTTAACAGAATAAGTAACGGAGGGTTTAATTCATTAAGAAAAGTTACCTTGGGGATTTTGATGTTGAATCTTTAATTTAGGGGGTTTTACCCGAAATAAACCTAATTGGGGGGGTTTTACATTAAAAATCCTAGTTTTTACTCAAAAACTTACAACTTCTTGTGCCTTCTCCACAAACGAGAGCACATCTCCCATTCCAAGAACTCGACCAGCCATTCTATTGGGATAGAAGGGTTCAAGATCCTCCATTCTCTCTCCACGTCCTACAAGTTTTATCGGTTTTCCAGATACCTAGTAAAGCAATGTGCACTCAATATATAACATTACAGTAAAAAAAAAAAGTATAGTAAGGAAGGAGAAGAATGAAACCTCCTTGACACTCAAAGCAGCACCACCTCTTGAATCACCGTCTAGCTTTGTCAATATGGCTCCTGTGATTCCTATCTCTACATTGAATGTCGTCACCAATGCTGCGGTAAAAAAAATACCAAAAAGTTAAAGAGGTTTTTATACATCAAGAAACTAATACATGCTACAAGTGCGTACCTGCAGCTTCTTGTCCAGTCATGGCATCAACAACTAGCAACACTTCTGTGGGATTCAAAACTTTCTTCACGTCTTTTAATTCATCCATCATCCCTTTATCTATCTGCCACAAACAGGCAATTTCATGACTAAAGAGCATTGTGATACAGATAACTCCACAAAGAAAGAAAGAAAGATTTACCTGAAGTCTCCCTGCAGTATCCATAATAACTACATCCACATTGTTCTTTTTAGCTTCTTTTAAACCTTCCTTAGCTATATCTGCAGGCTTTACTTCAGTCCCTGCTGTATAAACCGGCACACTAACCTGACACAAAGAGAGAATCAGCAAAAAGACATTTGTTTACTGAGTAGAATATCGTCACATGTTCATACACACTGCACATGGTGATTTAAAAGTTTAAATCTCAATACCTGTTCACCTAAAATGACAAGTTGGTCGATGGCAGCAGGTCGGTACACATCTCCAGCAATAAGCATGCAAGATTTTCCCTGTAAAATATGATCAATTTATAATAGATGTCAGTATAATTTTCAAGAGAGTAACAATCCCATCAAAAGCATACCTGCTTCTTTAGGTAACAAGCGAGTTTAGCACAAACGGTTGTCTTCCCAACTCCTTGGAGTCCAGCCAACAATATAACGGTAGGACCTGACTTAGAAAACTGGAGCTCAGATACTTCTCCACCCATCAGCTTCACTAGCTCATCATGTACAATCTGCAATAAAACTCTAATTGATCACAGATCCAGAGCAAGCTTAAGACAACAGGTTCATTGCTAGTATTTACCTTGACCAACTGCTGGTCTGGTTTGACTCCTCGGATGACACCCATTCCAACGGCTTGGTCACTAACAGACTGAACAAACCTTCTAACAACTGGGAGGCTCACCTGTTAACCAAAACCGCCCTAAGCAACTAACAAAACTTACATACAAGAAACCATTAAATGAAAACATAACAACAGGCACCAAACTCACATCAGCTTCAAGGAGAGCTCTTCTAATATCCCTCATTGGCTCAGCAATATTCTCCTTTGTCAAGACCTCTGCAATGTTCAAAATAAACGTAACTAGTTTTATAATGTGATGTTGTTCACTTCATACATCTCTCTCTAATACATTACTCGTTCCACATGTTAATCTATTATTATTATTATTTTTTTTTGAATAATCCAGTGTATCCTGGCCCCGACCGAAGTGGATACAGACTAGCCGTGAGTGTTCGGTTCGTAGCAGCCTATTATTAATCTACTATTATTTATAATAGTCTTTCTCTTAAACATATACTAAGAACAAACTGCTTTATCTCACTAATCTTCTCACTCCTTAAGCAAAAAAATTACATAGAAAGAGAAAAGGTCGAACCTTCTCCTTTGAGTTTGGTCCAAGCAGCCTCGAGTCCACTAGTCAACTGACCAAACATCTCCGCCTTGACTTGGCTCCTTCTGTAACTTCTTCCATTGCCAACTGTCTTCGATTTCACCCAACTCCATATCTCTCTCTAACACCAAAATAAAAACACTAAATAACCAAAAAAACATAACCAAATTGAGAAAAAAAGAAACAAGCTTGAAGCCAAACCGTGGAGGTGTTCTTAGAAGAGAGAGAAGAAGCTGAATTGGCGGTTCCGGCGAATGCTGAACGAAACGTCGCCTTACTTGATCGACACGCCGTCAAATTCTGAGTACACGGAGCTCTATTATTCACCGAGAAACGGCTCGAAATTTGCAGAGCCTCCATAAGCAGTAGTGAAGTGAAGTGATCGAAGAAGCTCAAAAACTTTGTCTTAATTTTATCCGCAAAGAATCAAAACCTTTTGATTGGTTCCGTTCTATCCAATTCTAATGACGTGTCCTTTTATCAGCCGTCGATTCTGTTCATTTCAAAATACGCCGCCGTTTTACAGAGTCCTTGTTAGTAGTATTATTATTTTTGAAGTTGTTGCCTGCAAGCTAAGTACAGTTAAGAGAGAGATAAGTGTTATTATCATATTCATCAGTGTTCGTTAATCGTTATAAGTTGTAAGAGATGTCCTTTGTGATTCTTGCTCCACCTTTTCCTATAGAAAAGATCTGGAGGCTAAACATGTCTCATTTCTTAATCAAAAGTAAAAACATATGCTTCCAAATCCTCGAGAACTTATATAAATGAACATAAGCACACACCAAACCTACATTATTTTAACTTCATTTCATTCATATGAACGAAAATGCAAATGTTTTTTCTTGAACAATGTGTTTTTGTGTTCGAGAGTAATTTTCTCCAGGCCTACATTATTAACTACAAAGTAGCCGTTAAATAGATATTAATTTCGATGAATCATTGAAAGTTGGAAGTGATTTAACACTTTCGCCTTGAAACCAAATACAAATGAACAAATACTAACCTTACATTCTTTAACTTTACAAATTTACAAAGTACTAGCTAATAGCCTAATATAAAGAATTTCTGACCTAATATCAACAAATGATCCAAATCGTTAAAATAATTTATTTTTCATCTTCATCAAAATGTTTTCTTTTAAAAGCTTTTCAACAAAAATGTTTCTTTGTTGTGGTATGTAATTCATCCTTTCCCCCAGTTATCCCATGTATTTAATGGATTATCGTGAAAGATAACTATGTGTTAATTATCTTTTCATAATGAACAATGCGTGTGTTCGAGAGTAATTTTCTCCACGCTACATTGTTAACTAGTACAAAATAGCCGTTTTATAGAAAATGAGAAACATATTTTGGGAAGCCAATAAAACTCGTCTTGAAAAGCTTCGATGTAACATTGGAAACTGGAAGTAGTTTAGTTAAAGACTTAAATTAAATGTAATTCGGCCTTGGAACCATACTTTGTGAAACCCTAGTTTTGACCACTTTACTTGTCACTAACGGCTCAAAATGCTCTGTCTCGATGTCTCTCTCTATAAATAACACCACTACGAGTAGTTTTCTACTCATTCACAAAACATTTGACAATAAACTTCTATACTCTCCACAATGGCTGTGTCGACACTATTCCAAGGAAGATCATCCACATTATCAAACGAAGACGAACTGAGTGATGTTTGCATGTATGCATTTTGTGATCTGTTTTTCTCTTGGAAACGTGTTAAAGACAAAAGCAGTCAACGGATGATGAAGCTGATGTTCTAGCGTTTGATCAGAGCTACAAAGATATTCTAGAGAACAATATATATTCGGCCTTTGCGTTAATCATAGTTTTTGGTAATATATCAGTCTTGAAATATATCTTTCCCGCCTCTAAATTTCACTTCATTTAATTCTCTTTGTTTATTTTTCAGGTTATCGATTTCGAGGCCACCCTGATAGATATCCTCCGTCTGTACAGGCTCTTAGCCTCTTACATATTGTCTATAGACCAATAGAATACGTTTTTCACCATTGCAGCTTCTCTTATATCACCATCGCTCCTCTAATCTATCCTTGGTACCAATCTCTTCTTTTTCGTATTTTGCTTTTAATTTGGATAGTTTGTGTTACTCGTTATTTCAACAGAACTGTGATTCACGTTATTCTAATTTCACTTAGATTTTACAAGATATAGTAAAAAGAGAGAGAAATACAGTCATTATAATGCATGTAATTTTTGAGGAATGCTCAGAGTTCTTGGATGCATATTGGCGTCTACGTACTTTTATATGTTTTGTACACTTTATGTAATTCAATTTTTTGGCAGTAATTTTTTTTTGGTCAAAAGTAGTTAAGAGTCAATGATTATTATCAAAATTTGACGAATTTATTTAGTGGTTAGCAAGTCGTAGTAATTCTTTTGTTGTTTTGTTTTACACTTAATTATAATTAACCAAGATCAATGTATTGTTGTTACAATTTAATACTTGTAGAAGAAAGATTGCTAGATCGCTCAAGAAATCAGTTTAATTGAGTTTAAGACATGTTCGGAACCGTCATAACATCCAGTTTCAAACCGGTTTCACGTTCCATTTAAAGGGACCAGAGTGATGGTGGTGGTGGATAAAGTGTTTGCTTCAACTTGTGCTCTTGAATGGTTGAAATACACATTGTAATGTCAAGACTATCTTTTCCTTTTATACTTCCCCGAACCCTAAGAAAAGGTTATATCTCTTTTTACATTTAAATTCATCATCAAAACATTTTGAATAATTGTTTATGTCATGTTTGCTGATCTAGCTAGCCTCGGTAAAAATTCACTTAGTACTATGTAGTAAAATGTTGAACTTGATATAAAGACAAGAATAACTGGAAACGTGAAGTTAAGACTGACGAACTCGTCCATACTTTAAAGAAACTCTGCCAGTCAAAGCCACCCGGGGTGAGTTGATATGCTAAAAATGCGTTTGCAGCGTTTTAAAACCCCAATATGTGATTATGTTTATATATAGTAACAGATAGATGTAGTGAAAAGAAGACTAGAAGGAAAAGAAAAGATTGTGGTCGGAGAAGAGAAGATTGTAGAAGTAGCTTAAGAACAACTAGTTACTCTCTTAGTGGTCGGAGAAGAGAAAAGATCACCGGTTTGGAGAGTATTGAAGCGATGGGGATTGAAGAAACGTCGTAGCCGAGCTGGAGTTCTCAAGTGTTGCCTAGATAACATGTATGACCATTGAGGTTAAAACAAAGAAACGTATGCTTGGTGGTTATTTGATCACTACCAAACTTCACAAGAATTTGGCTCTTGGATTAAATCAACTTAAGCCAGTTTAGGCTGTTTTTTCTCTCTTTGCATCTTGTTCTGTTCTTTCTCTTTTAGATCAAAGTTACTGATTTTAGTTTTGTCTTGGTCTTGAACCAAGTAGGTAGACCAATTGTGTTTGTAATGATTACATATATTATGATGATGCTAGACAATATTAGTAAACTATCAAATAAGAATCGGATTTTCTAGTTATAAGAATTATTTAAGAGATTTACAACTTGTAAGTTGTAAAAAGAAGCATGTTGCAATTTCTTGCTCAACCTTTGCCTAAAGAAAGATCTGCTGGCCAAAAACATGTCTCATTTCTTAATCAAAAATTAAACAAAAGAATCACACTGATAAAACAACATGCTTCCAAATCCTCAAGAACATAAATGAACATAAGCACAGACCCAAACCCAAAAGAATATAAATCTATAAAGAGCATGAGATGTGAGACCCATCAAAAGAAAAGAAAAAGAGAAAGTATCATGAATGTTCAATATTTCAACAACAAATGTTTGTTTGTGGCAAGAGACGACTTCTTAGAGCTGCTCATCTTACTATTTTCTTCACTGACAAAGGAAGACCAGAGAGATACTTTATCTCCATCCTTCTTATTCTCATCTAACCAAGACTCCATGACCGCTGCACGTTGCCTCGGTGTGCTCAGCGATCTAAACTTCTCCTTTGCAGACTCTGTCACGCTCATGTAAGGCTGGAACCCACTTTGGAACCAGCTCTCGTCCTCCAATAGACTCTGCTCAAGACGGCTGAATGATCTCCTTGGAAAAGAGAACGGAGAGTCTTGTCCGTCACCGGAGTCTTGTCTCTGCAAACTTCTAAGCTTTACTTTTGTAGGGACAACAACCATTTCAGACTTGGATTCACCCCAATGTTCAAGCCGACAGCTTCTCATCCCCATGTCCTTTGTGTACAATGACTCCAGAAGCATGTGAGGACTCCTTCTCTCCTGCAAATAAAACTATAGATAAGACTCCAAACCGAAACTAACCGGTTATATCAAGAGAGTGAGAGCTTACTCGATGAGACCGGGAGTACTTTAACATACGCTCACGCTTGACCGCACCTTCTTGCTTCCTTAACCATATGGCTTTGATGTCTTCCTTGGTGAGTGCGCTACTGTCCCAACTATTCTGACCGTTACACATTGAACGTTTTGGTATCTTAAGTTCTTCTTTGATCTCAGTTTTGTTCTTAGACAAGTGTTTCCTCTGGATGAGGCTTGATGTTGAAGCTTTGTTAGAAGAAACCTTTCTTCTAACAGCGCGGCCACGGACAATGGCTTGAAGCCTTACAAGTGCCTTCAGTGCCCGCAACGCTTTCCTCGCCTGTTGTAACCAATACATAAAATCAAACACTGTAAGAGACCCGAGGTCATTAACTCAACTGGAAAGGATCATGGTCATTGTGTTAAAGGTCCCCGTTCGAGTGGCCGTTGGGACGATATTAAAAAAAAACAGACTGAGTCATGTTGAAAATCTCAAAGTAGAGTGTCTAACCAGATAAGCTCTGAAGGCACTCTGAATCTTGATAGCTGCCAAATTAGGATCACTACTCTTCTTGACAAAATGTTGTGACGTGAAGGCGTTTTCCGCCATCCTGACAACCTCAGCAGCTGCCTTGGCGGCTGCAACCGCCGCCTCGGCTGCTGCTGCCGTGGCGATGGCTACGTTCATGGCGTGCTTTCTCTGATCCTCTGTTGCTTTGTTCAAAGTCCTTGTCTCTTGTGCCGGAGTTGCAATCTGATGTCTCAGCTTTAGTCTTCTAAACACCCATCTCAATCTCCTTGGCTTTTAACAACAAAGAACCATTTTAGATTCAGAAGCATGGATAAGACAACTAATGGTATCACAAGAGAATAGGAACAAAACCTTCTCTGATTTTGCTTTGGCCTCGCAGATGAATAATCTTTTTATCCAACCAAACCATGACCTTCTCTTTGCCATTACAATGAACTTCCCTGGAAACAGATCACCAAGAGAATCACAATGAGTGTCCATATATTGTTTCATTTTATTATATGTTTCAATATCATTAGACTCTTTACAAGAACAAAACCTAAATATGGTTCACATAAGCACAGTAAACGATGATGTAACAATGCATTGTCTAATAGGATGTGGCAGAGAAACACAAAGACATAATCTCCCTTTTACCTGTGAACACAATCTGTTGAATCGAATTTTGTAGAAGAGAGGAAAGAAGTGATGATGTGGAGATTCAGACAATTGTGAAGAGATGAGTTCTAATTGATGTCTAAATATAGGATCCTCTCTTGTCTCCTTTTCCAACTGTCACTTTCACTATCTATGATTACTGACTTGTTCAAACTCTCCTTTTTTTTCTTTTGGCTTCATAACCAATCACTTGAAATTGGTCCACCTTCATTACAAAATAAACTATTCATTTCATGAATTCTTTCTCTATTGCCACTTTTAGCTTGTGATAAAAGAACATGTGGCTTGTCAACGTAGCTATACTTACAAAAACTTGAGAAATTATGTAAAGATGTAAAGTTGGGTCATATCATATTTTAATGTAATTATTGTTATGATATCGCCATGAAACATATATAAAATGGATCTCGTGAAATATTCTTGCTTCAAGAGAAAAGAAAAATAATGACAACAATGAGTGATAGTACAGTTTAATCATTGATAGAAAGCAAAATAAATATATTGAGCTTTGAAGGTTTTTTCTTTAAATCAGGAACTATTTTATTGGGTTTAATTTCTTTGTACTTGGAGGTAATTTTTGAAAAATTCGAAAAGGATGTTTATTTTTCAAAATGAATGTTTATATCTACTAAAATGACATTATAAGAAAAATAATAATGACAGTTTTAGTTATGAGAAAAATATTCTAGAACAGATAATTGAACTTCAATTTTTCTGCTAAGGTTATATCTTAAAGAAACATTTCTTCTTTTATAATCTATAGTGTATGAACATCTATTACTTTAGAAAACATGTGGGAATGAATTTCATCTATTACTTTACAAAATTCCATAATAATTAGCTCAATTTATCACAAATCTAGTTACCGGATGAAAAAATAATTAAAGCTGATGGTGGTCCATAAAGACTAAAACTCGTTGTTGAGTAGATCATTACAACTTTAGTTATCACGTCATTGAAACAATGATGAGCCATGTGATGTGATTCATATGTGATATGAAGATAGAGTGAGCTCTAGGTTCAACTAGCTTTTAAATAATGTTGATGCAAAAAAAATAAAAAAAATAATGCATTTGAGTTTAAGAATCCTTTTGAGTTGTTATACAGTCCCACCACTTTTTAACACCTTATTAATAAAATCCATTAATATTTATTTGCATTCAATTTAATGAGAAAAAATAGCTACAAAGTTCATATAGTTCAGATAAATTATCATATCAGGTAAATATATCATATAAACTCTTAAAAAAAGTTCTTACAGTTCAGATAAATTGTCATCAATCAGTTAAATCATCATCTCAAGCAATATGTCTTATAAACTTACAAAAATCATGTTGTGTTTAATCCTATGTTAGTATTTATTAATATGGTCATATAATTTCATAATGTATTTTCACTTGAAGTTTACCTATACTATACAAATAAATATCTTTCAAAAAAATATTTCGGAAGATGGTCGTTCCTAAAAAGAATCAGGAGGAAAGACTCATCATCATCAAAGCGAAGCTTAATTTTTTTCCAAATTAAAGAAAGAAAAAGGTTGCAAGCAAAAAAAAAGAAAAAAATTAAAAATCAATGAACCAATAATGAGATCATAAAGGATTATCTGTACCTAAGATTGCATGATCTGTTTCTTAGATCACAACATGGCATTTATAAATATTATCTTTATTCTTTCAAAATTAGAAGCACGCTTTTGTAATTCCATTTCAAAGAATGTGGACATTCTCCACAACCTTACCTAGTCATCATCATTTAGTGACCCATCAACACAGCTTATGATATTATCTCTCTCTACTTAGTGACCGAAATCATTTGAATCAATCAGAAACTTAAGAGCCAATGTACACATGATGTTGACTATAAATTCGAAGTTCAAACTGATTTAGGATTTGTTAGATTAAACTTGTTCTATATGTAATTCATAATCGATCAGAATCTTTCCACAAACCAAGTCAATGAAAAACGCAAACGCAAAAACTTGGTTGGCATTACAAAAGGCACGATCTTTCAATAGCTAAACAGTAGTTCAATGGTCAAACAAAAAACATAAAATCCCATATAATCCAATGGCCATAACACCAAAATGATATTAGAGAGGCCTACACACTAACTGATTATTAACATACGCTACTTACTGCGGAAAGAGACATCACAGTTTCGATCTTCAAATGTTTCATTCTTCCAACAGAGAAAAAGAAGAACAACAACAAGGCCAAGAAATGTCTTTAACATGAATATCAATTACTACCACAAATATCCAATAAAGACATCACAGGGAGAGTGGTTAAAGGTGTGATTTCTTTTGAAAAATCGATGCTACCACAAATATCCAATAAATGTCTTTAACATGATAAAGAGCTAACTACATATTCTTTTTAACTTCTCAATTGTTTTTTTTCCTTCTTGCATTTTATACCAATACCAAGCTTCAATGCTGAGCTCGCAAAGTATGTAGTCCGAACATTGGGGCACTGCAACACACTGTGTGATCTCTGTCCACCAATCATGCAATTGTTGATGCAAGATCGAGATCTTCTGAAATGACATATATGTGAGACTTCTGCTTGTGCTTCAGCTCATGCAAAGCTGCGTAGATGTATATGGACATTGGTATCATTGCTTTAGGTTGATCACTCTTTTCAGTACCTGAGAAAAAAAGAAATCTGTAAGAACAATGATCCTACAAAACAAAGAGTAATACTATAAACAAAACATACTTAGCTTCACAGCCATTAGTCTCACACTTGCTGAGGCTTATACTGACGAGATGGCGCTATTTGAATCTCTGAGAAGTCAGCTTACTAAACTGCTCTGCGGTGAAGCACCGTAAGTCTCTCTAGCCGCCGGTACAAATTTAGTGCACTCTTGATTGCAATTTTGAAGAGCAGATTTCAGATTTTTTGCAAGGTTGACTACATCACATTTTGGGTGTAGGGGTGCTGTGTTGAAGTCCTAGAAAAAATACATTCCAGTTTTTCCATCTTTGGGAAGCTTGTAGTGAAATGGTGGAAGTACATCTCCGACTTTATGCTGGTTAGCAACCGCATCATCATGGACTTGTGCTGCAGATTTTGGAACTGAAGCTCCCATGCGTGATCTTCAGATTTTTATAGGGGGTCACAAACCTCGATTCAGTCCGCATCGGTTCACTGTTTTTTTGCTGGTTCATTAATTTTAGTTGGTTCTTTGAATTAAACCAATTGTTTTTTTTGTCAACTTTATATTATAAAGCCCAATGGCCTAATATGTTACAAATGGAAGCTAAGCATGTGTCAACAGCTGGTCCAAACCGGGAATTACGTGTTGCACAGAAGAGAACCATCTCCTTCCATGTTGCTTCTTCGCCGGAACGGCCATCGATTTGGACTTCGGGTGAGTCAAAAACGTCTGATTTAACAAAGCAACCAAAGCTTCATTCCATTTGTAGTTTTCAATCTTTTCGCTGGATGTGAATTTTACCAAGAAGTTATTAACGTTTCAGATACAACCTTTGTCAAAACATTTATTCTTAAATTGTGCTAACAATCATGCAAAGCTCCAATCTTCATTCCTTTCGAAAACTTTGTTCAATTCATAAAAGTAAAGATTGATATCTTTAGAAAATAAAATCGAGGATAGCCAACTAATAAGAAATTCTAAAAAAGTAAATTGTACAACCAAAAATATCATGAGAATACTCTTTTATTAACCAATTTACTCTTTTATTGGTTAATAAAAGAATATTATTTTAATGTAAAAATATATTTCAGTCAGTGCTAAATGATATAAACTATTTTGGTATTATATATATTCTGAATTTGAAACTTGATTATTCACCAAAACAACTGAAAATTTTATTAATTATGAATACCCTCACAATCTAGTTGCTTGGCAAAATTAGTACATTAACTAATTGGATAAAGTTGCTAGAGTTTATAAGATGATGTGGGACATTCTAGATGGGTGATTATAATCATTTCAATCAACCAAACACTTGAAAGAGCCAATGTACAAGTGATATCGACTGTACATTCAAAGTTCAAACTGATTTAGGATTTGTTAGATTAAACTTGTTTTATATGTAATTCATAATAGATCGGAATCTTTCCACAAACCAAATCAATGAAAAACGCAAACGCAAAAACTTGATCATCATTACAAAAAGCACAATCTTTCAATAGCTAAACAGTAGTTCAATAGCCCATCAGAGGTTCATCAATGGTCAAACAAAAAACATTAAATCCCATATAATCCACTGGCCATAACACCAAAATGATATTAGAGGCCTACACACTAACTGATTATTATTATCATAAAGCTACCTACTGCGGAAAGAGACATCACAGTGTCGATCTTCAGATGTTTCCTTCTTCCAAGAGAGAAGAAGAACAACAAGGCCACGATAGCTGAAAGTAAGGCAAGACTTTGCAGTAATCCCAAACGAACGAAGACCCTCGTCCTTGGTACTGAACCTCTTGAACCCTCTGAGTCTTAACGTCAAACACGTAGATGTGCGAGTCGCATCTGATGAAAACCGAGTCAGAGTTCTGGTTAAAGAACGCAAGCAGCTGCGTCTCTTTAGTCCTAGTGCTGAACCTCGCAGACTCCACCGGGTTCAACCTCCACATGGCCTTGAAATTCACCTTAAACTGAATGCTCCACTCAAGAACCTCGCCAACCTTCTCCAGCTCCCAAATCTCCATCACAGACTTATTACTCCATCCGTACTGCAAACACCCATCAGAGGATTCTCCCAGAACCTGCTCATCGTAGTTAAACGTCTTCGGAAGCTTTATCACATCGATCCTTTTCTCCTCATCTTCTGTGTCGTAGATAGCAACTTTACCTCCCGTAGCATACCAATAAACCACACCTTTAATCACTCTCCCTGCAGTCCAGGGAGTGAGAGACACCGCCTCATTGCAAGCCAGCTCAGAGTAGCTCCACGTGGTGGTCTTAGAAGAATAAATCTCCACTCTCACCTTACTACTCTGCGCCGCATAAGAAACACACTCCCCACGCACCACCTTGTAGCTAAACCCCTCAACAGGACAATCCTCAGTGATCAAAGACATACAAACCTCCTCGAAATGAACCCTATGCCGCGGGATCTTATGCTGCTTCCTCGTAACCGGATCCCACAAGTAGTAAGCTTTCGGATGCCTCCCGCAGAGAAGCACACCGTTCGAAGAGTCAATGTAGTAACCGAGCTTCTTCAAAGCACCAGAGGTCTCCACCTCGTCGCCCAAACTGCTGGTGGAGAGCAAGGGCATGGAGGACTCGGAGCGAGGGCGGCGGACACGCTCCACGTGCTTCTTGCCGACGTAGGAGGTGTTGGAGATGAAGAAGCCGATGAGGTGGAAGTTCGGTTTCCACTTGGCGAGGTAGGCGTGGCGGAAGAAAGGGCTGGAGATGATCTGGAGCCACCGCTTAGAGACGAGGATCAGCTTGTATGTCTCCTCAGGTGGTAGCAAGAGGAGGATCTCAGAGAGAGTGTCGAACGTGTTGAGAACCTCGTGAACGCTTAGATTAGACTCCATCCCCAATCTTGTTTTCGCCCTGACAGAACAAGACATTGCAGAACAAAAAAAAACTGTTTCTTTGATAATTAGTAAAGAGAACCAAACCAAACCAAACCAAACCAAAGCGATCAAACAATAAACAAAAAGATCAAAATAAAAAAAGGAACATTAGAGATTCATAAGGTGCAGAGAAAACCCTAAATCAATTTCACAAACGCTAGAGATAACAAGAACAAACAAAACCCTAATTTCTTCAATCACCCACTAAGAATCTACGAATCGCGAAAGAGAATCTAACAATCGGCATGCAACTTTACACAAAAGAATCTATTTTTTTTTTCGTTTACCCAGAGTGAGATCGTCGAAAAGCCTAATGCCGAAGTTAGGATTTGAATATTATTAACAAAGGATTACGAAGAGTGTGAGAGAGAGAGAGAGAGAGACCTGAGGAAGACGTAGTGCGGAGAAGAGAGCTTTGTAAGACGCAACAACTACCTTTGCAGTGACATGATGTCAACATGTATAAAAGGACCTGGACTCGCATCCAGACCCGGATCCGAATCCGGATCCAAAACCCAAACAAACGCGCTGTTTGAACCGGATTCAGCTTTCGCTTTAACCGGGATTTAGTGAGGCTTGATTCCGTTTCGGTTTAGCTCATTTTGGAGAGAAGAGAATAAATACTAAACCCAAATTGTGCAGTGAGTGACCCATTCGGTTAGGTTACGTAGCTTTGTTTTTTTAACATCCCGGTTAGGTTAGCTATGTTTATACAGTAAAAACTCTATAAATTAACAATATTTAGTTTATGAAATTATATTAATTTACAAAAAAAAATATTTTTCTATTTTAGAATATATTTTGTATAGTATATTGTATATATATTAATTAAATTTGAAAAATTCTATTTTTATATCGTTTTTGTTATAGGATTTGGTACGAAATATGTGTCATAGAATTTAAATTTAGATTTAGATATAATTAACTAAATATTATCAAAATATTTTGAAGTGTTACGAAAAAATAGAGATGAATTTCATTGTAATTATAAAACAGATAATATAATGTTTTGTTGTACTTATATATATTTTTGATTGATAGTTTTAGTGAAACTATATATTTACATATATTTTTTAAAGATTATTATTTTATTATTTTATTGATTTGTGTCATATTTTGAATTGGCTCAATTCGAAACCGAAGAAATTTAATAATTTAGCGTGTTTGTTAATTTATAGAATTTTTACTGTATTTACAGTAACATTAATTTGCAAGTAGTTTATACTTTATACACATTGAAAAAAAAAATTACATGTTATCATCGCATTAATTAATCAACTGAAAGGAAAATACAAACTATCAAACTAGAAGGAAACACTCTTGCTTGGTTAAGCTCCACCACACTTGATCTGCGGAAGAATCTTGTAGTTCAAGAACTTAGACATGAACCTATACGCCTTCTGAGTCAAGTGCACTCCGTCCCAGCTTATAAACTTGTCTGGATTCTGACAAACCGGCACTCCCACAGCTCCACACTGTCTCTTTCCATCGTAGTTGTAACCTCCACCGATCCCACAACACGACTTCAAAGCTACACTCTTGTCGAATCCCACAGAACCGCTCAGAACATACTGAAACGCGTTGTAGTAATCTCCGTAGACGATAACCACACCGGGAAACTCCTTTTGCAAAGAACTTATAGCTTCTTGGAGTTGGTTGTTGTGGTCCATGGCGAACTCGTTAAGACGAATCAAGCATCCTTTATCGTCGTAAGCTTTTGGATCGTTCACGGGGAAAGACGTCAAGTAAATCGGGAAACATCCGACGGGGAAGTTTCCCGGTACGACCACGTTAACCGCACCGGCTCTGATCACTTCTCTAGCCGCGGCTGCGATGGCTCCGACCACGTGAGGTATGTAGCTTCTGATCTCTTCCGTTGACTTGCCTTGGAAGAAACCGTAGTTGTAGTCGTTTCCTCCTATCTCACCCATCATGACGAGAGACTGCTTCAAACAGGATGGGTTGTGACACGTGGAACGTAGATGAGACTTGAACCAAGAGAGCTGAGTGGAGAGAGGTGTGTTCGTCGCCGGTACGTGGAGGTTCCTTGAGGTGAAGAAAGAGCTGTTTAAGGCTGTGCTTCCGGCGACGGCGAAGTTAACTCCGTTACTGAAGGAAGACGGTTGCGTGGTGTTTACGTTGAGGTAAGGGTTTAGGAGAGGGAGTTGAAGCCTGCGTGCCAAGTAATCTATCATAAGCTGACCGTTTGAGCAACGACCGGTGGCTTGTTGGAAGTATGTTTGACCGTATGGGAAGCTAGCGGCGTGGGATTTGGCTCCGATAGGACCGTTGCGGATTAGGTTCCCGGTGTCGGCTATGGAGTCTCCGAATTGGTAGATGGAGTTGATCAGACATGGGTCTGTTGCGTGGACGAGGGACACGAAGAAGAGAAGAACAAGAAGCGATAATGCTTTGGTTGTTGCTGTCGGCATTGTTTGAGAAGGATGAGAGTTTTGGTGTTGATGTGTGCTGTATTTATAGGAGACTATAGAGTAAAAGAGGTACTTATTTCCTTTTTGAGTATGATTTTGTTAGAGTTTCCTTTTCTTTTAGTTTTCCTTTTCTGTTATCAAATAATTTGTCCAATAAAAAAGAAGATAAATTTCATTAAATTGAAGTAAAACAAAGGATCGAATGAGATATAAAAAAATATAAAAATCAGAGGGAAAAAAAGACTCTTAGGTAGCTTATTCAAATTCTACCTATATTTTTTTTTTGTAAACTATAATTCTACCTGTATTTGCATTTACTTAATGGTCAAACCGACTCTAACATCCGATCCACCCAACAACTTTTTTTATAATCTGTTTCCTTTTTCTAAGATTTAATTTAGTCTTTTCCAAGGTTTTAAATTATCAAATTAAGTTGACCAAAAAAAAGGAAATTATCAAATTATAAACAATTAGACACAAATTAATTTGCTCAATCTCAACAAGAAAAGAGATAACTGTGGCATTACATATACACACTCATGTTAATTGGAATTTAGTTAATTTAAGGCCAGGAGCCTTTATACAAGACAGTATATAATTATTATATACAAGTATTTCGTTATTAATAAATTTTTTTATAAATAGAAGCAACTAGAATGAAGAAAAAAGAATGAAGATCCCGTTTCAGAAAAGGAAAGTCTTTTATTATTCCGACGAAAAGGAAATCTCATAAACATTAAAGAAAAAAGAATAAATCACCTGAAAATTCAAAAAAAAAAAAACAAGAAAGGAAATTGCTTTGATAAGTCTGAAGATTTTGATCTTCTTTCATATTGAGATCACTCGACCCTCTCCTCTCTTCTTATACAATCTCTCTGTTTCCTCTTCGGTGAAAAACTCAGAACAGAACAAAAAAAAATCACACCTTTCTCTCTTCTTTGTTTGTGTGTTCGTTCATTCTTCTGAAAAAAATTCGATCTTTGTCGGGTCATAATGAGCAATTGGAGAAGACAAAAGCCCAGAAACAACAACAACAATAATAACAATTATAATAATCATCATCATCAACAACGAGGGACGACGATGACTCAATCGCCAAAGCCGCCTCTTGGTATGCTCTGCTCTGCTCTGTTTTCTCTCTTTCTCTGTGCTTTCTCACCTTTAAGTCATCTTTAATTTCGCGGATTAGTGATTAATCTCTTCAGATTTTCTCGATTAGGGTTGTACTGTTGTCTTGATTAGGGTTTGTGTTTGTTAATCAATTTTGAGTGAAATTAGAGAATCTCACACCATAATTGACTTCATCTCTGTTAGGTTTATAAAGTTTGGTCCTTTGTGTGAACAAGATTCATACAATGTATAAACAGTAGTTTATCAACAGTTAAAATGGTCAAACTTTGATTAGCTTTTAAAAAAAAAGACTATTTTTTTTTAAAGAATGATTTGAGAACAGAGTTGTTGTTAACTCTCTGTTTCTTGTATGTTTTCTTGCAGCTAACAGCAAACAGTCTGTTCCTGCGTGGGAGAAGGACTTCTGCGCTAAGGTTGGTTCAGTTCCATGGTCCAAAGTCCTAGAAGCGAAGCGGTTTATGCATCTGTACGAGAGGGTGGTCCAATGGGACGATTCAGCTGGTGAAGACGCGTTCAACAAGGCTAAGTCTCATTACTGGGCAGAGATAAATGGAGTTTCTTGCGACTTGCCTTTGCCTGATCCTGATGTCTACATTGACGATGTTGACTGGGACGCTCAAGTTGACAATGAGCTGGTTCTTGACCTTGAACGTGGTGGTCCAGACCCGAGAACGAGAGAGGGAGAAGGAGAAGGAGAAGAGCGTGTGGTGATTCTTGATGCTTTGTTTTCGTCTGGACAGTATAGTGGACAAGGTTGGGGAACAGGATGGGGAGACGCTGAGGGGGTTAAAGAGAAGAATGTCGGTTGGGATGATCAGGGTTGTGATGGATGGAATCAGGATTCTTGGGGGAGAAAGGAGGAACCTGTAGGTTGGGGTCATGAGGACGAGAACAATAACAGCTTCAGAAGAGAAACTTGGGAGTATAAGAACAGAAGCAGCTTCAACTACAAGAAGGTTGGGAACTGGAACGGTAATGATCATCATCATCAGGGAAGAGAGTGGAGAAAGAGAGGAGCAGTGCCACGTGAAGGAGAGCAGGTGGATGATTGTCGATGGAGAAATGGGAGAGGGAGAAGCAGAGGTGGGTTTCAGCAGCATTCCAATGGTTGGGGGTGGACTGAAACCTTCTGAATCAATCAGAGAGTCTCTGTTGATAAATATTTTTTGCGAGGAGTGAATCAACATAGTTTTCGGTTTATTAACTATATAGTGAGCGTATGTGTAGAAGTTAAGGATTATTCGTGTTGATGGTTTGTTCTAAACGTTTTTGAGAGAGTGTGTCACTCTAAATGATGCATGTTATAGTTAACTATATACTAAAATTTTCTGGATGTTTTAATGATGGGAGTTCAGAATCTACAACATGTTTATGGTTTTCAGTTCTAGTATATTACACAAAACGCTTGGAGGGTGATGATCGGGATAAATTAGGAAATTTATACTCCTATGCCTTCGTTGTTTGTCATCTTCTCGAACCTTTGGAGAGAAACAGAGAGTCTCCTGAATATTCCTCCAAATAATTTCTCTGGTATACTTCAGGGTAGCTTGAGGAAATTGTACCTGAAACACTATTGGATCAGAAGAAACTCCAAACTACCAAGAATCTTAACCCCAAAATATAGTACAGGAAAAAAAAAAAATTCTGACAGGCGTATATATGAGAACTTACTTGGGCGAATCGTGTGAAAGATGTCGTCCACCATTAGAGCTAAGAACATAACAATGAAGACTGTTCCTTTGTTTCTCTCTTTCCTCATATAGAAAGCATTAGCTTCTCTGTTTTGTGATAAGAGAGTGAAAGTCTATGATGTGTAGATATAAATAGGGGTATAATATTCGATATTGGTGACCTCAAGAGACAAGTTGGGATGTTATTTTATTCTTTTTTTTAACATCAAAATATTATTTAACGGAAAATTAGGTTCCTTTGTCTTTCTTGATTCATTAACAATACAGCTTTTCTAAAAGTATCATGAACGAAAATATTTACGCCGTTACGCGTCAATGCTGCTAATCACACGTGAAAAATTTGTAAGCAACATTCAAGTCATCGTTGTTCTAAAATTCATATTCTAAAAGCCTTTTGAGAGTTATTTTAACGTTTTCAAAAAGATTGTAGATAAACTTTGAAGAAATTACTACAAGTTCCTGGATAACACGTCACAGATGACGCATGATAAATAGTGCATGCATGCGTCAAAGATATATATTTTCCAGAAATATTCATGAATCTATTATCTTATTGAGTAATTAGAAAGTTCAATCTTAGAATATTAGAATTGGTTACTTTCTTGAAAAGTACTCTTATTGTTTTTTATTTTTGTGTCTGTATAATCCCAATATTTTATATCATTTTGAAGTTAACCAATACACTAATAGCTTAGTGTGTTTTTTGTCATTCATCTTAACGAATCTTTATGCTTTTAAATGGGTGGTCAAATCGGTTGTTTGATTTCTTTGATCAGTTTTATTGAGATTATCTATCTATGATAACTGATAAGTAAAGATTTAATTTTTTTAAGTCTTCCACTTTCACCAACTTGAACACGTTACCAGCTTCCAAATTAGCAAATGCGACAGAAAAAATTAATAGTATACAGTAGCTACCAATACGATGGCCATCAAATAATATCCAAGTAGCTGAGTGCTAGGCTATGATTAGCCACTTTGAAATGGATCAAATAATATTTTAATATTTTTTTATAAAAGCATTAAATTCATATATATAAAGAAATGCAAGGTTTTGTTCACAGAAGTTGGAAACACGAGACATTTGGATTGACATATGACCTAAAGAAGCAATTTGTGAAGTGTTCTCAACTTGAGCCACTTATTGAATATGATTCCATTTTCTTTCTCTCGTTCATTGGTGTTTAGTTCTTCCCACTCATCAGCAGATAATGGTCTCAATGTTATTGTCACATTATGATCTATAATTATTATAAACAATATTGACCACTTCATATATAAATAAAGTGGTTTCCATAGTTCGTCCAATTTGTAACATATAATTTGTGGCCGAGATTTTTATTTACGACAAAAGTGTATTTGACCCTAATCAGAACAACAATGTAAAAAGATCCTTGAAAACGTTTTGGCAAAAGCAGAGCAACGACCAGTGAGTTCTATACTTTGAAACAGTCCAACTTTGCCATCATCACACATAACAATCAACCGAACAAGAACTAAACCAGCAAAGCACTGAAGCCTATGAGGCAAATATTTTACTCTTTAGGCCAGCCAAGACCAGGTCTTTGAACTTCCGGTTGAGCTTCTTCGTAGTCACGTGCAGAGCGGAGTGATTCCTCAAAGTCAGTCGAATCACTTGCCACGGGAAGGAAGCTTCCAATGTCGTCTTTAGCACCAAACCCTCCAGCTCTTATCACATCTTCTGCTGATATGGAAGCTTCCATGTTCACTTCTCCATGAGGTTGCTCTTTACCATCTTGACACATGTCAATCTGATTAGTAACACTCTGACTTTGCCTCTCTTCGGTCTTGGATCCTCCCGGAGATATTACCCTCGGCTCTTTTCCTTTACCTGCACCTATCTCGGAATGATTAGTCTGTCTTTTTATTTTCCTGTTTCTACCTCTAAATATCCCAACATAACTGATTAGTCCGGAACATGCATGAACTAGTAATTTGTTAGTAGTTTACAAACAAATATATGATGTGTTAATGTATAATCAGAGGGTACGCCATAAATCATAACTTAATGAATAGCCTGACACACAAGCTAACTAGGGACTTGTTACAAGGCAAGTATACAGAGTAATGTAACAAGAATGCAACGTCAAGTAATCTTAAGCCAGACAGTTAAGAGCGATCAGACACTAACATGTAAGAATATTTTTTATCATAAATCATAACAAGTCTTTTTATTCCTTCCGCTAGGTATTACATCAAACACTTCACAAAGAAATGAGTAAAAGAAGTAGATGGGGTTTCGTACCATTAGAGACATCCGAGTCAATTTGATTCATGTGGTTCGACTGTCTAAAAATCTGGAAACTGTCACGAGGATTCAAGCAAGGGTTTAGGAAGTTCACGTATGACAACACATAGAAAGGAATAATAGGAGCAGAAGAAGAAAAACCAAATCTACTAATAAACCCTAATCTAAGAAATCAAGATTGCAACAGGAGATTTATAATTCTGAAGAAATTCATAAATCATAAAACAAAAACAAGCTGGGCATGAGAGTGTCAAGATCACTTACCCTGTAAAACAATACACAGAAGAAGAGCAAATAATATTCTCTCTTGGTTCTGTTCTTCCTTCTTTATTTTTGGGAAAAGATGAAATAAAAACTCTTTTTTGTTGGATAAGAAGACACGCCGTGTGATGTGGCGTCTCCGTAGCTGTTATAGTACATGTGTCCTTCCCACAGCGTCTAGTTTTGATGACGTATTCTTACAAAACAAATTAGGATAGTACTATATTCTATCTCTGTGTGTGTGTGTGTGTGTGTCAGGACATATATTTCTTGGAACTGTAATATTCTTAAAGTTTTTGCTTTGGATAAACGAATGGATTAGATCACTTTCAGCAACGGCAGTCACCATTGTTACTAGAAACAGTAACTCTTAATTATGGAGTCGGGACTTTCTCACACCATAGCAAATCGAGATTAATGAATACTAACTTATTTGTTTTATATTATATAGTTTTCTTTCAAGCAAGAGGCAAGTGTATAGCTTATTGAACTTCACTGGTTATAGAGTACATAGCAAAGAGGGAACTACAACAACATTAAAATAACTTTGCTAAACCATCTACTTGAGACTTGTACTGATCTACTCCACCGAGACTATTATTATTCCAACAAAAACCGTTGAAGATACCTCAAAAACCCGTCAACTAACAGAGATCCCCAACCATCCGAATCTACTATCGCAAATCCAATCTTCTCAAGAACATCCTCCTTAAAACTCGTCTTAACGTCGCCTACCAGCTTACGGTTATCTTTATACTCCAGCTTATCAACGAACCACCCATACTTCGTGTCCAACGATCTTACAGTATCTGCCACCGTGAAGAACTTCTCCTTGTACATAATCTGCCACGTCACTCTTACCTCATCCTCCCCTGCAGTGATACCAGCCTTGCTTACGTCGACTTCAATCTGAAACTTGTCGTTAGGATCAAACACGAGATCTTTACCCTTTTTGTAAACCGACGCTTTCTTTGTTTTAGTTGACACGTGGATGATGAAGCTGAGATCAGAGAGTGATATCTTGACGGCTTCCTCGAGCTGACCTTTGCGTCTACGTTTCGCGTCTCTTTCAACGGCGGAGACGAGGCGTTTGTACGAGATGATGCCCCCTTCCGTGTGTTCCAAGGCAATCTCGTATGGACAAGAGCGTTGTGAGGACCGCGCGGTCATGATGGACTTCCATAGATTCTCCGAGGAGAAACACTTTAGCCACGTGGTCGAGACGCAAGAGGCGACGGCGAGAGTCTCAGGGTCCATGTAATGACTAATAGCGTTTAGAACCTCCCAAGATGGAGGAGGCGGTTGCTCGTCGTTTTCTTTATGCATAGCCATAGGCATGGGTTTATCTCGAGGGATCTCGTCTTCGCGTTTGCGTTTCACGGCGGTGGAAGAGGACAATACACGTGCAACAACAACGGAGGTAGAGAGAGACATGTGTGATTTTTCTAATGCACTTGTTTAGTGTAGATTCAACTCAAGTGTTACTGAAGATCCCTATTTATAGCTCTTTAGATTTTACCTTCTTAACCCAAAACGACCATAACGCGTAAAAATGTAGACGGTGAATTATTTTCCATATTAAAGAAAAAAGGATAAAACGAATATAAATCGGTAATTTAAAAAAAAAAATAGATTTTAATAGATTGATTTCCCAATTTTTCATAGAGTATATAATACTCCATTAAAAACAATAAATTTTAGTTATGAATGCATCATTTAATCACATCAAAAAATATTCATAATCATAAACCAATAAATGATACATAAGCCTGATTAATTAAGGGTAATTGCTTATGTAGCTGTTTGTATACTGAAGCTGCAAAAATAATACGGATGTTGTGGGGATACATCTGTCAAATTAGCCTTTGGAAAGATCATTTTTTTGACATTGAACTAATGTTAATCTTGAAAGATATATGGCAAAAAGTACTTGGTCCAAGATAAGCAGAGACGATTCTGGAGACAAAATTGCCGCAAAATAATACGTGGTTGCTGGTTGACTGAATGTGAATTTATAAATTTGTTTATAACACTGTATATTTATATTTATTTGGATACTGTAAATATATATAAAAAATTTGGAGAACTTTGTACTTCAACCCCTTGAATAATAACAGTATAATTACCTTTTTCTACACACATTACATGTATTGTCAACATAATGAATTGAGTTTGAAAGAACACAAGTTTTCATCATCAACAAAGTAATATAAAATCTCTTTTCAAATTTTTTTTTAAAGGTTATTAAAAAATTATAGTGAAAAGTCGTTTTGAATTATATTTTTTTGTTTACAAAAGCAAACTCCCTAGGTATCTTAATAATAAAAGTACAAGCCAACTAAACCTATTTTCCAAATTCGATCTTCACCAAAATTAGCATCACCACCAAACATGTCCCTAACTATTTCAATAATACAAGTACAAAGCTAGCTAAACCTATCTTCCAAACTCAATCATCACCAAGGTTAGTGCTTACTTCATATATATAGAAACAATTATTCATCACATCAAAAATTACCCGTAATCATAATTTTTTTTGGAGAACTTTGTAATTCAACTCCTTTGAATAATAACAGTATAATACCTTTTGTACACACACATTACATGTAATGTCAACATAATGAATTGTCATTGCAAGAACAAAAATGAGAGTAGAGATCATTGCAAGGACCATTAATAAGTCTTTAGTCTTGTCCATCTTGTTCTTCATGGTCCGTAGCTGTAAATTTATATAGAAATTATCAAAAAATGTAGAAAAAACAAGTAAAGATTATAGTGTTATGAGACTTTGTTTTACCTTAATGAATTGGAAACGGTGTGTAACAACAATACATATTGTTTGCCTCAGTTCCCTGTAGCCGAAAGTGACTCAAAAGCTTGAACCAACAACTTAACTTTATCTCTCCGAGCTGGTGTTAGCTTGGAAACAACTTCTTGAAGCGAGTTATCGACCATCCACTCGTCCCCGTTTCTCTTGTTTCGAGTTTCTTGATGCCTAAGGTTCACTCTTTCCGCTTCAACTCCAGGCTCCAACGGTAAGAACCGAGGCTCCCTTGGGTTGAACTTCCTCACATTCTCTAACGCTTTGACGAATTTCCTCAGCTGCATCGCCTTTTTGACGCTGCTCCATCTGTTAATCTTCACTTGTGAGGCCTGTGAAGTTCCACTCTTTTGACTCTCTTCAAGAGAGATTCCGTCTATGACTTCTCCTAACAGCTCCACTGCTTCGGTTTTGTAAACTTCCATCTTCTCACCATCCACACTTGTGTCTTCCTCTGATTCTTGTTCTTCTTTTGGCAATGTTTGGTTTCTCTCGTTGTCTTCCATCTGTTTGCATAACAACCTCCACAAGCTCGAACACTCTTGTTTCTCATCCAAATCACCATCGACTTTGGTAGTCTCTTTGAGATCCTCTTGTAGTTTTCTCAGTTTACCTCTTAAGATCTCAGCGTTACCTTCGTTTTCATTATGGACCGTCATAGAAGAAAGGCTGGACTGACGAGAGATGTTCCTTGACGTTGCTGCCGAGCCTGGAGTCGAAGAAAAGCTTATAGTATCGAAAGCTTGTGCGAGAAGAGAGACTTTTCTTCTCTGAGACGGTGGTAACGTCGATATGGCTTGTCTCAGAGCATAATCAAGCATCCACTCCTCTGAGTTTCTCTTCCCTCCAACTTCCTGATGCCTCAAACGGATCTTTTCTGTTTCAGGATCAGGCTCCCAAGGCAAGAACCGAGGCGTCTTGGGGCTGAGTCTTCCTAAATCGCTGACGAATCTCTTTAGTAGAATGACTTTCTTCACATTGTTCCATCCTTTCTTTGGTTTTGAGTTGGTAGAAGACTCTTCACTTACTTGAGAGTTTCTTTCCATTAGTTCTTGATCAGTAGCACTGTCTATAGATTGATCATCAGAGGAGTTGTCTGGAATCTCAGAGAGAATCTTCTCAAGTGCTTCTCTAACAAGTGTAACTGTTCCGCTTCTTCTAGCATCAATCTGAAGATTAGCAGTTTCGTCATCACATTCACCATCAACTGAACTAGTTTCTTCTTCTTTCTCTGTTACCATGTGTTTGTAGATGAGCTTCCACATTCTTGAATCTTTCTCTTTCTCAACGACGATTCGCTGTTTAACGTTTCCTATAGGAGGAAGCAAACTGCTGGATCTCCTTGGAGTAGAATCAACTTCCTCTTCTCCTTTCAAGTCCTTTTGATGCACCTGAAACTTTGAGAAGACATTTGCAATCTTCTGCTCGTCTTTCTCTGCTCTCAGTGTTCCTTCTGTGTCAGCTTCAACGTTGTTCTTGGGAGTATCATCAACCTCCTCTTCTTGTTTCAAGTCCTTTTGATGTACCTGAAAACTTGAAAAGACATTTTTGATCCTCTGCTCATCTTCTACTGTCTGTGTTCCTTCTTTGATAGTTGCATCATTGTTAGTGCTCTTGGTTTGTTTAAGAGTGTCATGGCCATCAAGAACTGTATCAAAGGCCTGCACAAGGAGTTCTACTTTCTTTCTCTCTACAGGAGCCAATCTTGATAACGCTTGTCTCATAGCGTAATCCAGCATCCATTCCTCTCCATCTGTTCTTATTCCCTCCTCAATTATTGACCGATGTCTTCTTAGTAATACTTTCTCTGCCTCCTCCAGTTTAGAATCAACAACAGGTAGATTCCGCAGCTTCCTCGGATTGAAAACATGTACTTTCTCCAAGCTTTTCACAAATCTTTTCAAGAGTATCACCTTTCTCACGCTGTTCCAGCTTCTTCTTTTAGTCTCTCCATGATCTTCTTCTTTCTCCTTAGATGATTCCGAAACAATCTCTTCATCGTCAGGGATCTCAGAGAGGATCATTTCAAATGCTTGCTGAAACGATTTAATAGTTGCAGCAGCAGCATCACCATGATCTTCAGTACCTGTCACCTGATTACTTCCATAGGACCACCTGTAATCTTCTTTCTCAGCTTCATCAAGCTTTCTCTCTTCATTGTCTCCTGAAACCATGTGCTTCTGTATAAGGTTCCTCCATGTAGAAAGAGTTTTCTTCTCAGAATCTCCTGTCTTCTCTTCTTTTTCTTCTATAGTTGAATCTCCTGTCTTCTCTTCTTTTTCTTCTATAGATGAACCTGAAGCCAACTCATCTAATACTTCCTCCACAGCAGGTTGATGACTTGAACTTGAATCTTCTATTGTTTCCACATCTTCATCAGATTTCATACCAAGAGAAAGAGATGATGAAACTTCTCTAGTTAACTTTTTTTCTTCAAGATCCTTTACTTCTCTAGTTAAGTTTGTTTCTTCAAGATCCTTTCCTGATAAAACTTCTGGTAGTTCAGTAGTGTCATCAGTGTCTCTCAAGATCGTATGCGAGTTCACTGTTTCCTTCTCTTCTCTTCCAGAGCTTCCAAGACCACCATGACCTCTAGAGCTACCATTCATAGGAATCAAAGATTCAAAAGCTTTGACAAGATGTTTCACTTTCCTTCTCTGAGGTGGAGCAAGAGTCTTAATGACTTGCCTAAGAGCATGATCAAGCATCCATTCCTCTGCATTCTTCCTCTCTCCAACCAACTCTCTTCTCAACCTCATGATTGTTTCATTCTCTTCAGCATCAGTACGCTTGCGCCTCTCTTTTCGATCCAGCAACTTGAGAAACCTCTTGAGAAGGATTACTCTTTTCAAGAAACTCCACTTCTTGGCACCTCTCTTATTATGATCAGATCCTTCTTCCATATGAGAAGTAGAAACAATTACAGTCAAATGTGTGTCCCTCCCTTCAATAGCACTTGAATCATCTGCAACATCATCATATTCATTCGCCAATTCACCCTCTAAAGCATCATCAGACGAGTCATCATCATCGGTGATTTCAGCAAGTATCTCATCAAACGCTTGCTTAACAAGAGTAACGGTATCGTTCCATACATCTTCTGTATTCTTTTCATCTTCATCATCATCATCTTCCACACTTTTAGTTCCCTCAATCTCTCCATTATAATAATCAAGACCTGTCATGTTAGATTCCTTAGAATATTTGTCACTTCTTCCATCTGAATCATCCATTATCTCCGGTTTAGATTCTTCACCATTCCATATATTTCCAGTTTTCTTTCCATCTTCTTCTCTCAGTTCACCAGAAGAACCATCCCTGCAAACTTCCTCATTATCTCCCACAGTTTCTTCACTCTTCACCTTCATATCTTTGTCAACTCTACCATCTGAATCATCCATAACTTCCGGTATAGTTTCCTGAATAACACATTCTCTTCCAGCTGATGCAAGAGTCTCCACTGAATCCATTCCTCCATCCCCATTATCATCAACATCTACCATCACCGTCTCAGTAGATCTTCTGTTCGATTCTGAATCACTTCCACAGTTCTCCCAGCTAGAAACCTCTTCTTCAATAACCTCTTGACCGGTCTCTCCATCTGCATTATCATCACCATCAGCCACCTGCTCTGATTCTTGATCAGCAGACCCTCTCTTCCTACTCAAACTCCGCTTCAAAAGCACCAAACGCCGGTTCACGCTCTTCTGCCTCTTCACAAACTTCCTCCTCATCGACACAAACCGCTTCAAAGACGGAACATGAACAACACCGCTCTCATCATCCCCACCGTGGCTATGAGGCCGACCGTGCAGAGAACAATACCTATAATTGCACACATCATCACTCTTCTTAGAAGAAGGAGAACCTTTCATAGCCGAAGAGCAAGTAGCTTTGAGCAGCCCTTTGTATCTCAAACTCGTCATCCTCTTCAACCTAGCCGCTTGGAGATTCTTCTGAACGTTCTCCACGTTCTTTGAAGCTGAGGAGCTCGTTGGTCTCAAGTAATGAGGCTCTAACAGCCCTCCTAACTCCTCCCTTGAAATCAAATCAAGATTCTTCTTCTTCATCAGGGTATGTCTCGAATGTGAAGTCACACGCTTCATAGATCTCATCTTCATCAGTCCTCCTCCTTTCCTCGTTGACTGTCTCCTAAGAACCTTAACACTCTTCATCCTCCTCACAGATTTTGAACTTTCCTCAACCTAAAATAAATAAAAAAGTATTCAACTTTACAGATCTTAGATTCTAACTACACCTTAGCGATTGATTCTCTTTGATTCCGACAAGAACAGGTGTTTGACTTGCCTGGTCAACAACCTCAGATGATTTAGTGGAGTAAGAGATAGAATCGTCAGACATGTCGGAGGAAGAGGAGTCTTCAGACTCGGCGGTGTAGCCGGAGAAGATGACCGGAACCTGATCGGAAGTGAAACTGGGCAATTTAGAAATCCTGATGGGTTTCTTCCACATCTTCCTCTCTCTCCTTTTGAGCTCTCTTCTGGTGGTTTTACTTGAGCTCTCCCATTTCTCCGACAGCATCGGGTTCGACATTCTCTCTTGTCGTCGTCTAAAGTCTCGACCTTTATTGATTCTTTCAGCGCAAATCTCTCTGTTTTTTTTTAGATGATCAGAATTTACGCAATTGACATTGGTATGATTCTCTCTGTTCGTCAAGGATCATAACTTTTAAAAAAAAAACAATATTTGGTTTCATTCGTGTTTGAACACTCTTGGGAGATGATGATTGATGAGAGTTGAATTTTATTATTCCACCGTCTTCATCTTCTTCTGGTGTCGTTGATAAATTTTATTATTTCGCTTTCTTACGCGACGGACGGAGAGTAAATTACATAAGCTACGAAGTCAAACTCTTTTATAGTAGTACAAAATGTTTTTTTTTTTCTTTTTTTTTGAAACTTAAATTATTTTTACTATATTGCATAACTAGTTTATATGAAAACGTATAAATTATTCAGTATAAAACAATTTATTAATAATTAATTATAGAAATAAATTTATTTTGTAACATTTTAAGAGTTTATTTGTCAATTACTTAGTTATAAACATCTGGGACTTAATTAAGGGATTGCACATCAGTTTATTTGTGTTGATATAAATCAGAGAATAAAGAGGTTTCGTTGACTAAATAAACTGAAAAAAAAACATTAATGAAATAGGAAAAAAAACAACACGATGCACAAAATATCTGTCTGTCTTCGTTATTATGTTGCTTATAGAGAGAAATAATTGATGCAGAGTATTAATTGGACAATGAATGTGGTTGTTCGTTCCATAATTATTCATATTTCAATTAAGCGATATTGTGAGACAGAAAAAACACGTAGTTGAGTAAAAGTATACATGAATTTGTTGAGACTTGAGAGGATACAGTAATTAGTAACGAATTTCATAATCACTGAAATGTATTGTGTTGTGATGTATACTCTAGTCTGCCGTGTGTCACTTTAAAATAATCTTCCAAAGTTCTAAAGGCTCTAGATTCCGACCTTTTCCTTGCCATCATTTTTACATGATAACCAAAGTAACCAGGTCTTGTTGCTCAACCAGGTCCATAAACGTAGTGAGATCTAACGAATATAAAAATAAATAAACAAGAACGCGTAAATGTGGGACCCTGTGAAACATGTGTTTCATGACACCTATACCATGTGATGTGACTTCAAAATCTCTCCGCCGAGATCACCGCTTTGATCGGCCGATTGTTTCTACCTTTCATTATGATAAATTCACGACACTATCAACCGCGGAAGAGTAAAAAATAACATAACCTATTTCGACATGTTATGAATCATACTCAATATATTCTTTTTTTTTAACAACTAATTAAGTGATGTTTAACTTACACTTTATTACAAAAAGCATAATATTTCATAGATTTAATAACCTCCATGCTTTAATTAAATACTCACACACTGATACTTTTTGGTTTATAACATGCATGTTGCTTTAGCATACAATAGATCAATATATGTTCTACAAGTTAGTTTTTCTTGTTATATATTCCAGTTCTTTATATTAAAACATGTTCATTTTTTTTTTTAAAAGAACATATTGCATGTTCATAATACATATGAAAGTTATGTTAAGTTTTTTTACAGATTAACTATTCTGAACAAGGTGAAAAGTAAATAACATCAAACTATTACAAATTGAATCTTTCTCTCGTGTTGATTATACAATTTGTCCATATGCATGACATCGCCATTAAAACGTAAAACACCACAGCGTATCAAGAAATCCCATTAACTATTCCGAACAATAATCGAGAGTTGATCGTTAACAAAGCAATCAATAATCTCGAAATTGGTTATATATCCCTTAGGCCATCGATTAAGGTGGTGGCCGTGTAATATCTCGAAGAATAGGTTTCGGATTTCCTCTTCGAACTATTGGAGTCGGGCTCCAATCACCATAGTCATCCTTAAAAACATCTTCCCAAACCGTAGCTCTTTTTGCTGAATCTTGCTTCACCTGGTAATCATCCGGGAAAGCTTCTCCGGCTACGGAAGCGATCACAATCACGAGCATTGTAGCAATAACAAGAAGGAACCTCACGTTGTTGATACAAAGCGCCATGATTCGTGTTTGATTAACTAGATATCTAGGGCTCTTCAGCTTCTGTAGAATGTATTTATAAGTTCTTTTTTTTTTTTAATTTTTCTTCTTGTATACTAATGTAACACAAAATTCGAAGAAAAGTTCATAACAAGAGAATATAATTGGATGCATGCAGGTTTATGACTCTCGCTGCTTTTACATTTACAAAACTTTGTTTTTCCAAGTTTTGAAAAAGTAAAATTCCGGCACAGTTTTTCATAAGTATATTCTTCTTAATTCTTTTTTTTTTGTTACTCTTTGTTCTATAGGTAGCACTCTATATGAAAAGATGTTTACATATTGATTTACACTACGTGATTGCGCAGAGAGAACAGTATTCGATTCCGATAAAATAACTTGCATATTGTTATGGTAAATTAGCGTTTGCTTGCTGCCAAATATCCCCATGCATACATAATACATATGTCTCGATGTCAATATTTGGTCTAAACGCAGCGTATGGAGAAGGGAAAAAAAGGTACTCGGCGTTCAGATAAAACAATCTGTCATTTTCCTTAGAACAACAACACGTTGTTTAACCTATTCAAACGAAAACGCCTTGAGGTTTCACACTCCACGTGGCGAGTTGCGTAAAATCTTATCCAACGACTTTTTTGCTTGTCTGTTCTCTCTTCTCTCTCACGTTTATCCAAAAAAGTGCAGAAAAGAAAAAAAAAAAAAAAGAAGCCGTCGTGATCGGCCGAGTCCAGCGTCCGCGTCACCCATTATCATCGCCCTCTCTTATCTCGTCGCGATTCCCAATGCAATCTCCTTCCTTTTTTATTATTTTTAAATTCCACAATTTATTATGATTTATTCACGTCTCTCTCTCCCAAGTAAAAAGTTCTCTGCTTCACGTTTCTTCTTTGCTTCTCTGACCTTCCAAGTCCCACGCTCAGGTAAAATTTCCTTATTTTTTCTGGGTTTTCTCGATTCAAGTTTCTCTTTTGATTCCTGGGCTTTTGATTATCCTCTCCCGAGCTCATGATCTTGACGAAATCTCGATTTGAACCTCTTGTTCCAGGTTCTAATTGCAAAAAAGGATCATACTTTCCTTATTAAAATCAATTTCTGTGCTTGGTTTCAATCTTAGGAAGCTCGTCATAGTTTCTCTGATAGTGAATTTGATGAAACAAAGAAAAAAAAATGCTGACTTGGTCTCAGATTCTAAGTATAAATCACAAACTCTGTTTCTCTACACAAACTCTGTTTCTCTGTTCTACACGCAAAAAGGATCATACTTTCATTATAAAATCAATTTCCTTTGCTTGATTGCAGTTTTTGTTAGCTCGTCGTAGATTCTGTTATAGTGAAATTTGAGGAAACAAACAAAAAAAATGCTAACTTGGTTTCAGATTCTAAGAATAGATCACAAACCTCTGTTTCTCTGCACAAACTCTGTTTCTCTGATACTCAAAGTCTCTGTCTTTATTGTCTTTATAGTTAAACACACACACACATAACCTCCAATGGATATAAGCAACGAGGCCAATGTCGATCCCTTCTCAATCGGACCAACCTCCCTCCTCGGCCGCACCATCGCCTTCCGAGTCCTCTTCTGCAAATCAATGCTCCAGCTCCGCCGCGACCTCTTCCGCTTCCTCCTCCACTGGTTCCTCACACTCAAGCTCGCCGTCTCCCCCTTTGTCTCCTGGTTCCACCCCCGGAACCCCCAGGGGATCCTCGCCGTCGTCACGATCATCGCCTTCGTCCTAAAACGCTACACGAACGTGAAGGCCAAGGCCGAGATGGCCTACCGTAGAAAGTTCTGGAGGAACATGATGCGCGCGGCGTTGACTTACGAGGAATGGGCTCACGCCGCTAAGATGTTGGATAAAGAGACTCCGAAGATGAACGAGTCCGATCTTTACGATGAAGAGTTGGTTAAGAACAAGCTAATGGAGCTTCGTCATCGACGTCAAGAAGGCTCTTTGAGAGACATTATGTTTTGTATGAGAGCTGATCTCGTGAGGAACCTCGGGAACATGTGTAACCCTGAGCTGCACAAAGGGAGACTCCAAGTTCCGAGACATATCAAAGAGTATATAGACGAAGTCTCTACTCAGCTGAGAATGGTATGCAACAACTCTGAGTCCTTAGAAGACCTTTCTTTAGATGAGAAGCTTTCTTTCATGCACGAGACGCGTCACGCCTTTGGTAGAACTGCTTTGCTTCTAAGTGGCGGGGCCTCTCTCGGCGCGTTTCATGTAGGTGTTGTCAGGACTCTTGTCGAGCACAAGCTTTTACCTCGGATCATCGCCGGCTCTAGCGTCGGCTCAATCATCTGCTCCGTCGTGGCGTCAAGATCCTGGCCAGAACTGCAGAGCTTCTTCGAGAACTCGTTACACTCTCTCCAGTTCTTTGACCAGCTAGGAAGCGTCTTCACGATCGTGAAACGCGTCATGACGCAAGGAGCGTTGCACGACATCAGACAGCTTCAGTGCATGCTTAGGAACCTCACGTGCAACCTCACGTTCCAAGAGGCTTATGATCTGACGGGGAGGATACTCGGGATAACGGTTTGCTCACCGAGGAAGCACGAGCCGCCTCGGTGTTTAAACTATCTCACTTCTCCTCACGTTGTTATATGGAGCGCGGTGACCGCTTCTTGTGCTTTCCCTGGTTTGTTTGAGGCTCAGGAGCTTATGGCTAAGGATAGGAGTGGGGAGATAGTGCCGTATCATCCGCCTTTTAATTTGGAACCGGAGGAAGGTGGGGATAAAGCGTCTACGAGGAGGTGGAGAGATGGGAGTTTGGAGGTTGATTTGCCGATGATGCAGCTTAAGGAGCTGTTTAATGTTAATCATTTTATTGTGAGTCAGGCTAATCCTCACATTGCTCCGTTGCTGCGTTTGAAGGATATAGTGAGAGCTTATGGTGGTAGATTCGCAGCTAAGGTATGTGTATATAGTTAGCTCAAGTCTTTTTAAAAACTATCCAAATATTCTTTTACCCTAAATATTAAAAATTATATGAAATTTCCAACATTTTTGTTCAAACAACCTAAATTACCTAATATTTAACCTGAAAAATCTGAATTATTTGACCGGTTCCTAATTTTGTTTATCCATATTATCCGAAGTTATCCAAAAACAGAACCGAAACCGACTTGGACTCATATTATTTTTGGATATTAACCGGTTCCTAAATCATAATAATCAGAACCGAAACCGAACCAAATTTTGTAAATAACTGATCCAAATTTTGTAAATAACTGACCGGTTCCTTAATTTCTAGAATAAAAAAACCGGAAACCAAAATACTTGAACCAAAACCGAACAGAATTTTTTGTAAATAAGTGAACGATTCCTAAATCTCTAGAAATAAAAAAAAGACGGAAACCAAAATATTCGAATTTTGCAAATAAATGAACGTTTCCTAAATCTCTAGAAAAAAAAAAAATCGAAAACCAAAATATCTGAACCAGAACCGAACACAACCGAAAATTGAACTTCCATGCTTATGTCTAATACTCAACTCAGTTATGTTCCGGTCTCTTTTGTTATAACCGCTCTACTTGTCTTTTTACCTTTTTAGCTTGCGCATCTAGTGGAGATGGAGGTGAAACATAGATGCAACCAAGTACTAGAGCTTGGCTTTCCACTCGGTGGACTCGCTAAGCTATTTGCTCAGGAGTGGGAAGGTGATGTAACAGTTGTGATGCCTGCTACTCTTGCTCAGGTTCTGATCCATGTTGAGCTTACTTTGGTTAGAATCAGAGAGTTTGGACTTGCTAGATTCTTACTGTGTTGTGTGTCTTGTGCAGTACTCTAAGATCATACAGAACCCTACACACGTGGAGCTACAAAAGGCAGCTAACCAAGGAAGGAGATGCACTTGGGAGAAGCTCTCAGCCATCAAAGCAAACTGCGGGATCGAGCTTGCGCTTGACGAGTGCGTAGCCATTCTCAACCACATGCGGAGGCTCAAGAGAAGCGCAGAGAGAGCCTCCACAGCTTCCTCGTCTCATCACGGATTAGCTTCAACGACAAGATTCAATGCTTCTAGAAGAATCCCGTCTTGGAACGTCATCGCTAGAGAGAACTCAACCGGCTCACTGGACGACCTCGTCGCCGACAGTAATAATAACAATCTCCACGCGGGGAGGAACTTAAGCGACAGCGAAACGGAGAGCGTGGAGATGAGTTCTTGGACGAGGACTGGTGGACCGTTGATGAGAACGGCTTCTGCTAATAGGTTCACTGACTTTGTCCATGGTCTTGACGTGGACATTGCGTTGACAAGAGGGTTTACTAGCAGCCCTAACTCTCCAGCGGTTCCTGGCCCGGTTAGTCCGAGTTTTAGTCCGAGATCGAGATCCTTGGCGGCTCAATCCGAGAGCGAATCTGACAAGAGGGAAAGTAGCAACAGTTCGAGTATAACAGTTAGTGAAGGTGATCTTCTACAGCCTGAGAGAACGAGTAACGGTTTTGTTTTAAACGTTGTTAGAAGAGAGAACTTGGGGATGCCTGTGGGGAACCAGAGCGGTGAGCTGCCGGAGAGTGTACAGATAGATATACCTGAGAGGGAGATGGATAATAGCTCTGTCTCAGAACATGAAGATGATAATGATGATGATGATGATGAAGAAGAAGAACATAAGGGCTCGGTTCCGGTTAAAGATTCCGGTTTACAAGATTCTTGTAGTGTAATAGATGCTTAGACTGATTTGATCCGAGTGAAGAGATTCTTGTTCAGCAAAGATCTTGGAGTGTTTTAGTACTTTGTAAATAGTACAACTATAAACCACAAGTAAGGTGCATGTTGTGTATGTTTGCATTGATTATTGTTTGAAAATTTCACTTAAATTCATTTGTGAAATTGGAATATGTAAATTCCTCCAAAAAAGAAAAGTGAATAGTCGTGTTTATTTTTATTTTTACTTTAGCTTTGAAGAAGAAGTAAAATACATATCGCTTTTTATTTAGTTATCATACAAAATAAATAGTGTTTTCTTCTGTATAATTATTCTATCTTGAAGAAGTTTATAAAGAGATCAGGTACAACCATGATTAATCCGGGTTTTTACGGTGAGGTTCTTAGCTTCGTCTAAAACCGTGAGGTTCTTAGCTTCGTCTAAAACCTGTTTCTATTAAATAAAAAATATAAGAATTGGTTTTTAACCGGAAAATATCAAAAAAATGTGAAATTATGAATTAAAAATCTTAAATTAAGAGCTTGGATTAATCATGCTCTAATGGACCTAAATGTATATTTAACAACGTGTTTCTTACTTCGTAAGAATTTGCTCCATAAAATTAGAAGAACAGCACTCATTGACTTTGACATTGACATGTGGGTAGAATATGAAGAAACTTTGAATAGTTAATAGAATTATTCTATGGAACATCACGAACAATTTTTCTGCAAATTTTATGGTCTTCAAACGACTTAGCTAATTATTCATCACCAGAGACAAATTTAAAATTGACTTTGTGATACCGTGTAATACTGATGTCAAATGATTACGACCACATTCAAATTTCTTTTCCAATACGTTCTATGTATTAGTCCATTGACCCATATTGCACATATGAAGATATATTATAAGCTAGAAACACCATTTGTTATAATATCAATGCGAAGGGGTTTTTGCAGCTATACAAAACAATATGAAGATTCTGATTTCTCTTTTAATGTTTACTCTCCTCTTTTCGACTACTAAATCAAGAGTAACTGATTCAAACGATGGTGTTTTTGAAGAGGTTAAGGTTGGTTTGGTGGTTGACTTGGGTTCCGTAGAAGGCAAGATTCTCAAAACCTCTTTTACCTTAGCGCTTTCAGATTTCTATGGTGTAAACAGTGTCTATCGAACAAGAGTCTCTATTTTAGTAAGAGACACCCGTGGAGACCCTCTCCTTGCTCTTGCTGCCGGTGAGTTTCATTTTCTTTATTGCTTTCTGTTCTCTTTTAAAACTTTTTGTTCTGTTAATTATCCTTAGTTTATAAGTTTGTACTGAAAATTTAGTTGATGAAATAAGTAAACCAGGCTGAAAATGTATGACTGATATAAATATAAAAAAAAAACAGAAGCAGTCAAAATGTGAAACTAAAAATTTTTGTTTAATACTTAAGTTTGGTTTTTTTTATCCAAAAGCTAAAAATGACCGTGTTGTTGTCCACTAGTTATTGTGGTCTTATATTATTATTACTGTAGTTGAATTACTTGGACACTAGTTTACAGTTATATTCGTTATTGTCTGAAACAGCTAGATATCTTGTCAAGAAAGCAAGAGTGGAAGTCATTGTTGGTGGACAATCATCACAAGAAGCAAAGCTGTTAGCGGCGCTTAGCGATAAAACTAAACTTGTAGTGATATCTCCTTTCTTGCCGTATACGTTATGTTTGAACAAGTACAGTCACTTGATCCAATGGACGCATGATACGGCATCAGAGGCAAAAGGAATTGCGAGTCTCGTGCACGATATCGCTTGCATTCTAGCAAATGTAGTAGAGAGGAGAAGTCTAAGAGCTAAAGCAGCAACACGTAGTGGTGCTGCTGATGAAGCCTCTTGGAATATGTCGGATCTTGTAAGGCTAATCAAACATAGTAGAAGATTCAATGGTGACAGCCAAATCAACAAAGAGACATTTGAAATCGCCAATATTGTAGGGAGAAAAGAGAGAAGGATAGGATTATGGAGGCCTGGTGGATCTAACAAAGTCTCCCCAAGGCACCGTTTCTTGGCAGAGAGTGGTGAAAAGAAGAAGTTGCTCAGGGTGTTAGTTCCCTCAGTAAATAGGGTCCCAAATCTAGTGAGGGTGAGTCCTGATCCTGAAACTGGTGTTGTTACTGTCACTGGATTATGCATGGAGATTTTCAAGACTTGCATGGATCCTCTTAAGTACGAGCTGGAGTTCATACCTTATAATGGAAGCTATGACAATCTCGCTTATCTACTCTCTACTCAGGTTTGTTAGAAATGCAAAAAAACACCAATATAAAACCATATAGTATATGTATGTTTCAGGTAATGAATGTGTGTGTGTTTGACAGAGAGACAAATATGATGCAGCTGCTGGTGATTTAACAATCACTTCCAACAGGTCTTCATATGTTGAATTTACATTGCCTTTCACAGACATTGGTATAGGTGCCCTGACACTGAAGAAGAAGAAACATGGCATGTGGGCCTTCTTTGACCCTTTTGAGAAACTCTTGTGGCTAGCAAGTGGAGCTTTCTTCATCTTGACTGGGATCGTTGTCTGGTTGGTTGAACGGCCCGTTAATCCGGAGTTCCAGGGATCTTGGAAACAACAACTTGGTACAATGCTATGGTTTGGATTCTCTACCATTGTATTTGCTCACAGTAAGTATGTTTCTTATAGACACTTCATTACCTCATATATATAGAATGCAGTGTTCTAAATATCGGTATAGGTGATGTCTAGGCAGATGCATCGAAACAAAACAATTTTTTTTAACGATTTAATTTTTTTTTTAAAGTTCGTCTAGGCATTAAAAAAATCGGTTTAGGCATCCATCTAATCACTAATTTCCTATAAAGTGTCTAATTACCGCCTATCAATTTTTTAAACATTGATATAATGGTTCTCCTTTTGTAACGGGCCTCACATTCTTGACAGGAGAGAAGCTGCAAAAAATGTCATCAAGATTCTTAGTGATAGTTTGGATGTTTGTTGTGTTGATATTAACTGCAAGTTACAGCGCCAACTTGACATCAACCAAGACCATTTCTCGCATACAATTAGATAATCCCCTGAGTTTTGGTCCTTCCATGATGAAGATTAGCAACTCCGTCAATGCGATTGAGGTCTACGCTCAGGTTTTGCGAGATGGAACTCTCAGTCATGTAGTCGATGAAATACCGTATCTCAATATACTTCTAGGACAGTATCCAGACGTTTTCGCAATGACAGATAGAGAGGCTATTACCAATGGCTTTGGCTTCGTATGTGCATTTCTTTTCTTATATTAATTATCTCTTTACTTATTTACGTATACGCTTAACTGCGCTTATTATTTATTTGTAGATGTTCCAGAAAGGTTCGGGGTTGGCTCCTAAAGTGTCACGAGAAATAGCGAAGCTAAGGACATCGGGAACGTTGAAAGACATGGAGAAAAGATGGTTCCAAAAAATGGATTCATTCTATGTAAATTCCAACGACAATGATGATGACGACGACGGATCTAACCGCTTCACCTTCGGTGAGTTGGGCGGTTTGTTCATCATTGCGGGAGCTGCTCATGCTCTTGTGCTAGTCATGCATCTCTTTCAGACACGTCGTGAGATTTACCGTGTTTTGTACGAATCTCGACTGCTAACTAAGCTGAAAAGCTCTGCCAGTCTCTGGAGATGCTAAAAAAATTCATCATATATCTTTTCCACTTTAAAAAATCATATAACCACAATACTAGACTATTATTTTTTTTTGTCATACTAACACATTTTTGGGAAATGTTAAATTTTATATAATAAAACAGTCAGATCAATACAACAAAACAACAAAAGAAAATGCCATGCATATATGCTTCACATAATTAAGAAGGAAACATAGAAATTGAACGTTCCAGTATCTTATATTTTATTATTTTCATTGAAAAAATGGTTTTACTCCAGAGGATCAAACGACCAGCATTGCTCCATCAACTTTCTCCACTCTGCTTCACACCGTTCCGGTACCTGAGGTCTCAACGTTATTGTTCACAAAAGGAAAATACGACCGTTGAAATTGTAAGGTAATTTTTTTACAGTTGTGATCAATTTTTCTTCCTTTCTTATTTGACAAAAGGAAATACACTTGTCATATAAATTTTATAAAAAATGGATTTTCTTACCATTTATAACAGATTTTGGAAATTTTGGTTAAGTTTGCCCCCATCAAATCTTAAATATAGGGTTGAATGTTATTCTTCTTTGACATTTGAAAATGTTGCCCCTCTCGATAAAATTTTCTAGATCCGCCACTGGTCGCATGCATGATAGATTATTACCAAGTCCCGAAAAAAATATGACCGTGTAACGGTAAGAAAACTTAATGTCCTTTTGCAGCATTAACTGAAGGAAAATAATACAACGGACAGAATCCATTTCCCTATTTTCTTTAACACTTTTCCTATAAATACCCTCACTCTTACTTCACTTGAAACATCAAAATTTCCCCCTCTTTAATTTCTTTATAAGAATTGTTGTTTCTTCTCGATCGTCCAAAGCTGTTTTTTTCTGAAAAAGAATATTTTGTTTTGAGGAACTTATCTGTTGCATCACTTGTTTCATGGCATTTACTGTGTTCTTCTGGAGGATGTTCGACATCAAAGCCCAAATGTAGGGACCGGCCCATTAAATTTAAAAACGGACATCAAAGCCCAAAGATTAGTAGTAATCTCTTTCTCCCTCTCTTCTCCTCCACCTCCGCAGCTCCACACTTCCCGCCGGTAAACTATTCTCCGCTCAGTTTCCATCGACACTTCGCTAAACTCCCATGGTTCTTCATCTTAGAGTTCATCCCTCTCTCTACAACCGTCGAATCTCCTTCCTCTTCTCTCCTTCCTCGAGAAACCTCAGTACGGCGTCGCTTTCATTAAACTCCAACCAAACCGTTACCGAGCCGTTAGCGAAGTCAGAGCTCGAATCCATAGTCCTCAAACAATACTCCCACGGGAAGTTCTACAACCTCGTCCAAAACGCCGTCGCTTTACCTTCCGTCCTTCTAACCGCCTGCCAGAACCTCTCCTCCTCCGCCGAGCTAACCGATCGCGTCTCCAGGAGATTCTCCGTCGATGAAATGGGACGCGAGATACGCGAAGGCAGGTTCGATATCCCCTCCTGCTGCGTCGGATTCGAAAGCGAATCTCTCGTTCTCCCTAATCTCAAACTCAAAGTGCTGATCGAAGCCGTTAGGATGGTTCTCGAGATAGTCTACGACGATCGATTCGCGACGTTTAGTTACGGCGGGAGGGTTGGTATGGGTAGGCATACAGCGATTCGTTACTTGAAGAACTCGGTGGAGAATCCGCGGTGGTGGTTTCGCGTTTCGTTTGTTAGAGAGGTGTTTAGTGATAGGAATGTTGATAGGCTTTGTGTGTTTGTTGAGGAGAAGATTAACGATTGTTTGTTGGTAGAGATGATCAAGAAGCTATTCGAGTTTGGGGTTCTGAGGATTGAGCTTGGGGGATGTGATAAAGGGAGAGGGTTTCCTCAAGAGTGTGGATTGAATTCGATTTTGATTAATGTTTACTTTGATGGAGTTGATAAAGAGATTCACGATTTGAGGTTGAAGATGAAGCTCAAGAATCCTCAGGAGGATGCTACAGGTAGTGATAGTGTTTTCTATAAGCCTGTAAATGTTTATGCAGTTAGGTACTTGGATGAGATACTTCTGATAACGTCTGGCTCGAAGATGCTGACGATGGAATTGAAGAAGAAGGTTGTAGACGTTTTGGAGGAGAGACTAGACCTGAGAGTAGATAGAGTGAACACATCGATTCACAGTGCGGTTTCGGAGAAGATTAGCTTTTTAGGGATGTATCTTCAAGCTGTTCCACCTTCGGTTTTGCGTCCGCCTATGTCCGAGAAGGCGGTGAGAGCAATGAAGAAGTACGAGAGGCAGAAGGAAGTTAGGAGAGTGGAGATTAGAAATGCTAAGGAGAGGAATCGGAAGACGCTGGGTTTGAAAATATTTAGACATGTGTTGAAGAAGCTCAAGCAGAGTAACGGTTTCAAATGTGAATATGAGATAGAGAATGAGGTTAGGGATATTTTCCGGACGTGGGGAGAAGAAGTGATGCAGGAGTTTATGGGTTCTCTTGAAGAGCGGTGGAAATGGCATTGGCTGCTCACTAGAGGAGATTTTCTCTCTTTGAGACATATACGGGAGAAGTTACCACAAGACATTGTCGATGCTTATGATGAATTTCAGGAGCAGGTGGATAAACACTTGTCACCGACCCAAGCTAGAAAGGAGCTAGACGATGAGGAGAGGAGAGTAGAGGAAGAAGAGGAACAGAGATATGCTGAACGGACGGTTCAGGATTTGACTAAGTTGTGCATGAAGGTGTCAGCTCCGGAAGAACTTGTCAGAAAGGCTGTTAAATTAGTCGGGTTCACAAACAACATGGGACGGCCACGGCCTATCAGCCACCTTCTGGCTCTTGAGGATTCTGATATCATCAAATGGTATGCGGGTGTAGGGCGTAAATGGCTTGACTTCTTCTGTTGTTGCCACAACTATAAGATGGTCAAAATCATTGTAAGTTATCATCTGAGATTCTCCTGTATTTTGACTCTAGCGGAGAAGCACAGATCCACCAAACGTGAAGCTATTAGACACTACACGAAAGATCTCAAAGTGTCTGATCATTACGGGAGCGAGGAGGTGTATTTTCCATTGGAAAGAGAGGTTAAGATGATGGGAGATAAAAACCTTTCAGACCCCAGACCTGTGGATGGGACACTGTCTTTGCTTTTGATCAGGCTTGCATCTGATGAGCCCTTGCATTCTTGTGCTGCTAGTTTCTGTGAGAGATCAGATACAACCATGTACCGCGTACATCTACTGCAAAACCGTTTGCAAATCAACCCACTTGACGAAGAGAAATGGGTTCGTGGCATGGGCACAATCCACTCAGCTTTGAATCGGAAATGTCTGCCTTTGTGTTCAGCTCACATCAGTGATGTATACTTGGGTAATATGACTCTTCAGGATGTCGATGGTAGCTCATTCATCGATCTCAAGTGATATCACACACACACACACACACACTTTTTGATGGCCAAATGGATGAATACTTCGTAAGCTACTGCTTGACTGCGCAATGCAATGGAAGCTTCATATGTGTCAAAAGCGTTTGGGCATTAACTACGCAGCAATGGTGAGAAACGTTTTAGTTGCTTGTTTCTGGAAGCTGAACAGTGTAGGTTTTGTGGTGGGGAGAAGATGAATAATATTTGTCGAACTGGATACATATTAGTTTATCGGTTATGTAATGTATCAATCTGACATTTAAGTATGTTTGTTAATGTAGTTGTTAGACAGATAGTTTATAAATACCTTGAAGCTAAGGCAGGTGATCATTTGGGTTTTAGTTTTACAAGAGAAGGGTGTTATTTGTACCGTGTAAGAAGTGACAGGTTAATACTAGGGAAATTTGTTAAAACGAAAAAAAAATAGTACGGTTGTCAAGTATATATTTTTTTGTCTATTTTTGTCTTTTTTACTTCTTTTTTTTATTTCTAAAACTTGATGAAATAAATAATTTTATAAATTAATTTTTTTATAAAAAAATAGAAATAATTGATAAAATATCCATATACACAAATTTGTGTATATATTATGGCTAAATTTCCCTTAATAAACTATCTATGCCTATTATGGCTAAAGAAACTCATGAGGACGTCTAGAACAATAATCAAAACGTCGGGGGTTAATCTGCAAATATAGAAGTTTTGGGGACAATCTGTGAGAAGTGACAAAGTATTACAATCTCTCACGTGTCCGTCACATGGGTTACCGACAGGAAGCAATTGAAGAGGTAATAAAAATGAGATTTTTTTTAATCTCGTCTCTGTCTTTTTTTCTTCAAAGTTGAGAACTTTGCTTGGTTTCAGTCACTGATTAGATTCACATGATTCCAGTAAGCAAAGTATAAAGGTTGTAATCGAAGAGCGAGCGTGAGTAGGAGAAGACGAAGAGGAAGAGGAAGATTTCTCAAGAATAAGAAGCCATGGGAGGTGGCTATGTGTTTGGTTCGGCCAGATCGGGACAGACAGCAATGGTGGCTCTCGTCCTCGTGGTTGGATCATTCTTCGCCGGCTACATCTTCGGAAACAACGCACCTATTTACATCCCCCAACCTTCTTCCAATTCTTCGTCTTCATCTTCTCCATCGCCATCTGGTTGGTTAATGTCTCTCCTTTTCTATGCATATCGTTAGATCCAAACCCATATGGTTTCTGTTCTTAGATCGAACACTTAGAATTAAGACATAACCAACTCATTGCTTTGTTATTACAGGTCCATCAGATTTTGCCAACAGAATAGAGGTAACTTACCGGAAAACTCCTCTCGTGATCCCACAAAGAGGGGTGAATGTGTGTCCGTTGGAGTTCAATGAGTACATCCCTTGTCACAACGTCACTTACGTGCAGCAGCTTCTCCCAAGCTTGAACCTTTCTAGAAGAGAAGAGCTCGAGAGACACTGCCCTCCACTTCAACAACGTCTCTTCTGTCTTGTACCTCCTCCGAAAGATTATAAGGTACCTATACGCTGGCCCACCAGCAGAGACTATGTGTGGAGAAGCAATGTGAATCATACGCATCTTGCTGAGGTTAAAGGCGGGCAGAACTGGGTGCATGAACAAGGGGAGCTGTGGTGGTTCCCTGGTGGTGGGACTCATTTCAAACACGGAGCTCCTGAATACATCCAGAGGTAATGTAATGACTATCATTTTCTTAGTTTCTTGCTTACTTTAATTATCATTTAGTAACTCTTACATCTAATGCATTCCTCTATGTGACTTCAGGCTAGGAAACATGACGACTAACGAAACAGGTGATTTACGTTCAGCTGGTGTTGAGCAAGTTCTTGATGTTGGATGTGGAGTTGCTAGCTTTGCTGCTTACCTTCTTCCTTTGGGTATTAAGACGATGTCTTTTGCTCCTAAAGATGGTCATGAGAACCAAATCCAGTTTGCGTTGGAGAGAGGAATCGGCGCAATGATCTCTGCCATTGCCACCAAACAAATGCCGTATCCCTCATCCTCCTTTGATATGGTTCACTGCTCAAGATGTCGTGTTGATTGGCATGAAAATGGTATATCCCTCTTGTCAATACCTTGCTTGGTTCTGTATTAATGCATGCGCTTGATTCTGCAGATGGTGTCTTGATTAAAGAGGTTAATCGACTTCTCCGACCCAATGGATACTTTGTTTACTCAGCACCACCTGCTTACAGAAAGGATAAAGACTTCCCTCTGATTTGGGCTAAGTTGGTCAACCTAACAACCGCAATGTGCTGGAAGCTCATTTCTCGAAAGGTCCAGACTGCAATATGGGTTAAACAAGACGACCAGGCTTGCCTTATGAAGAACGCAGAGCTTGAGCTTATAACTATATGTGATTCAAAAGATGTTTCAAAACCATCATGGAAAGTTCCTCTTAGAGACTGTGTCGACATTAGTGAGAACACACCACAGAGATCCTCATATCCAGCAAGTCTAACAAAACTAGGTACATTGTCTTTTATTCAAACACATTATGTTCTGTCTGATTCATTTGGAAAGATTTTTCACTAGGCATCAGCGAAGATGAGTTTACGTTGGACACAAACTTCTGGAGAGAGCAAGTGAACCGTTACTGGGAGTTGATGAAGGTTAACAAGACTGAAGTGAGGAATGTGATGGACACAAACGCGTACGTTGGTGGATTTGCTGCAGCTATGAACTCATACCCCGTTTGGGTCATGAACGTTGTGCCTGCTACCACGAACGATACCTTATCAGGAATTTACCAGAGAGGCTTAACCGGTGCTTACCATGATTGGTAAATATGATCCACATTCTCATACTCAAACCGTTTTTTCATTAGCACCGGTTGTTAATATTTTGTATGCTGTTTTAGGTGTGAGCCGTTCTCAACGTATCCACGCACATACGATCTGCTACACGCGGACAGGCTCTTGTCTCACTATCGAAACCACGGTGAAGGTTGTGTACTAGAGGATATCATGCTTGAGATGGACCGCATCATACGCCCTCAGGTATGGTATTTTACATAAAGCCATGTCTTCTTGGTGAAATAATCCATCTCATTATGTTGCATAAGCCATGTCTTGTTTTTGGTGTTTGCAGGGATTCATCATTATTAGAGACGAGGAAGCAATGATCTCAAAAGTACAAGACTTGGCTCCTAAGTTCATGTGGGAAGTTGAGACACATGAGCTTCAAGACAAGTACAAGAAGGCAGAAACTGTTTTATTTTGCAGAAAGAAGTTCTGGGCAATCGTCTGATACACAAAAGCTTTTGACATAGAAAATCTTATTTATTTTTTTTGTTTGTAAGAGAAAAGAAATTAAAAGATTACGTATGTAACTTAATGTTCATCCATTGACCAGTCTGTACACATGTTTTCTTTTTTTCCACATTCATAAATTTAGGTGAATTTTGAACAAAAAGAAAAGTTTGGGGTTTGTAATGTAATTTGACAAAGCTTCTATACACTCACAAATGTTTCATATTGGTCCCTGTGGTTTTCTGAATTTGCTATATTCACCAATTCTCTCTGTCTTTCTTCTCGCCCTCCTGGGCTTGATTGTTTCCTGATAAAGGCTGATCCTTTGAATCCGGAAACAGGGTTTTTTCATCTCTAAGTTATCTCAATTGTTAGTGATTGAGCTGATGGAAATGGAGAAGCTGAAGGAGGCTTTGCGTTTTACCTGCTCTTCTGATTTCTTGAGGATGGCTCTGTTCTGGAACTTTGCTCTACTTTCTTCTTACTTTCAATTGCTTAAAGGAAGGTTCTTTGGCTCAAAATCAACAACTTCCTTTTCTTCTTCTTCTTCCTCCATGAATACTTCTTCTTCTTCACAGAGACCTATTTGTGTTATCACTGGTGTAAGTCATTTTTCTCTCTTCTCCTAATGTAACATTGAGACTCATACTGTGTGATGTTATGCATTGACTACAATTAAACTTATTAGTCTTAGGTACTATTGTCTGGTGTTGAATTCATTTGCAGGCTACTTCGGGTCTTGGTAAGGCAACTGCGTTTGCTCTTTCAAGGAAAGGCTTCTACGTCCTTCTTGGTAAAACACTGTTACTTTCACTTAGAAGCAAGATTGTTTTGTTCTGTGATTCTTACCCAAAGTGCATTGTTCAGTACATCTTGTTTATGAAATAGATGTTTATATATATGAGGCAGTGCAGTAGCAGAGGATAACTTGTTATGGAATAGATGTTTTTTTATTAATATGAGACAATGCATTAGTAGAGTATTAACTTGTTGGAACATGTCTTCTTCATTGTGTTAATCTTCCTTGAATTTTTCTTCTAATTGCAGTTGGACGGTCCTCTTACTTACTATCAAAGGTTTTTTCTACGAGCCCTTTGATTTCCCATCTTCCTCATTTCCATTTTTCTTGATTTGTTTGCCTCTTTCTGTTGGCAGACGTTGACTGAAATCAAGAAGCAGAACGAAGATGCTCAACTCAAAGCTTTTGAAGTTGACATTTCTTCTTTTCAATCGGTTTCAAAGTTCAAAACTTCTCTAGAGCAGTGGCTTTTAGAATCAGATTTACATTCTTCTATCCAACTGTTGGTTAACAACGCTGGAATACTAGCTACATCGAGCCGACCAACCGTTGAAGGCTTTGACAGGTAAAGCTCGTTGTCTTTTATGGTTTTTACAACCTGTTTGAACTCTATTGGTTAGTTACACTCTTTATATTTCTCAGGATGATGGCTACAAACTATATCGGTGCATTCTCCTTGACAAAACTACTTTTACCGCTTCTGAGAAACAGCCCTGTGCCTTCACGTGTCGTTAATGTTACTTCTTTCACACATCGTTCTGGTGATCATCTTCTCCATCTACTATGAGAGAGTAAGTAAGAGATACCTGATGTGTACATCTTTGTTCTGTAGTTTTTTCTGCGAGGTTTGACAAGGATTCAGTTACGGGAGTGTACTCTTCTGAATCAAAGCAATATCCATGCGCTAGTATCTATCAGTATTCCAAATGTAAAGCCAAGCGTAATCGTTTTTTCCTTTGCATCATGATGATCATGATGATGATGATGCTTATATAGTGTTGCTTTCTTTTTATTGAAAAAGTATGCGTTCTACTCTTCTCATACGAGCTTCATAGACAGCTTCGCCTCACGGATGATTCACATCACATCTCTGTTGCGTACGCACTTCTATCATTTATCTTTGATCTTTCTTGCCAACCTTGTAAGATATGGGATTATGGTTCTTTTGTTGCAGAGCGGTAGATCCAGGAGCAGTGAAAACAAACATAATGCATGAGCTTCCTTCATATATACAAGTCTTGGCGTTTTGCAGTCTCAAGGTTTTTAGACTCATGCAGTCCTCAGAGGGTGCAGCTGAATCTGTCATTGATGCTGCTTTAGCCCCACCTGTAAGACATTCTGTTTTAGAATTCTTCATCAGATCTTGATGTGGTTGATGAGATCTATTTTGATGAACATTGTGCAGGAAGTGTCAGGCACATATTTCTTTGGAGGAAACGGGAGGACCATCGAATCCTCAGCGGTTTCTCGTGATCCAAAACTTGCTAAGGAACTATGGGACACTTCATGTCTCATATTTGATGAGCTGCAGCAAACTCACACTTGAAAGATGACATAGTCATAGAATCCAAACTGTAGAAACTTTCTGATTTGTTCAAGAGTCTTTTAGAGATATATAGTTTAATGTGGCCTTGCCTCCTCTTGGCAGTTTGGAAGTATCTTGGTTCAGGGACTGAATCATTGCTCCATGAGCGTTGGGAGAGTAGCCTGTCATGGGCCTTAGACGGGCTTTTTCGATTATTACAAAACTTTTTTTGGGCCTTCTTCTCCTTGTGGGCTAACTCCTTCAATCAATTAAAAGAAGAGTGACATTTTGTCTTTCCGTAATTTAAAATTTTCCTGTGAAAAGTAGATTCTTCGTGTTAAGAAACTTTTGAAGAGGGGATTTAGTTGTCAACTTTTGAGCCATCCAAATTAAAGTATGATTATTTAGACCTAACATTCAACAAGATGGGACAAGAAAATCAAAAGATTATAAGATGCCCCTTACATTGGCCTACCAGCAGAGATTACTTCTGGAGTTAATCTTACAATAACAATACTACTTTTAATCCAATCGTGGTGACTAAAAGTTAATGTTTTCAGAAAATTAAGATTCCAAATAAAAATAAAATTTAAACCAACATAAGGGTAACTATATAGTTTTCTAAAACTGACAATCAAAAATCATTTCAAACTTAGATAAGAAGTGCTTCAGTTTGTAAAACTCTCCAATAAGACTGTGACAAGAGCAAGCCAAGAAAAACAAGTGTGAAGGAAGGTATGGAGATGATAAACGAATAAGCCGAAAGTCTAAAAAATACAAGAATATTACACCTGCCACTGCCGCCACTACAATAGCTTTATTAGATGACAGCTTATATAAAGAGAAGTATACTCACAACATAATGTTTTATCTTATTATAACCAAGCCAAGAATTATATTCCCCAATCACTCCATCACAATCCCCTTGTCTGTGTTTCCACTTGAACTGAAAGAGTGAAGCTTCCTCGGTAAGAAAAGATGCAGAAGGACATGAGAACCCCAGAAGATCAACATCTTCCACCAGGTCAGTATTGTTCATTTAGGGATTATGACAATCAAAACATTTTTCTGAAGCAAAGTAGAAGATTTGTAGTACTTACCTCTATATACAGGGTATCCAGCTGCAGAAGAAGTCTTTGAACAACCGGGACAAGACAAGAATAAGAAGAAGCCATTCGAGACAAAGCAGAAAGGAGACAGAGGCTTCATTGAAGGATGGTAAAAGCTATACGTACCAAATAAAATCATTAAACAGATCAATAACTCTGTTTCTGTTTTTTTTAAGACTAACTCTTGTGTATGTGTTTCTTTGTTTGTTTCTTACTATGCAGTCTCTTTGCACTATGCTGCTGCTGGATTTGTGAGATGTGTTTCTAAGACAAAAAAAGATGAATACAGTGTGTCAAGCTTCCTTATGTTATCTATTACTATTAGTGGCTTTTAATATAGCAGCTCAATCTGAACTTTCTTGTACTATCTGTGTGGTGTTTGTATGTATTAAACAGAGATTATTATTATGCTTAATAATGTAAAGGTCATGATCATATTTTCTGACGATATAGGATTCTGAATTGATACTAGATTCATGCTTACTCTATACAAAGAAATTCAATATCATACAAGCTTTACAGACTAGGCCACATAAGTGCAAATTAATTATACAATACTACTACTAAAACCAAAATTCTCCACATTAAATAATGTTAGTATTCACCAAACTCAAACATTAGCTGCTATCTCTGTACTTTGACCAAGTTTTTGTAACTGGAGCCTTCAGACATGTCCCCCAATATCTTCAGAAATAAATCACCTTATGTTACTATCACTCTTTTCTTTTCCTGCAAAGCTTTCTGGTAGTCTCTAATTCTTTAATTTTTATGAGAATACTTCCGCTCTTCGTATAATATCTGAGATAAGCCACAAATAATCTAAACAAATTATATTGAAATAAGGAAAAACAATTAAGAGAGACCACAAGTTCGACATAAATCTTCTTGTTTGTAACGATTAACAAATCTTTGAGCGCTCACCTTGACGTTCTACCCTTTTGCTAGAGTTCAGGAAATTGTCAGCATCGGCCAAAAGGATTTGTTGATTTATCATAGCTCCCCAGAATCCTCTCTTAGCTTCTTAATACATGTTCGGATATTTTGGGTATTAACTGATCGCAATCAGGTATCCAATCTCTTCTAACTCAATACATTTCTAACTCAATACATGTTCGGATATTTTTATAGATCAAATAGATTGTTTAGTATAGTGTAGGTCTGAATTTTATCTTATACCTAGAACCGAATCCGATCAGAAAAACCTGAACTCAAACCTTATTCGATCTATAAAAATATCTGAACATATATTGAGTTAGAGGAGATTGAATATTCGATCCCGATCGAGTAGTACTTAATGCCCGAATGGATATCCGAAATATCTGAATGTATATATAGTAATGATAAATCCATAATAATTTATACTCATTCATTTATTTTTCATAGTTCACGCTAGACCTAATCCCACTTCCGCCATGGATTTAATGGTTTCTTCTTTAATTTCTCCACACCTTTCGATTCTATTGGAAGATACAATCTTTTTCGAAGGTTGCTTTGGTGAAGTATATGAGTACTTGATGCTCTTTGGTTAACAACCTATTTTCTTGTTGTTTGATTAATACTATATTGTTGTGCCTTACAACATACACATTATTATTTAATTCAGATTTATTGTTTTTTAAGTACAAATAGATGAACCCAATCTAAAGTATAAAAATATCCGAATAGGTTCTATACCCAAATACCAAAATAGCCAATTCAAACCCAAAAATGTATTCGAACACCTACCCCTACACCGGAAGTCAATAGATTCAAGATTTATGCAATTAGAGATGTCTGTCTCTTCCACCTCCCTCGAAGAGATTCTCCCCATCAAAATCCCTCTTCATAAGAGGTACTCTTCTGTTAGTTTCAAATCCGAAAAGCATTGTGATTTTCCATACTGTTTGTCACTTTGTGTAATGGTTCATTTAGGACTGGAAGGTACAACAAGACACGTTTCGATGAGGATGGAGGTTTTGAAGGTTTCAACGTGACAATTTACAGTGACTATTTTCATGTTTGAAAACAGTGTAGTTTCTTTATGATTGTACTCATGTGTGATATCTTTGAAAACTAATCAAACGCTTTATTAAACTTGGTTAAGTTTGTATATCTATAGTTCCATTGCTTTGTTCTAGAAATTTCCAGTTAGGTCTGCATATTGTATGTACAAAGTTGCAAATAGTGGTCTAGGCAGCTGTTGGCTTACTCGTTGGAAGTCGTTCCTCGAGAACTAGATAGCTAGTCTGTCTAGTTATGTTCTCAAAAAAACGATAATCATATCTTGGAGATGGATAAAATTCGTTGTCGTCTTGAAGAAGAGGTTCTGTCTCATTCAGTTTCGGCTGGTGTGCAATGCCGCTAACCTTATTGAAATCAGTCAGCAAGAGTTATATTCTCCGTTGAAGCCAGGACAAAGACTGGTTAATACAACTTTAATTTATTTTGGTGACAAAATAAATTTAGTTTGGTAAAAGCTATGTGCCATTTTCAAGTATAACATACATCTATCCAATGTGAAGAGTTGCTCTTTGGAGAGCATAGTAGTACAGTACGATGAAAGTTTTAAGTTGTGTTCTAGGTCCTTGCTGATTCACACGAGATACCACTTAATAGTTATTGCTTGATTGGTAAATGATGTACAATTTTTTACAACAATCTTTTCTATTTTGTGTTATATTCGTATCTATAAATTTTTGGTTTTTCTTGTTTTTTATCCGTTTTTGTTCCCGTATCCGTCTCAGTGCAACATGGGCCTAGGTAGGTCAACAAGGATGTTGGGCTGGATTCTCAAGTTTTTGCAATGAAAAAAGATAATATAAATTAAAAAGAAGAAGAATTAAAAGGATAATCCTAGACTTTTAAAGCCTTAAAATACTCAGAAAAGCTATGTGAAATTTTCAAGTATAACATACATCTATCCAATGAGAAGAGTTGCTCTTTGGAGAGAATAGTACGATGAAAGTTATAAGTTATGTTTCGGGTCCTTGCTGATTCACACAGGATTCCACTTAATAATTATTGCTTGATTGGTAAATTATGTACAATTTTTCACAATCTTTTCTATTTTGTCTTATATTTGCATCTATAAATTTTTAGTTTTTCTTGTTTTTCATCCATTTCTGTCCACGTATCCGTCTCAGTGCAACATAGGCCTAGGTAGGTCAACAAGGATGTTAAGTTTTTGCAATGAAAAAAGGTAATACAAATTAGAAAGGAGAAGAATTAAAAGGATAATCCTAGACTTTTAAAGCCCTAACTCAGAAAATCCAAATTTAAAATATTTCAAACTCTCAAAGGTTCATGAAGAAGAAAACAAAGATGTATTAGTTTTTGAAAAAACAAAACAACACATTTGGATTGATGCTTTTGCCCTATAAGGATCCTATGACCAAAGAGCTTACTAGATAAGGAACATGTTCATCCACCTAAGAAGTGCTCATTTTGGTCATCATCACTATCGATGTGGTCAGCAGAAGAAGACTTAGCAAGCAATCTCATACGTCTGATGAGGAAAACATTGTAGTAGTAACTAGTGAGATCCTTCTCACTTTTCCTTGGGAAAGACTTGGAAGCAATCTTCCAAAACCCATCACAACTTGACAAAGGATTATTCTTCACAAGAGCTTTGAACTTTTGCTCTTCTTTGGCAGTCCATGACTTTGATCCCACTTCTTCACCCATTTGATCAAACTCCCAAGTATAGAAAGCACGCCCTATATCTTTCTCTAGAAGCTCCCTTTCTTCTCTAATGTGCTGTTTTATGCAACTGGTTGATCCTGGAGAAGCGCAAGAACACGTGTCCTTTCTTCCTTCGCCGACTTTTTTGTAGTGAGCTTTCTTCTTGAGGCTGTACGTTGGCCAGACACCAGTTCCTAGCCACCTAAGTGTGTCGGAATCTCCGGGGCTGCCGTAGAACTTGCCCTTCTTGGTTGGCGCAATCCAAACTGGTATCTCAGCCTGGAAAACATGACCTATTGGGATATGTTTGATTTTGTCTGAACCAGGGGATCCACCTTTGTCACTCTTGACGCTAACATCTTTACTGTTTCGTGGGTTTGAAGCAGCAGCCGTTTTTTGGCGCTTCTTGTCAGAGCTTGAATCACTAGTATTCTCTAAAGACTTTCCATGAGCTGTAGAGACTGCACTATTACGTCGAGGCTGTTCCCGCATCCTTTTGCTCTGGCAAGAGATAGAGATAACCGTAAGAGCCACCAAGACAAATGTCTTTTTGGCTGGTGGAAGAGAGGAAGCTTTGGCATTGGCATGCTCATAAGGAGTCACCAATGATTAGTTTCCATCCCATTTTCCCATATGTCTATCTTGACAGCTCTCGCGAGCTGTCCTGACTAAACTTAAAAAGGGGGAAAGATCTTTCCCCAAGTATGGCTATTCTGAAGCCATATATAAAACTATAATCAAAGAATGTCTTACTTGGAAACGCTTATCAAGAGAGTCACAACCATGTTTTGCAGCGCCACCAGAAATAACTCCTCTGCCTACTAAAATCTCTGGAGGTATTGGAAAAAAGTTTAATTATAACTATCTTGTTTCCTTATTCTACCTCACACTTTGAATCTTATGAGATTAAATCTCTAGCCACTATATACATATTCTATCTCAGAAATTTTTATTGGGACTGTGTGTCTGGTTTGTGTTTGTTATAAAGCAATACTTGTGGTGTGGTGCGTAGGATCCCAACAAGGGGGTTTCCTACAAGCTCACCACAAGTGAATGTTGTTTACAACCGTGGGGATAACAACGGATTATCCGCATTTCTGGCCTTGCCCCAGGTTTCTCCTACCACTTGGTCAACCCATGTGGTAGTTTATCATATTATACTTACCAAAAGTTCATCAAAGAGAGCTCATGTTATGAGCTGCTATAAAAAAAAATCTCATGAAGGGCTAATACATACCAGGTTTTTCAGAAGAGCAGTTGGTTAGTTTCTCAGAAATGGTGCATGGCGTTGATACACTATTTGATCTAATCACTTCTCTTACCCTCTTGAGAGCCAATGCAGTCTATAAAGAGAAAGTAACAATAATGATATAGAACTGTGGATGTCTTCATATGAAGATACAGTACTAGTATCAATAGGCATACCTTGTAAGCGTTCAAAGATTTGGAGAGAATGCTCTCAAGCACATCTGGATGCAATTCAAAATACTCCGTTAAGTACATCTGAACTGATTGGTCAACAATTTCTCTGATATATGGATTCCCTAATCTCGTCTTCCAGATGGTAAAATAGACATAAATATTAGCCCAAGAAAACGAAGAAAGCCACAAAACATCATTGCCAAAGAAGAAGATCACAAGGGGACTATGATCATACGTACCTGTGTTCGACCTTCAAACTCAGGATTTGGAACAATAACTGAGACAACACAAGTCAGTCCTTCCCTAACATGCTCCCCACTGAAAGTAACATCCTCGTCCTTCAAAATCTCCAGCAAAATATATTAACATCAGCTAATAATGGTTAGTAGATGTGACTAGTGTTATTACCTTGAACACCTTGGACTGTTTCGCAAAGTTGTTAAGAGTTCTTGTTATCGAAGCTTTCGCACCATCTATATGTGTTCCACCATCGTTGGTGCGGATGCCATTAGCATATCCTAGCATTGTGTCTGAATATCCATCTACGTACCATTGAAGTGCAATGTCCATGATGATACCATTTAACTCTCTTTTGAAACCCATCACATCATGAAGTGGTTTCTGAAGATAATAATCAACCAGTGAATTAATTTTTCAAAAATTAACGTCCACCAAGGGATGCAAAAACTCTCTCACCTTATCAGGATTGAGGCAACTGATATATTCACTAGAGCCTCCAGCATAATAACATTCTTTATAACGGTTGTTTTTGGAGTCGTTATCCTCCCTTTCCATGGACACTTTAACCTGAGAAACACACTAACATATATAAATCACTTACGGCAACAATATATATATATATAAATCCTTAGTAGATTTGAAGTAAAACAGAAAATTCACCATTTTGATCTCATGCAGTGATACCCTTCTTCCACCGTACATTACTGAAATTACCAACTGACTTCACGGATTATATACGCAAGTTTTTTCTGTAAAATTGCATAAATGTCAATCATCCACAACAATACCGGATAAAAAAAAACTAAAAATAATCAATCAAGGCCAACAGGAAAAGACAGAACAACAGAGAATCTAAAACTAATATTCAAGGAGCAACCAAACATGATGTATTCCTCAAAACAAAGCCAATTCAAAACGGATCAAATAGGAACAGAACAACGTATTCGATAGTAAGGGAAATTGCATCAACCTAATGGATCGAATCCGAAGAATACGCTAGAGATCATACAGAGAGAGAAAAAGAGAGGAAACCAACCTTAAGTTTAATGAATCATCTGCAGCGATGTGTCTCCTGAAAATGAAAATACGAAACCTGTCAGTTATTTATAACGAACAAACATCGATAATACGGAGACAGAGATATGAAATCCATAACCACCCCCATCGTTTTTGCCTCGTTATTTTCAACGATTAGATTCAAAACATTTAAGAGTTTCTTCTAAATAAATTTATAAGCAGCTTTTAAGTGCTAGATATGGTTAAAACTCTTATTAAAAAATAGAGGTGATTGGATGGACGGTATGAATTGACTTTAGTTTTAATATTAATCTAAAGTCTTTAAATCACCAATAATATTTTATTTTGTTCTTTTAAAAGTACAGCAAAAAAAATAAAAAATCAAAAAATTCTACTACCTAAATTTTACACTAAAGTTTATCCAAATCACATCCAAAATCTAGCACTTAATGATGCGTATAAAATTTAGGGTTCTGTTGTTTACACCACACAACGGTTAAATCCATGCAATTAATATTAACAAAAATTTCTACATATATTTATGTATCTATATATTTTTGTTAAGATTAAAATGGTACTGTAATTATTCTGTAACAGTTGTTCCGCATGTTATCATTCAGATTTTTAGTTATCACTTGGTTTAGAGGTTTCACAGCTCGGTTTGGAACCGGTGCGTTAATTAATATATGTTTATTGACTTCACAATCATCACATATATTATTCAGCGCTTTAATCTCACTCATGGATTTTAGATGATTCTATATCATAAATCAATTTCCGATAGATATAGATAACTCATCATTCGAATATTCCATCTGAGTTTTAGATGATTCGATATAACAAACATGTTAATACGATGATCATCGATCAATTTTAAGTTAGAAATTCATGAACAATAGTTTTGCATATATGTATTAGAATACCTGTAATAAATAAAGAATTTAGACATATACATACCTTTTGAATTTGGAGAGAACAGTCTAATTATGTTCTTAGAAGATAAACTTTTTCAAGGAGTTAGGGTGATCTTTTTTCTCTGCAAGATCTGTTTTAGGGGAAGAGGAGGAGGTGGTGATGGTGATGATCTCCTTAGTAAACAATCCATATGAACTATTATTTATAGTACAAAATTCTGAAACCCTAGATCAAAATAATTACATAAGTTAGTGGACCTTAATTATCAGGCCCATGAGATATACATAATTTAAGAACAAATTATTAGTATTAGACATATTCCATAATGTGCCAGCCTATAAGTGATTCATCTTGTCATGTTAGGCCTATCTTGGAGTCAAAACGTTGAAGATCCAACCCAAACTGAGCCGGATACACGAAGGGTGAAGCAGTAATGGATCGACCCAACTAAATATTAAGCCCAACATCCTCAAGCCTTTGGTATATTGCCCTAAGGGTAACATAAGGAGGCGATAAATTTAAACAAAATAAACTCACGTGATGTAAAAACTCATCACTAGGCAGCCCAATCATTTTTTTTTTGAGAATATAAAAAAGTCAACGTCTGGTAGTTTTTAGGCCTAGTGTTGTGCCTATTTTATTTTTATTATTTTTTGGAGAATTTGATCTATATGAGAGCTTAAAAATCTACGGTATGCATGAAAGAATTTTTTATACACTTGACTCTGATTTTGGCAGAATCTGGAAATGAAGATATTTTATTGGTGGTTTCTGATTGCATCTTTTAATAACCAGATTGTTATCTTTTATGTTTTAAGTCTAAGTTTTTCTTTTGGTGTTTAAGTTTCTATCTCTAAGAACCTGTTTGGGGTTTTAGGTTGTTCTGGTTTTTGTTTTGCTTTCAACTTGTTCGTAGGGCTTCCTAAAGCTAATGATGAACAAGAGCAATCAAAGAAGAAAATCTCTCAAAACATGATAAGTGTTATGTCATCTTAAAGATATTAGAAGTCCTTATGCTATTGTAGCTATGAGAACATCTAATTATTATCCTTAGACTCTTATAAGATCATCGTGATATTGTTAATGTGTCATTAAGATTATCTCTGGTATTTCTAGTGTGGGTATTAGCTTTCTCTTTGTACTTCATATATGGAGTTTTTTTCATGATGTAATGGTTTTGAACCAATATTGATAGTGTTAAAAAAAGTATATATGCGCCTGATCTGGTCTATAAATAATTGTCAACTAGGCAGACCACTGCTCTTGATTGAAGCAATTTTGAAAGGATAAAACACTAAAATCTTACAGAATAATATACAAAAATATAAATTAATTTATACAATAATTGATTAGTTTCAATTAATAAGCTTAACAAATCAATGATTGATTGAGAAAATATAAATTTAAACTAGTGTTAAAAGAAAATTGTCATTTCAACAAGCTAAATAAAATATAAGAAATGTATTATCTAGTGATTAAGGAGTTGAATATTGATCACACGTTAATTTTTGGTTACAGGGTTTCCGTCGCCAAAAATGAAATTCCTAATCATTGTTTTAGCCTTAGGTGTGAATAATATTCATCAGAATTAATAACCTGATTTGTAATCAACCCTCGTATAAAAAATAAGTTTGTAAGTTTAAAAACATGGGTTAATTTCCAAATTGAATATTATGGCGATCTGTTACAGTTCAACTAATTGTTCATATTGTTTATATATATCATGATGTCTTCTTGTTATAAGTGTGTGGCTGATTAGGGAATCAAGACATTATTAAGACATATGCAAAGAAAAACGAGGAAAATGATACGAATCCTTAAAGATTGGAGCCAAACAAGTATACGCAACGCTGGCAATTTGTCATTTCCCCCACGTTATTCGTTACAGACAGTGCCACACTTCTTAGGGCAAATTGTATAAAATATATGAGGATCCCACCTGACCTGAAATGAAATAAAATCAATAGTTGCTAGATCGGGATATTAATTTTTTTTTCTTTTTTTTTAACGCGCGTCACGATAATCTAACATTTAGTTCTTTTGTCGGTGAACTTCAACATGTGTTTTTTTTTTTCTTTTGTTAGTTACCGTTTCTCGAGTCCATTTCTATTTTTTTCCTGCCAACCGGTTACTGAAAAGCTAGAAGAGATTGACTAATATGGAATCATCATTGCGAAAAATAAATAAATATAATATATGTTTAATCAATTAACATAATGTTTAATCTAAATTCACTTTAACAAAACAAAAGATTGATTACAATTCAAAGCGAATACTTATTTTTGCACGGTTCTGAACTAAAGGGATGTTCAAAAGTATCCAATATAGGATCACAGATTCAAAGCTCAAACGATTAAACATGGCCAGTTCAGTTAATAGATTATGCGACAAAGAAAGATGGCGATATAAGTTTAAAACAAAAACGAGCTTCATTATTTCCTCCATGTGGCAAGATACAATAGGACCACCGATCCTCATTGTGAGGAACTGAATCTCATTTATTAGTATTTCTGTGTCGCTACTCCACATGCATGACCTGTTTTTGAACTACCGTTATTGGTTATAGCTAGGTGTCTTATAGCTAGGTGTCTATGTGATAAGTTTTTTCTTTTAAAGCTATACGTTATTTAGTTATTATTACACACATGCCACATGCATATATAAAAGACATGTTAATTTCTTCATGTGCATTTTAGCAAATCCGATAAATGAATCTCCACGGTTAGCTTTTTATTGGCTATTGTAGACTACAAATTGATGGGAGATCGATCCCAAGGTTTTATATATTAAGATTTGTTGAAATTATTTTTACAAGCTTATTAGGTTGAGTAAAAATTAAATATGTGTAAATATAATTTTACAAATTTACTGGGCTGAGTTAAAAAAATCAAATCTAATGTAATGTAAATGTTGTACTTTATATGGAGAAAATCCATCACATTTGCAAGTCTATGGGCTGAGTAAAATGATGAAAAAGCTTTTTATTAAGTTAATGACTAAGCTAAATCTATTTGGTGACAAATGACTTAAGCTAAATAAAGTTGATGACTATCTAACTTAGTGATTAAGCTATGCAACTTAATGACAAATGGCAAATGCTAAAACTCATTTGGTTTAACCTTGATGACTTAGTGACAAATGTCAAAAGCTTAAACAAACCCAATGATACAAGTCAAGTTGCTTTATGATTAAGTTTTGTAAATCTCTCCTATAAATAAACATATTACCTTTCCATTGAGGACACACGCTCATACACTTGAGAACTCACAAATTCATACATAAGCTTCCACATACAAAGTTCCAGCAATACTTCTAGTCTTTCAAAGTAAATCTCGAGAGTATATCGTGGTAGTTAGTTTGCAGATTCTGTTTTGAGTGAAGCAAAACAGTCTCACGTGGTTTTATCATGAGACTCAAAATCGTACAAAAACCGTTTCACCTACGGGCGATTTATTGAGTTAAGGAAAGTGATCAAATCACGACTCCACGTATTCGTCTATTTTCATATCGGTTTTTAAAATGTTTTATCACTTTGCGTTATCATCACACTTTGATTCGTAATTTTCAATTTGGATTCTCGCGTATTTACAAAACTAAAATATATATCTTAATTACTCAATATTAAATTAAATGCTGGATATATAAAAATGTTGGATATAATATTTATCTAAATAGGCTTTGATATAACGATTTGTCAAAATAACTTCACAAGTAAAAAATGTGTTGCTCTTGCCTGATGGTGCTTATGGTTTACTCATCAGGTGGCAAACAAATTGCAAATTAACTTAATAAAAAATAATCGTTAACATAAATTATAATCATGGAGTAGTCATATTCTAGCTTCTAGGAGATTCCCTACGTATTTTCCCTTGATCTCGTAAGAGATTCCGATCTGAACAAAATATTGAAATATCGACATCACACGTGGTTACAATACCTATCGATCAAATGATTTTTCTAAAAGTCCATATAATTAAGTATTTTAGTAATTAACAAATATGACAGCATTACCAATCGATGAGCTGCACGAATTTTAATTATTTCATTATTTTGATCCCTTTAAGTTTAATAAAAAAATGACAAACCAAAAATTTGTTTTTTCTTTCCTCAGGGGAAAAAGGTTATAAAAGCAGAGCCCAAATCGACTTATCATAACTACAAACACACATCTTTCTCTCTTCTATATTCTTCTTTGGCTTCGAACTTTCACTTTTCGTTTCACTTTTCGACCGGCAAACGACCACTAGCATGGGTCATGAATGGTACATTTTCTATCTTAGTTAATATCGGATAGTTTCAACAATTATTATTCATACATACACTAAGTAAAACGTTTATAGCTAGTGCATTTTATTTTGTTATATTATATATATCATGAACGTCTTAAAAACATAGCTTATTCAGATTCGCTTGTTAGTCCACTGTACCTATTTTCAGCGTTAATATATCGTTATTGTGAAAACAATGTTTAGTTGTATTATTCCAGTGTTCCGATTATTAAGAGCAAACGTCCATAATTACACAGCATGTCTTTAGCGCATTGATCATGATTACTTGCTGTGAGAGTTTGAATGCATGCAAAATATATCGCATTGTATTTTTGATGTGTGGCTAATAGAGAATTTATAAATATGTAGTATCGATGCATCGAAGGAGTTCAAATTTGGTGAGGATGTCAAAAGTGGAGTGACTGAGATTGTTCTTGTTCGCCATGGAGAAACCACTTGGAATGCTGCTGGAAGAATCCAGGGACAAATAGAGTCAGACCTTAACGAAGTTGGGCTAAAGCAGGCTGTAGCAGTTAAGATCAATTCTTTCCACGTCTTTCCCCTTCGATATTATATTTTATTTTATTGACACCAATTCTCTTTTGTTTAAATAATCATTAGATCGCTGAGAGATTGGGGAAAGAGGAGAGACCCGTAGCTGTGTATTCATCTGACCTCAAGCGAGCGAAAGACACTGCTCTGATGATCGCAGAAGCTTGTTTTTGTCCCGAGGTCTGTAAAATATCTTTATCGATCCTATATAATAAAATCATATAACATGAGTTTAAATTAAACAGTATTAGAAAATTCCTTTTTAAAAGAAAAATAGAGAAATTCAATAGTATTCACATGTTTGTTTTTAAAAACACCAAAAACATTTTTCAGTATTCCAAAATTTTAGGAGTTGTGATTATATGGTGTAATTAAAATATGCTTATACAGGTGACTGAAGTACCTGACTTAAAGGAGAGGCATGTGGGTAGTCTTCAAGGGTTGTACTGGAAAGAAGGAGCAGAGAAAGAACCTGAAGCTTACTCTGCTTTCTTTTCTTCCCAAAATGACCTCGAGATTCCTGTAAGCCTAATTCATATTTGATCTCTCATCATTTTTATATTCATCTATTCAATTGCTTAATTACATCTTATATTAAATGCATGGTCTTATTTCTAACGCATGTCTATTATACAAATCAATAGGGAGGAGGAGAGAGCTTTGACCAACTTTGTGAGAGATCCATGAATGCTCTTGAGCAAATTGCCAAGAAGCACAAAGGAGAGAGAGTGATAGTGGTGACTCATGGAGGAGTGTTAAGGGCAATTTACTTGATGATCACAAAAGCTTCATCAGCTGGAAAACTACTTAATGCTTCGGTGAATGTTGTTCACTTCAATGAGGAGAAATGGATCATTGATTCGTGGAGCGATGTCTCGCATCTCTCCTCCGTTGGTTTTCTCCAACGTGGTTTTGATGGAGACTCCAAGCCCTAGAGAGCTATCCTCTTCTCTATGCTTATTTCGAGCGAGAAAAGTCTTCTATATTCTATAATGTACTTCTTTGATGTTTTCTGATTGTCTTTTTTTTTTCCTTTGCTAAGATGTGTTTCCGATTATGAGATCGATGTCCTTCTGTAAAAGTTTATATCTTCTTGTAATTTGCAATAATCGATTTATAAAAGATCTTTAAATTTCCAAATTGTTAGATACAAAGAGTTCCAAGGAAAAAGAAATCATACCAAATGAATCTTGAAAATTTCCAATAATAAAATTTTAAACTGAGAAGATAATGTGTTCACTATTGGGCAGTAAAGAGTGGTTACTTATGCTTGGTCACAGGGAAGAACTAACATGATCATGAAAACAACTACCATTGTTTAATTCATCTGAACTACGACAAAAGCATTAAACATGGGTAGTTTTTTTGAGGCAATTTACATTTTAACCCAAGATTTAGATATTCTCTTGTGCTCCAACTATACTAGAAAAGAGGTGAACAACGATAGCAAAAAAAAAAAACAAATTACAACGACATAAATATATCCTCCAATCAATATACAAATTAACTGTTTGACGTTATCTATAAAGTGACATTAAATGCTACTGTACTAAGAAAAAATATTGGTAAACTTAAACAATAAGAAACTTTTTTTATTATCAAACTCCTTGTTATATCTATCCTTATATCTTTGATTTTTCCAGCAAGTGTCTCTGTGTCTGTCTCATATCTGTTCAGATTGGTGCTTGTGTTCCCTCCTTTTTGGGTGTTGGTCTCGTGATACGCAAACTGACTATAAGCTGTAGTTCTTATCTTATCAAAAGCGAAGAGAGAGCTAGACAACATGAATGATACAGTAGAGATATTAGAGAGAAGGTGGCTTTTAGAACAACTTTAAGGTCGTTTCATATCCCAAAGGCTTATTTAAGAGCTCAAGTCCATTTCAGCCACACACTTATCATCTCAACCCACACCTTGTTACGTGGCTTTTCGTAAATTCACATATATTTAGTATCAAACACCAAACTCTCAAAGTTGACCAAAAAAATAAACAGTGTGAATCTATTCCAAAATGATATCGATATGTACGTTTTAATTTATAACGTCACGAATATCCATTGAAAAACGTATATATCACAGTTATTTCTTTTTATTTTATCCATAAATAACAACATTTCAAAATAAATGAATAATATAATCCTTTTTTGGCAACGAATTATATAATCCTTATTTTTGTCACCATCTCTCAACTACCAAAAAAAAATTACAGTTATTTTACCCGCGTGTTCATGTCTCAATCCGGTTTAACGACCAAATTTGCCGTATCAAACCGGTTAAAGCACTAGAAAATGGCGGTCCCAGATTCCCGACCGTTACCACTCAAAAACACTTGTATTTTTCCTCAAAAAGAAAATTCGATATTGTCACTTACTACAATCAGTGATATATTATTCCCAAAATACCCTTAGTGATTCTTGTGAAAACGAATAAATACGAAAACAGAGAGAAAAGGAAAGAAAGAAAGAAGAGGCTCCAGTAAGCTCTCATCACTCATCTGTTATCTTCCTCTTCCTCTTACTTCATCCTTTTATTTTTTTCCTCCATTTATCTTATTTATTATATTGGTTTTTAATGTTTAAACCCATTTATCTTATTTTCCACACACACGCCTCTCATTCCTCCTTACAATGGCGATGAAATCCCTTTCCCCTGTCCCTAAGCTTCTTCTCTCCACAACACCAAGCTCTGTTCTCTCTTCCGACAAGAACTTCTTCTTCGTCGACTTCGTCGGGCTCTACTGTAAGTCCAAGAGAACCAGACGCAGACTTCGTGGAGACTCTTCCTCCTCCACCTCACGCGCTTCTCCTCTCTCTCGTCTCTCCTCGGTTCGTGCCGTCATCGACCTAGAACGCGTTCATGACAAAGATCTCTCTTCTCCTTCCTACTTAAAACCTCAGGTACGTTCGTTCACTGAGATCTAGATGATGATGATGACGATACGTTTCTTTGAGAATCTAAGTTTCTTGTTGTTACGTTTTAGGTTGCTAACTTGGAAGATATATTGTCTGAGAGAGGAGCTTGTGGTGTCGGGTTTATAGCAAACTTAGATAACATTCCTTCACATGGAGTCGTCAAGGATGCTCTTATTGCTCTCGGGTGTATGGAACATCGTGGAGGGTGTGGAGCCGACAATGATTCTGGTGATGGCTCTGGTCTTATGTCTTCCATCCCGTGGGACTTCTTTAACGTGTGGGCAAAGGAACAGGGCCTTGCTCCCTTTGATAAGTTGCATACTGGTGTTGGAATGATCTTTCTTCCACAAGAAGATACCTTCATGCAAGAAGCCAAACAAGGTGAATCCTATATCTCTCATCAATGTTCAAGAAATCGTTAGGCGGTGGTGGTTAGTGGCCTTATAGAAGATTATTGTTTAGGTGGATGCTACATCAATCTTTTGAACGAGATTAAAAAAATCATTTTGTTCAGACCCAATTTAACGATTTTTATAACACTATTTTTTTTTATAGTAGATGGAGACAATATGTTACTAAAGTATTTTATTTTTTTGTAGTTATTGAAAATATATTTGAAAAAGAAGGCTTAGAGGTTCTTGGGTGGAGAGATGTTCCTGTGAATGCTCCCATAGTTGGTAAGAACGCTAGAGAGACAATGCCTAACATACAGCAAGTGTTTGTGAAGATAGCAAAGGATGATAGTACTGATGACATTGAAAGGGAGCTTTACATCTGTCGGAAGTTGATTGAAAGAGCAGTGGCTGCTGAGACTTGGGGAACTGAACTCTATTTTTGTTCACTGTCCAATCAAACTATAGTGTACAAGGGCATGCTTAGATCTGAAGCTCTTGGACTGTTTTATCTAGACCTTCAGAATGAGTTGTACACGTCTCCCTTTGCTATTTATCATAGAAGGTACAGCACAAACACTAGTCCTAGGTGGCCTCTTGCTCAGCCTATGAGGTTTCTTGGACATAACGGGGAGATCAATACCATTCAGGTTAGAATAATTTCTAGACATTTTTCAACTTTACAACGAAGTGTGTTGAAGGAGATTCTTTGTTTGAATCTTGCAGGGGAACTTAAACTGGATGCAGTCTAGAGAAGCTTCATTGAAGTCTTCTGTTTGGAATGGCCGTGAAAATGAGATTCGTCCATTTGGCAATCCCAGAGGTTCAGACTCTGCCAACCTTGACAGTGCTGCGGAAGTAAGTGGTGCAGCCTTCTTGTCTATAGAGTATTTTTTAATGTTAAGATATCTTCTTAACTTGTTATGAAAATCATAATCAGATATTAATAAGAAGTGGCAGAACACCAGAGGAAGCTCTAATGATTCTTGTCCCTGAGGCATACAAAAACCATCCAACTTTATCTATCAAATATCCTGAGGTAATTGTTTTCTTCTAGGCTTATTAGACATGCTTAATAGTACATTTGATATATATCCCTGCATAAAATGTTTTTTTATTATCTCTTCATGAGATGAGATCTCTTTTTTTTTTCTGCACTGTAGGTTCTAGACTTTTATGACTACTACAAAGGACAAATGGAGGCTTGGGATGGTCCTGCATTACTTTTGTTCAGGTAAATCTTTTGAGGGCTGGCCATACTTAACCTTCTTACACCTTTGGGTAGGGTCACTGCATTGTTGTGGTTTGCCTGTTGGGTATGAGCTCAGGCTTCTAGTCCTTGGAGTTTCTCCATTATTTTTTTACGGCTTTTCTTCAGGTTTATCTGACACTTGTTACTTGAACTCGTCACTTAGTGATGGAAAAACAGTTGGGGCTTGTCTTGACCGAAATGGCCTTCGTCCTGCTCGTTACTGGAAGACTAGTGACAATTTCGTCTATGTTGCATCTGAGGTATTCCATTAACCTATACAAGTAAAATGCACTTTATGGTGACTACAACCTTCTTTTCCTAAGTTTTTTTTTTACATTTTTACTTACTGAGAAACTTATCACATCACTCTCATGTTTAGGTCGGAGTAGTACCAGTTGATGAGGCGAAAGTCACCATGAAAGGGCGTCTAGGACCCGGAATGATGATTGCTGCTGACCTAGTGAATGGCCAGGTTGGTACATGGCCGGTCCAAATCTTGGTGAACAGATTCTTACTCTATATCTGACTTATAATAACTCGTCCAACATACAGGTATATGAGAACACAGAGGTCAAGAAGCGAGTATCTTCACTGAATCCATATGGAATATGGGTTAAAGAAAACCTCCGTTTCTTGAAGCCTGTGAACTTCAAATCCTCAACTGTCATGGAAAATGAAGAAATCTTAAGAACCCAACAGTAAAAAAAAACACATGAAACTTTCATCTTTTGTTTCTTTTAACCATTCAGAAGCTAGTCCTTATACAAATCACATCTTATCAGGGCATTTGGTTACTCAAGTGAGGATGTGCAAATGGTTATTGAGTCTATGGCCTCCCAAGGAAAGGAACCAACCTTCTGCATGGGAGATGATATTCCACTGGCAGGACTGTCTCAAAGGCCACACATGCTTTATGATTATTTCAAGCAAAGATTTGCACAGGTTACAAACCCTGCCATTGATCCCCTTAGGGAAGGCTTGGTTATGTCTCTTGAAGTAAACATCGGCAAGCGTGGAAACATATTGGAGCTTGGGCCTGAGAACGCCTCCCAAGTCATTCTTTCAAACCCTGTGTTGAACGAAGGAGGGATTGAAGAGTTGATGAAGGATACATACTTGAAACCCAAGGTTCTGTCCACGTTTTTCGATATAAGAAAAGGTGTTGAAGGCTCCTTGCAAAAGGCTCTTTATTATCTCTGTGAAGCAGCTGATGATGCTGTCCGAAGTGGCTCTCAGCTGCTTATACTTTCAGACCGAACCGATAGCCTGGTAAATTGTAATACACTTTCTTCACTTATGATGTTACACTTTCTGCTAATAATCAATCTTGGCTCTTTCAGGAACCGACCCGGCCTGCAATCCCCATAATGTTAGCTGTAGGAGCCGTCCATCAACATCTTATTCAGAACGGCTTGAGGATGTCAGCTTCCATTGTTGCTGACACGGCTCAGTGCTTTAGCACACATCAGTTTGCTTGTTTGATTGGATATGGTGCAAGGTTTAGTCTCTTTGGTCTTATTCTGAATATTTCTAAATATGTCTTTGTTTCTTTGTCTAAGATTATGCTTTGTGAAAATTTCCCTACAGTGCTGTATGCCCATACTTGGCATTGGAGACATGTAGACAATGGCGCTTAAGTAACAAAACTGTGGCCTTAATGCGTAACGGTAAAATCCCCACTGTAACCATTGAGCAAGCTCAGAAGAACTATACCAAGGTGAGTATTTCACTACATCTTTTAGCTGTTTAACCATATTATATAATGGATTCTGATTTTTTTTACAATGGCTTATCTTGCAGGCGGTTAATGCAGGGCTTCTTAAAATCTTGTCCAAGATGGGCATCTCATTGCTTTCAAGGTTCCATTTTATATTTCTTACCTGCGACTTATGTTATGTTCATTTTCTACAACTTCTGCTAAACATTTTTCTTTTGCAGTTATTGTGGTGCTCAGATTTTTGAGATATATGGTTTGGGGCAGGAGGTTGTTGATCTTGCATTCACTGGTAGTGTGTCTAAAATCAGTGGACTCACCTTTGATGAGGTGAGGAATACATCACAGTGACTTTTTTAATTACTTTACTGATCAAGTCAACATTGCTTCAAAGAAAATGCTAATCTACTTGCAGTTGGCAAGGGAGACACTGTCTTTCTGGGTGAAGGCCTTCTCTGAGGATACAACTAAGAGACTAGAAAACTTCGGGTTCATTCAATTTAGACCTGGAGGTAATATGCTGTATGGATACAAATTGCAGTATGTTCTATGCATTTTCATTTACACAACTCTTATTGTTTTTTATAGGTGAGTATCATTCAAACAACCCGGAGATGTCAAAGTTGCTCCACAAGGCTGTCCGCGAAAAGAGTGAAACTGCATATGCTGTCTATCAGCAGCATCTCGCTAACCGGCCTGTTAATGTAAGTATATATAGTTAAGTCTTTATCAAGCTTGATGAAGTTCACTTACCTTACTTTCTCTTTATAGGTCCTACGTGATCTACTTGAGTTCAAGAGTGACCGTGCACCCATCCCAGTGGGGAAAGTAGAACCTGCTGTCTCTATAGTTCAGAGATTCTGTACTGGTGGAATGTCACTTGGTGCTATTTCAAGAGAAACTCATGAAGCAATTGCTATTGCAATGAATAGGATTGGTGGTAAATCAAACTCTGGAGAAGGTGGAGAGGTAAAGTATATTCAAAAGGCACACCTTCTAGTAAAAAAATCAAAATCTAATTTGTCTCTCTTTGTAGGATCCTATCCGCTGGAAGCCTCTTACGGATGTGGTTGATGGATACTCACCAACACTGCCACATCTAAAAGGTCTTCAAAATGGGGACATTGCAACAAGTGCTATCAAGCAGGTCATATTCTCATTCTTGTACTTCAAACAACTCTGCTTCGCCTTCATCTAATGCATTTTGTATACTCTCAGGTTGCTTCAGGGCGTTTTGGAGTCACACCAACGTTCTTGGTGAATGCAGATCAGCTGGAGATCAAAGTTGCACAAGGTGCTAAGCCCGGGGAAGGTGGTCAGCTTCCTGGAAAGAAAGTCAGTGCTTACATAGCAAGGCTGAGAAGCTCTAAACCTGGTGTTCCTCTTATATCTCCACCTCCTCACCATGACATTTACTCCATTGAGGATCTTGCTCAGTTGATCTTTGATCTACATCAGGTGATCAATATTTTTTTAAGAACTTAACAAAAAGTTGTGACAAACAATCCTTATAATGTAATTTCCACCTGAACAAACAGATCAATCCAAATGCAAAAGTATCAGTCAAACTGGTTGCAGAAGCTGGCATTGGAACAGTTGCTTCTGGTGTTGCAAAGGGTAACGCTGATATTATCCAGGTATCAACTTGAATATCAAGTAGAACTGCCTCTTCTTGATCTCATGTTGCAAAGAAGTTTCATTGTTCCTTTTGATATGATCCTCAGATATCAGGGCATGATGGTGGAACTGGTGCTAGTCCAATAAGCTCCATTAAACACGCTGGTGGTCCATGGGAGCTTGGACTAACTGAAACTCACCAAGTAAACCTTTTGTAAACCATGTGGTACACTAGTTCTATTGGAGATTCATATAAAAACTTGATTTGTTTTCGTTTTGCAGACTCTTATTGAGAATGGGCTTAGGGAGAGAGTCATTTTAAGAGTGGATGGAGGCTTAAAGAGTGGTGTTGATGTACTAATGGCTGCAGCTATGGGTGCTGATGAATACGGATTTGGTTCTTTGGCAATGATTGCTACTGGTTGTGTCATGGCTCGTATTTGCCACACTAATAACTGCCCAGTGGGTGTGGCAAGTCAGGTAAAAACACTAACAAGTGACTTCTTATTCATCTTCTCTTGAGTTTCACTTATACCACTTCTGAATGGTCTCAGAGAGAAGAACTGCGTGCAAGATTCCCCGGTGTGCCTGGTGATCTAGTCAACTACTTCTTATACGTAGCAGAAGAGGTTAGTCATCTCAATCCTTAAGACTTCTCCCGTCACTAATCTCATCTAAAAGGAGAATCTCTTCTCGGCAGGTGAGAGGCATCTTGGCTCAGTTAGGATACAGCAAGTTAGATGACATCATTGGACGAACCGAGTTACTGAAACCACGAGACATTTCGCTAGTGAAAACTCAGCATCTCGACCTGAGCTACCTTCTCTCGGTATCAACTAGACTCTACTAAACTCAACAAGCTTGTTATAACTTTTCTAAATTTTTTTCACTTTTTCAGTCTGTTGGAGTACCTTCGATGAGCAGTACTGAGATCAGGAAGCAGGAGGTTCACACAAATGGACCTGTTCTGGATGATGATATTCTTGAAGATCCATTGGTAATAAGACTCTTTCACTTTATCACTATGTTCTAGTTGCTAACAGTTTTTTAATATCTCTCCAGGTGAAAGATGCGATAGAGAACGAAAAAGTGGTTGATAAAACTGTTAAGATATGCAACATAGACCGTGCTGCTTGTGGTCGTGTTGCTGGAGTCATCGCAAAGAAGTATGGAGACACTGGTTTTGCCGGACAAGTAAACCTAACGTGAGAAACAAGATTACTAAAACTACATGTTACAGTTCAGGTGATAGTAAAACAAGCTTTAACTCTTTGTCTTATCTGCAGCTTCCTTGGGAGTGCTGGACAGTCCTTTGGATGCTTCTTGATTCCCGGTATGAACATCAGACTCGTAGGAGAGGCCAATGACTACGTAGGAAAGGTAAAACTAGTATTCTATCGATCAAATATCAGTTTCTTGCATCACAAGTTAGCAAATCGGCTAAGTGTTTTTGGTTCTTTTTAAAAAAAGGGAATGGCTGGTGGTGAGATAGTGGTAACTACTGTGGATAAAATCGGCTTTGTGCCGGAGGAAGCAACCATAGTTGGGAACACTTGCTTGTATGGTGCAACCGGCGGTCAAATATTCGCTAGAGGCAAAGCTGGGGAGAGGTTTGCTGTTAGAAACTCACTCGCTGAAGCAGTGGTTGAAGGCACTGGAGACCATTGCTGTGAGTACATGACTGGTGGCTGTGTCGTAGTGCTTGGAAAGTGAGTAAATAACTCAAAACTGGTTGATGAGATTGCAGATAAACTTTGTAAACTGACATTGTTTTCACATTGAAACAGAGTGGGAAGAAACGTAGCTGCAGGTATGACAGGAGGGTTAGCTTATCTTCTTGATGAAGACGACACTCTTCTTCCCAAGGTTTCTTTCTTTCTTTGTATCCATTTCTTGTTTACATTCTTGCTTTCCACATTTGTCTGAACAAAACTATGTTATTAACAGATTAACCGAGAGATAGTGAAGATCCAGAGAGTAACTGCACCTGCAGGGGAGTTGCAGCTCAAGAGCTTAATCGAAGCCCATGTGGTAAGTCCTTAGGAAGAGTGACTTTGACTTTGATGACTTCATATATGAATAAACCTCTCTTTTGTTGTTTTGGTAAAAAAAGGAAAAAACCGGAAGCAGCAAAGGAGAGACGATCCTGAAGGAATGGGAAAAGTATCTACCTCTCTTCTGGCAGCTTGTTCCACCGAGCGAGGAAGACACTCCTGAAGCTTCTGCTGCTTATGTAAGAACAGCCACCGGTGAAGTCACATTCCAATCGGCATAGAGGAGAGGTCATCATCAATCACCATTCAAACATGTTGCAGTTGGAAACAGAAGGATTGATACATCAATGGTGTCATTCATAGATCATCAATGTGTGGAGACAATATTCTTAATTGTCCTGTGATCTTTAACAGTACCATCATGATTGCTATAGATGTACAGTTTATTCAGTTAAATAACTGAATTCAACTGCCATGAAAAATTCCATAAAATTTGCATATTATATTATCTTCATTAAATAAAGTATTTTAATACACAACCAAACTGGCAGCTCAGACCATCCATAGACACAGAGAGGGCGTTTCTGGAGGAAAATATATCATTGATGTATCTCACCATAGAATCTAACATAGTCTGGTAAATATTACGTATGTAATATAATTCTATATAGTGCGTATATTAATAAGAATAGTTTCAGAAAGTCAATAACTAGAGAGTATAAATTTTTTTAGCCACCACCGGTCAAGAAGATGAAAGTGACTCAGTCTGGATTATGCTCGCTGCCAGATGACGTGGCAGTTACTTGCCTGGCTCAGATCTCGAGATTTGACCTAGCGGCCTTAGCTATAGCCTCAAAGAGCCACCGCGCTCTCGTAACTTCCCCTGAGCTCTTGAAACTGAGACGGCGGATGGGTTGCACCGAGCCGTGTCTCTACGTATGCATGCGCATCTCTTGTAACCCACCAAGTTGGTTCGTCCTCAACCCTCAACACCGCCGCCTGAACCCTATCCCTTCGAACCCTAACCAGGCTCCGCTGTTATCCTCCTTCGTTGCGGTGGACGGAGGTATCTATGTCTTGGGCGGACTCATAAACTGCCGTCTCACTAGTGATGTCTGGTTCCTCGACTGTTTCTCTCACACGTGGAACCGTGTCCCGTCGATGAAGAGGCCTCGCGCTTCCGCATCGGCGAACCTCCTCGACGGGAAGATATACGTTTGTGGTGGGTGTAGAGAGGAAGCTGATTCCACAAACTGGGCAGAGGTTTTCGATCTACAGACTCAAACTTGGGGTACCTGGCTTCTCCCCAAGATGAGAAGCAGTATCTCCCATAGTGTGGCGATCGAGGAGGAGAAGAAGGTTTACGTGGTTAACACGGTTGGTGAAAGCTTCTACTTGTTGCCAAGTAAGTGTGTGTTTCAGAGAATGGACTGGGAGGTAGACTTTTTTCCAGGAAAGAGAGACGATTGGTGTGCTGTAGGGAAGCTTTTATTCTGTCGTGATCCTTTAGGGAGGATACTGTGGTGTGATCCTAATGAGTTGCGTTGGAAACAAGTCAAGGGTTTGGAAGAGCATTATGATGATATTGATATATGCAGACTCTGCAGCAACTCTGCTGGTAACATTGTCATCTTCTGGAAGTTGGACTCCCATCTTGGGCAGAGCGTGCTTTGGTCTGCCGAGATTTCCTTGCTGAGGAAACAAGGAGAGATTTGGGGTAAGGTCGAATGGTTCGATGCTGTCTTCGAACTTGAACACTCATCATCTCGTTTAAATGTCTTATACTCTGCTTCTGTTCTTGTCTCTCCTAAATGAATCGTTATTTTTGTGCACTGTGATGATCTTTGAACTCAGTTATATTGGCTTTAATTGATATTTTTTTTCCCTTAATGCTGGTTTGTACTATTAAAAGACCACTGGGGTCGAGTTTGAGACAGAACAATATAGGACTTGAGCAAATACACAAAGCCCAAAGAAAAACAAAAGAGAGCTGGTATATCATAGAAGACCTGTGTCTTCAACGTGAGGTGAAACTAGAACTTGTCTTTACCAGTGTGTCTCTGTTGCCGTAGCTTCCATTCCAATACGAGTATTGAGTGTATAGTTTGATCTTTTCTAGAAGATGACCGTTGGTTAAAGAGGAAGACTTGAGTTCTTTTACAAAATAATGGAACGGCAAAGGACAAGAAGCTAATAAATTAAACAACGAATATGGTATCCCATCATAGACAGAGAGGGGGTTGTGTGGAGATGAACAACAATGGGCTTCTCATCATAGAATCTAACATAGTCTGATACATATAATTCTATATAGTGCGTATATTAATAAGAAATAGTTACAAAAAAAAATTCACTAATTAATGAGTCTTGATAAAAAAAAAAACAGATGAAGAACCAAACATAGGGAGTGTGAAGCGCGCTATGTTGCTGAAACTGAATAGTTCATCTGAATCTGCGTTTCGTCTCTCCGTAAGCAACCACCCCAAGAACCGTTATGGAGTACCCGCCAATTCCCATTACTGTAACCGGGTTTTGAAAGATCAAGATCGATATCACCACCGCAACTGCTCCTTTAGCATTTCCAAGAACCTGTATTAATAGTGAAACACAAATCAACATTAATATCTCCAGGATTCAAACAAGGATATAAGATGCAATTAGGTTTAATGTACCTGGAGAGTGAGGGCGCTTGTGTGTTTTGTAACTAGAAAATTCAACAGATTGGCTGAATATGCCATAACCGAGTTGACTAGGAGAAGTATCCACATGTACTGATGCTGCTTTGCAAGCGTCAAGGTCAGGCTGATCACGTCTGGTTCCATAACTAGCGTCACTGGAAGAAGAGCAACAACAGCTATAGGGGACATATACAGCATCAAATTCATCGAGTTCAATTTTTCCCTGCACGAAGGGAAAGAAAATAAATGCGCTATCATTGGTTGATAACAGATTTAAAGATGATTAAACTGATACACAACATCCTACCGAACTAATCATTTATGAGATCTCTTGATTAGTTAGCAAAAGTTTCCTGATTTAGATCATTTAACTACTTGCCGAATGTAAAAATTCAACAGGATAATTATTTTACCCTTCTGAAGAAAGTAAGATGCCTTGGAGAACAGATTTAAAGGCTCTTGCAGCTGTAGCACTAATGCACATTATGAAACCAAACCAATGAAACCCTGGCTCACCCTGCAAAAGTAAAACGCTGATTAGATCAATGATCAGACAACAACAACAACAACAAAAAACTAAGAACCGAGATCAAAGATCAGACAACAAAAAACAAAACAAGGATATAATATAAGCTCTTAAAAAGTATAATGACAGACAGTTCAAAAAGCTATCACCTTGCACAAAGGTCATTAGATCCCAAAATGATGATGTTATACCAAATTCTACACCTGATTAAACCATAAAAGGCTGAAGCTTTATAGATAACACAAGACTCATGTTTTCAAGATCCCATTTCAAAGTTTTATCCTTTCACAGAACATATACAATCTCTTTAAAGCTATCATCTTTCTACAGATCAAGTCATCTGAATCCTAAACAATAGCATTATTACTATTATTAACAGAATCAAAAACAGAGGAAGAATAAAAGATAAAAGCTTTACCCCACTAGCAATGACGACACCAGCAACGACAGGGACAAGAGCACCATAGGTAACCCAAGCCTCTCTCTTAAGAGTCATGAGATACGCGAAGAGCGCGGTGAAAAACGGCGTCGTAGCACCGACGGCTTGATTGAAAGAGACGGGGAGGTAACGGAGCGAGATGTTACCGCCGACGACGGAGGCGCAGAAGACGACGCTGAGAGTGGCGACCTTGAGGAACTGGGAGCGAGATTTGAGGTGCTGGAGAGGGACGAGCTTGAGGAAGACGATGGAGATGTAGCTGAGGAAGGCGCAGGCGGACATGTGGCACATGGTGAGGAAGATGGGGAACTTGAAGCCGTAGTTGGAGAGGAGGAACTTGTTGAGGAGGAGGACGCCGATGTTGGAGGAGTACCATGAGATGATGAGTGTCGATATGAAGAGGGTTTGCTTCTTTGATGAGGAGGAAGACGACATTGTTCTTCTTCTTCTTCTTCTTCCTCGGCGAGATCGAGATCCGTTGAGAGAAAGAGAGAGAAACGAGATAAATCAGGTCCTCACTTGGAGCATGGAACGGCAAGGACAAAAGCCTTTAGTTTTTGTCTTCCTTTTTGTCGCAACTTTAAATTATTTCTACTAAATATGTAAATTGCTTCTTTTTTTTTACATTTATGTAACGTAGTAATCAATCATAGTGTGTATTTTTAGTTATAATCTTGCGTATACTGCATAGAGAATTGAAGAAAAATATTTATCAATGTTCAAAAAAAAAAATTGACTGTAACACATGCCTGTTATTTGGGATCTAAGCAAAGTGTAGAAATTAACAAATTATTTAAAAAAAAATTATTAATTTAATTATAAAATTGTTTTGATGAATAAAAATTACATATACAAACAATTAAACTGTATAAATTTTAGATTTATACTTATATCATTGCTTAATTTTACAGATTTACACTACTTTAAATTAATTTAAACTAATTTAAATTGTATAAATTGAATTATAAAAAAAATCTACTCTAATCAATTTGCCTCCTAGATATCCATGCCTCAAAAACCAAATTTTAGAATATTACTTCCTTCATTTTTTAACAAAATTATTACATTTTTTACACAGATTAAAAAATATATTTAAATGGTTATTAATTATACTTATTTGACCAATAATATTTGAGATAAATAAAATTATTTATAAAATCAATGATATTGCAATTAATTTTCAGTTGAAATTAAGTAAAATTTTTATCGATATTCTAAAATGATATTTTTTTAAATAAAAAAAATTGTTAAAATAACACAGAAAAGTATTATTTATCTATTCCAATTTCAATCGACCAGACAAGTTTTAGTTTTGGTTTAGTTTAGATTGGATGGGTTAGACAAGTTTTGGCTCAATTTGATTTTAATTTGGTGATTTTATATCATATTAAATTGATTTGTATGGTACTTAAGATCTTAGTTCAATGTGTAATTTGTTGAAGAAGAATAAATCAGTTTATCTAAAAATAATTCGAAATAGATTAACAGAAAAACAAACGAACTTGTAATATCATTACCAAATTAGATTGATTCTAGTTTCTAAAACCGAACTCTTTAGTAAACCACTAATCTGATTGTCGGTCAGATCAGATCCCAATGGCATAACTTGTAAATACTTGGGAACAAGAGACGAAATGACAAGAGCTGTCCTCATCTGTTTGACAAAGCTAAAGGAAGGTCAAACCTTTTCTTCTTCTTCTTCGATCTCTCTTTTAATCAATCAAAAAAAAAGTTCCTTTTCTTTCTCAGCGATGTCAGGTTACCCTCCGACGAGCCAAGGCTACGGTTACGGCTACGGCGGCGGAAATCAACCTCCCCCTCCTCAGCCACCTTACTCCTCCTCCACCGGAAACAATCCTCCGACGAACCAAGGTTACGGCTACGGCGGCGGAAACAATCCTCCGTACGGATCATCATCTCCTTACGCTGTCCCCTACGGCGCGTCGAAGCCCCAATCCTCGTCTGCTCCTTCTGCACCACCGTACGCTCCCTCTCCTCCTCCAGGGGACTTCAACCCGCCAAAGGAGAAGCCTTTCGGCGGCGGCTACGGAGCTTCGCCGCCGTCTGCGCCTTACGGTTCTGCTGAGGCTCCCCGTCCGGGAGGATACGGAGCTGCTCCGCCGCATTCCGAATACGGCGGTTACGGCGCTGCGCCGCGTCCTTACGGCGGATACGGAGCTGCTGCTCCGCCGTCGGGGGTTCCTGAGTACGGCGGTTACGGTGGTGCTCCGCCTCGTCCAGGAGGAGGAGGATACGGAGGCTATCCTTCTCCTCAGGGGTCTTCTTATGGAAGCCCCTTCGCTTCTCTGGTTCCGTCAGGTTTTGCTCCGGGGACGGATCCGAACATAGTGGCTTGCTTCCAGGCTGCGGATCAGGACGGAAGTGGGTTCATCGATGACAAGGAGCTTCAAGGGGCTTTATCGTCTTATCAGCAGAGGTTCAGCATGAGGACTGTTCATCTTCTTATGTATCTATTCACCAACACCAATGCCATGAAGATAGGTAACGTTTCTCTAATTATCCATCTCTATGATATGTTATTGTTCAGTGTTCATTTCATCTTATGTGTTTTTTTTTTTTGAAATAATTAATCTTATGTGTTTAGGTTCGGCAATAATCATTTTTTTTATTATTCATACTAATTGGGTGATTTCGTTAACTACGTGCAAGAGAGTTTTTTTGGTTTTTCATTATTATAGTTCTAGTTGAGATCATATAAATAATAATTCTAGTTGCTTTCTTGCTAGGCTGGTTTTGAATTAGTGTTCTGTAATGACTTATGGCAATCTCTATGTGTTGTAGGACCTAAGGAGTTTACTGCACTTTTCTATAGTCTTCAAAACTGGAGGGTAAGTTTGAGTTTTTTTTTATCGTTTTATTATGATTTAGTAGGATAGGAAGATTGGTTTGTGATGTTGACGCACATGTGATTTGGTTCAGTCCATCTTTGAGAGGTCTGATAAGGACAGGAGCGGGAGAATAGATGTGAGTGAGCTGAGAGATGCGCTTCTGAGCCTCGGGTTTTCAGTTTCTCCTGTGATTCTGGATCTTCTTGTCTCCAAATTCGACAAAAGCGGTGGCAAGAACAGGGCCATTGAATATGACAATTTCATTGAGTACGTTATCATTCGCTCAATACCCTCCTCTCTTTCCTTATGTTTGCTCTGTTTTGATTTGTTGCTAATTATTCATTCTGCTTTGCCTTGATGCAGGTGCTGTCTCACTGTTAAGGTACGTCTCTTATTTACTCTGTTGCTCATAGATTAGTTGTTCTTTGATTTGTCTTCCTGATCATCAACTGCAGATTCTTTATTACTTGTTTTGATTTATTTTGATGATGAAAATTTGCAGGGATTAACAGAGAAGTTCAAGGAGAAGGACACAGGATACTCAGGCTCAGCTACTTTCACTTACGAATCCTTCATGCTCACTGTCCTCCCCTTCCTCATCGCATAACGGATGAACCCTTTTGCACATTTTCACATCTTCTTATCTTGTTGTTGTTGTATGTTCGTCGCTGGTGTGAATGCTTTTGTTACAAGTTACTTTTCCGGTTTGGTTGGATTCCAGAGTTCAAAACAAGTGTAAAAAAACAAACTTGCGGTATTAAAGAATCAATCAACTCATTGTTATGGTTGAGTATTATTACATTTTGGGGTATAAAAGTTTCAAACAACTCATGTTATGGCTGAGTATTACATCTTGTTTGTTGTTAATACATAACTACATATATATATTAAAAATGTTAATCAAAAATATAATTACATGTTGTAAAATATAATTAGTAATGGAGCCAATCCAAAAACATCAAATTAATTTATCCGAAGCCTTCATGCTCACTGTCCTCCCTTTCCTCATCGCATAAAGTTTCTTATAACAGATGTACCCCTTTGCAAATTTTCAGATTTTGTTATGTTGTTGTTGTATGTTCGTCGCTGGTGTGAAACGGTTTTGTGAAACGGTTTGTTAATGAATGCTATTGTTACAAGTTACTTTTCCAGTTTAGTTTGACCGAGGAGTTTTTAAAACAAACTAGATTCTGGTCTGCGTTTAAAAGTGCATAAATGTTCTTAACAGAATTTGTTAAGGAAATAAAATGTTTTAACATTTTTATTCTAATATATTTGAATATATATATATATATATATATATATATATATTATATTATTTTTTATTTATATTAATATGAACTTATATAAGATGTTATTTAATTTAATAATCATAACGAAAAAAATTATTTTTTTCGTTATGAATTTATAATTAAATCTCTGTAATTTATTTGATTATTTGTGTGATATATATTTTTGATAAATTTTGAATTATAAAATTGATTTGATGTTAAATTATTAACTCTAACATTTCATTTATATATAATATTTAATTTAGTATAAAATTTTATTTAAGTTTAAATAAAATCTATTCATTTAATTGATTTCGTATTAAATGAAATTATTTTGTAGTATCCAAACCCAAAAAAGTTATACTTATTTTTTATTTTGTTTTTTAAATTATTTGGATGTTAGTCAATTACTTAATTTTATCATTTAAAAAAAAAAGATTAGTAAAATTTTATTAAAGGGTGAGACTTAATGTTTCAAAGTGTTTGGACATAAAAATAATTATTTAATTGTTTAGAAACATAGTAGTATAATGTTGTTTCCATAATTACCTTAATGTAGATATAATGTTTTAATTAAACATTAATGACAATTTATATAGTGTTACACATGACTAAAAGTTGGGTCTAACACAATGTTCTTGTTTTATATATAAGATAGATGTAAACAAAAAAAAACATCTTGTGGTATAAAAGAATCAATCAACTCATGTTATGGTTGAGTATTATATATTTGCTGTTAATACATATATATACAAAATGTTATACACATTGATATATCACTTTGCTTAATTTGTTTTAATCTTTTAATAAAAATATATTTAAACGCTGTAAGAAAAAAATAGTAATGGAGCAGCCAATCCACAAACATCTTCAAAGTTCATTTATATATGAATTTGTTTTTGGGAGCTTGGAGTTGATCTGACATGCTGTTCGTTTAGATAAACCACACGTTTATTCAGCGGCTGAGCCGGTCTTGCGTTTTCCTCATAACCCTAATATTATCAACAAAACATGTTTAATTAGTTATGTAAGGACAAAGTTCAAATACGTTCTAAGCAAATGCTTATGTGAGAGAGTTTTATATTCTTACACCGCGGCGAGCATCGACTAATACTTTAATCTGCTCACGTGAAACAGTCCCCACCTGCATTTAGAAAAGAAATTAAAAAAAAAATCAAGATTTGAGTCGATTGATATATTTAGATTCTTGGATTCTTGATATTTGTTACTACAATAAAGGTTTTGAAATTGGATATATACCTTGTTGATGATGGTCCAGATGACATCTTCAGTGCAAGGAGGAGTGGTGAGAGATCCACGATATTCATAGAATTTTGTAAGATCCCATCCGAAATCTTTTGGGTGTAGCCTTCCTATGGTCGCCTCGCCATCTTGGATGTTTGCGATCGTATTGATCTTTCCCATTATCTGTCGATATTGTTAACCAAGACAATGATAAAAACATACAAGATCGAATTGGTCTCGTCCATTAATTATACACAGAAAATAATAAATATTACCCTTGAAATGAAAGCATTCGGTTCACCTTCTCGGAAGAGAACTCCAATAACTGCTAAGTGTCCTGCTTCACTTTTATGTACCATGTGAAGTTCCATGGCCAACCTAATAACAAATTCATGTTTCATGATGTTATTATTACGTCGAATGTATGTCTAAGAATGATGTCAATATTTTCATTTTTTTCCTCGTTACCTTTCTCCATTGAGGAAATGTTCTGAAGGTGCGTGCCAATGGCTTTGAACCAATTGATAGTCAGTATTATTGATCACAATCTTCCCTGCGTCGTCATCCCATGAAACCTGATCCACACAACGTACCGGTCATGCAGACTAATTGGTAGTAGAAAAATAAATATGCTAGATTTTTTAAAGGTTGAATAGTTATATACCATGATGTCGTATCCACGGTTTTTAAGAGTAGCTTCAACTGGTTTGTAATATGTCTGAATAAGCTTTGTAGAATTGTGAACTAGGCGAGCTATTCCTGGAGAAAGATCGATTGGTGATTGCCTCTTCCCCGTCCCGCAAATTTTCCATTCTTTCTTGGTCATGCTCCATTTCGATGGATCGGCTAGTGCTCCTTTTTTGTAATGGAACGCAGTCTCTGTCTCATCTGCATGAAAGTCATTCTCAAGTTTTGCATTAATTTTAAGTATATTTTATCATACAAAATGCTCCAAAGCTTAACACAGCCATTACCTGCTGCTCGAGATGAAGAAGAAAGAGCAAGAAATGTCACAAATAGGATAATAATGTTGTTCATCTTTTGTTTTCTCTTCTTCTTCTCAAACTTATTGTATTGTAAGAAGTTTAATATTTTCTTCCTTTATAATATCTTGCATAGAAATTTATTGACCGCAAATTATTTTAGTCGTCTGAAAACCTTACTAATTCTAAGGTTGAAAATTGGCATAGCACTCGTTTCTATTTTAATATGCGGTTCTTTTTAAATGGTTAAAATTTGGGTTTATGGCTGGCTCTCATACCTCTGTAAGAGACCTATTATTGATCAAGTGGGGTCTAATTTTAAGGCTTCACTCCATTTCAAGAAGTTTGTGTTGGGATTAAATCTTCAAGAGAGAGAGAGAAAGAGAGTTTAGGTTTTAATCATGTCCATCAACATAATATTTTCAACTTCATTTACCGGTTAGGTCTCACAGCAATTAAATTCCTCTACTATTACTGCATTGACGTTTTTTACATTGAAAATGAGCAAGCTAAAGTGGAAAACACACAATATAATTGACAGCCTATGAAATCTAATCATGTTCAGAGCATTTGTCCGTTAAATGTCAAAAAATTCAAATAGTATTGTTAAAGAATGGACCCAAGTATCATTACAATGATGATTCTTATCCTCTCTTTTGATCTGTCTATTGTCCAATAGGAAGTAATCACTATAGAGATTTGTCACCTTCTTTGGAGTTATCTTTGTCTTGTTGCTCAAAAGCATTGTAGAGAAGAACATAATAATGGAGAAGCCACATGGTACCGATTATGGCCTAGGGAAACACTCACGTTCCCAAATTTGGAGATAGGGCGCAAACAACTTTATGTTTATACATTAAAAAACTTTATGTTTCTTTTCATATTGCAGGATTTGTGTGTGTTTTTTAAAAGAAAATGATAGAGATTAAGCTTAAAATATATAGTTCAACTAAACCTTCTTTTATAACTATGAAGTTTTGAACCTTTAGTCTATACTTTTCTTATAAGAAGAAGGCCCTAAAAAGAATCTAGTACTAATTGAAAATAATTGTGGTGGATCCATAACTTTCAATCATCACATCAAGTAGCATTACACTCGAATTAGTTTTAGTATAATCAGTGAGAATCTTAAATATTAGAAAAATATATCAAAACCCTAACCCTCAACCATTAAATTATTTGTTTGTGTTGTTCAAAAACCCTAAATCTCCAACCATTAAATTATTTGTTTGTGTCATTTTTTTTTATTACATTTGAAAAGGAAAACAATGGTTACATGTAAGAACGTCATGATGACCTTGTTAAACGAGAAAGATAGAACTTTCTCGGACATAACTAACTCCTGACACATCCCTCAAGTCTCAAGTGTATATATATACACAGAGTTAGAGAGCTACTTGAAACCTTCATCTCAGCTTCTACGATTCAAAAAAACACAAAGCTAAGTCCAATGGCGGAAACTACTGTAACTGTCGTAGCGACCAAACGCGATGCTCTAGACCCTTACATCAAGATCATTCAAAGTCGGTCCCTCGACATCGATGTCTCCTTCTCCTCATACCTCAAGCCAGACAACAACGAACAAAAGGAGCAAGAAGATACTGAGATAAGCATATTCGAAGCTCGAAGATACTTTAGCGAAAGCGGAAGCAACGATAGATCCAAATCTACGAATCTTAATGGTCCAAGATTCTCTTCGGCTTCATCTGCTAAAGTGTCTTCCTTTACCGTGGGACATACGGCATCCTCCGAAGCTAGCTGGAACAGCCAAACCGGTTTGCTCCGTAACAACAACCGACAAGGATCGGACCATAACGGACGTGGAAGCAGCAAGAAAGGCCCTAGGTGGTTTTTCAGACGCAGGACTTGTCCCTGTTCTAGCTCCAAGTCGGTCCAGGTCCGAGAAACCAAACCAAGAATTGCAGAGTTTAAAACCGGTTCTGACCGAACCATATCCAACCGAATCGTTCATCATAATCACCAGACCATATCATCCTCTGATCCGATTAGACTAACGATCCCTTCAAACAATGTGACTCGGACCATAAATTACGCGGGAAACAGTAGAGAATCTTCAGCTCCGGTTAGTAATTTTAGCTTCCCGACTCTGAACCCGATTAAACCGGAATTTAATCGAACCGAACCGGTTCTGCATCCGATTAAACCGGTTTTGAACCCAACGAGTCCCAAGGGAGTTACTACTACTACAGACGAAGAAGCCGCGAGCGACGCCAGCTCCGACCTCTTCGAGATAGAGAGCTTCTCTACTCAGCACATAGCTCGTCCCAGTGCTCCACCACCACCAGCTGATCTCGTCAGAAACTCGGTAGACGAGACCGCGACCGAGTACGGTTACGAGCCGAGCGAAGCAAGTGTCACTTGGAGCGTTACGACCGCGGAACCGGTCTCGGCAGCGGCGGCTAGCTTCTCAAGAATCAACTTATCACAGCCGTCGCTGACATTTGGCGGCGGTTGCGATAAGAAGAGAACGGCGTTGTTAGACTGTCGTTGTGAGAAAGCGGTTATGGTTAGTGGCGGTCAGCGTTTGGTTCAGCCGCTTAGGAGCGTTAGCGTTCAGGATGACGTCATGCAAAAGGTGTTGTGCAACAATGGCAGCTCTAAACTAAAAATGTTGAATAATAAATCGTCGTTTCTGGTTTAGGACCGGTTTAACTACTCCACTCTCTTGGTGTTTTGTTGTGTGTGTTCTCATGTAAAATTGCTTTGTTTTTTTTTCTCGAACCTGTGTACTTTTAAGTTTATGAGTTTAACAAAACCAACGTGAATAAAAAATATTAATTCCAGCGTTATAGTATGGACGGTTCTTTTACACTATCTACACATTCATATAACATAAAGATATCTATATATAAGACGTAACTCGTTTCTTGCCTTGGATAGCTAGATGACTTAGGTGTAAATCTTTGGTTATATATAATTCCAAGTTAACCAATTCCTTTACTTTTTATAATCCTTGGATTAAATATAAGGTTTGGTGGGACTATGAGTCCATGACTCAGGATTAGTAGATTACTTATGTCTATCTCAAAAGTTTGGTTTAAGGTATAGTTTCCATTATAATACAGCCAATACTCCATTAAAAAAAAATCCATGGATTTAAAGCAAAAAACAAAAGAAAATATATGTTGGTATACTATGTAACTTGACCTTCACTACAAGAAACCTCAATCATAAATACACATATTGGCTCCAAAACAACAACACTTCACATGAAAAAAAGCTAATTATAAACAAAACAAACAAACAAAAATTGTCCATAAATTAAAGTTGTTTAAAATTTCCCTCTAAACCCCTAAAGACTCACATGGATCAACAAGGAGTTGTCAAGAGAAGACTAGCCGTTCTCGTCGGCTGCAACTACCCCAACACAAGGAACGAGCTTCACGGCTGCGTCAACGATGTTTTAGCCATGCAAGAAACTCTAACGACACGTTTTGGATTCAAACAAGAAGACATGGAGGTGCTAACGGACAAGCCAGAGTCAAAGGTAAAGCCCACTGGAGCCAACATCAAGGCCGCTTTACGTAGGATGGTGGAGAAAGCTCAAAATGGATCTGGTGGAGACGTCTTGTTCTTCCACTATAGTGGCCATGGAACTCGGATTCCTTCGGTTAAGCCTGCTCATCCTTTTAGACAAGACGAAGCTATTGTTCCTTGTGATTTCAACCTCATCACGGATGTTGACTTCAGAGAATTGGTTAATCAACTTCCTAAGGGAACGAGCTTTACAATGATCTCGGATTCTTGCCATAGTGGTGGTCTCATTGACAAGGAGAAAGAACAAATAGGACCATTCTCCTCTAGCAATAGATCTCTAGAAATGGAGACAACAACAACAACATTGCGTGCCTTGCCCTTCAAGGAAGTCCTCGACCACTTGAGTTCTCTCACCGGAATCTTCACTTCCGACATTGGAACACACCTACTCGAGCTCTTCGGTGGCGACGCCGGTCTAAAGTTCCGGCTACCGACCATAGATTTGATGGATCTTTTGGAAAAAATGACGTTGCGTGAAAGGCACGTTGACTCCGGGATATTGCTGAGCGGGTGTCAGGCCGATGAAACGTCTGCTGACGTAGGCGGTGGTGGCGGGAAGGCGTATGGAGCGTTTAGCAACGCGATTCAAACGGTGTTGAAGGAAAACGGAGGTGCCTTGAAGAACAAGGAACTAGTGATGATGGCTAGAAAAGTGCTTGAGAGACTAGGGTTCCAGCAACACCCTTGTCTTTACTGCAGCGATCAGAACGCTGACGCTACGTTCCTGTCTCTACCTTAATTTGAATTATGCAATTACATCTCGTTGTTCTCTTTTATTTGAATTTGTATCTTCAAAAAGTCTTTTGTGGTACGCACCACAGTTTAAAAGAAAGAATAATAAACTGTTGATGAAGGATATATCATGTCTCTATTGTCCCTTTGAAAATGTTTTAAATCTTTTTGTGCCAATAAAAAGCCAACATTCATTGGGTCAGGGTTAGACGAATGATGTTTTTCTATTAAAAAAAATCTGATTTTGAGACTAATATAAATACTTGTCTAACATATTGTTAATTCATTCATTCACATAATCAATTAGACAAATTCTAAACAAATATTTGCCTCGATTCATTTTGCTCTCTTTAAGTTTCTTTACTTTTTTATAAGTCGCGTTTGCTCACAATAGCTATAATACATATAATTTAACCAGTGGTCCAACGGATCTCAACGTGAATAACACCATTTCTTGAATTGATAAGATGGTACTTCTGGTTAATCCTTCCATTGGCAACAACATCGTCTAGATTTATATCTACATGTCCCAGTTCCTCCTGCATATAGAGATCATGCCAAGACATGGGTTGAAGCCAAACCAAACGTGCAGACAGGGTCTATAGAAAGCTCAGGTCAATGCATTAAGTTATTTACCTTGGAACGAAAGTGAAAACCGGTTCCTTTACTCATGACCTCAACGCGTATACTCTCTTTCAATGGCGGCTCTTCTAGTGTGAACTGGAACTCCTCGTTCCATCTCGGATCTCTTGTCTTCCTCAGCATCTAATCAATTAAACATAGCTTTGAGGCACTCTAAATTATAAGCCAAATAGTATATTTAAGTTTATGAGTATATACCTTTGTTCTTTTCTTTTCTCCTCTGAAGAGAACAAGAGCATAAGGATTTGTATATTTCTTCTTGCCCTCTACATCTTTGGCTGATTGGATTGCAACCGAGAGTAGACCAGCATTGCTGAGAAACTCATCATCGTCCTCTGATGATTTCTCATCCTGAACATCGTTTCTGTACTTGAGGCTTTCATCTCTGAATGGCACATACCTGAGGTCTAACTCTAACCTTCCTCTTTGTTTCTTCTCTGGTACATCCATAACAATATTTGAATTCTTGATCAAATCCAAGTTAAACACCTTCTTCTCCCCAGGGTTAATTTTCTTCAAGGGGATCATCTGCATTCCCAATCTATCATGCCCACCAACCTGACAAAGAGAGCAGGTCTAGTAAGGAGTTACACAATACATTTGAACTAAGAGAAGAGATGCTGAGTGAGACCTTGTCCCAGTCAAAGACTTCTAGTTGAAGGACTTGTGATGTTGGATCCTTCACTATGAGCTTGAAGTGTTCGTTCCACTCCGGGTTTAAGTTCCTCTTCTTGATAGTGGTTTTCTTTGCCGGAAGCTTCTCTCCGGTCAAGCTAAGCTTGACATAAGGATCAGATGTTCCAAGCAAATCCTTCTTGAGGAGATTGCGAGCTCTAATGATGTTCACATGAAGCAACCCTACAGGCTTCTTCACAGAAGCTCTACATCAGAAGTAAACAATCAGAGGGGGAAAGAAAGAGTTTCCTGCAGAATCATTATTATCAGCACTTACGTTGAAGCATCAAGAATAGGTATCTCAAGAACTTGTGGCCAGTGGTACATGCTTGAGACTTGCCTTTTAATAGTTTCCTGCAAAAATCATTATTATTAGATTAAATCCTCTGAGAAAATATAATAACAATGAAACAGCATAGTTCCAACTCCTACCAAAAGGAGAGTCATCAATGTAGCACCTGAACATATCTGTAGAGACCTGGTATGGACATGAGATCCCCACCAAGCACTTTTAATCCAAAATCAACATGCGGCTGCAAAGAAAATCCTCATGGTTGGTAATAAAGCAGACAACTTTCAAAATCTGTTCTGAGAGAATGTAACTAATACCTTTTCCATCAATGAAACTACAACGGCTCCGAAGCAAGGGAAGGTTGGTAGAAGAGGCTTCAGAGCTACTCGCATTATAGCGAAAATTTGGAGGTCTACGAGCTTCAAAAGCAAGTATTTTAAACAGTCAAGATACTACTACAACTTGGTGTTTAAGCTTTTCTCTTACTGACCTGAACTTTGATTCGTAAAGACATGAGCTTTACAACCAAAACTATATTGGGATTGCCTGCCCACTTGACTGATGGTTCAAACAGAAGCTCCTTCTCGTTGGTCTCATAGAACTTAACACCTGCACTAAGATTAGGCACAATGCCCTTTTCACCATTAGAAAATCTTCACAGATGTGACAATTAAGTAAAAATGGGACTAGTACTTGCCATGAACTGTGGGCGGAAGCGATCCAAGGCTCAGTGTTTCGAACTCTATAGATTCTATACAGAAAGTCCCAATGTAATCAGCAAAAATGGGTTGTGCAGAGCTCTTGATAATCTCGCAAATAGCCTACAAACAAAATAAATAAAAAGTTCAAACTTATATACAGAAGCAAAATTTGATAATAAGCTTATTTATATAAGAATGCGCAAAGCCGAATGAAACATTCGTCTATTGTCTCAAACAATTTTTGAAGAAAATCGCGCAAATTTGTATTAAAAAATTCTATTGAAATTTTTATTAAATCGCATACAGCCTCCAAAATCTCAAGAAAAGAACCTTATCGAGGTAGGGCCACATGTATGAGAGAAACCTGTTAAACCAGTCAACCTGAATGCATGTAGTAAAAACACACAATAGAAAGAAAGAGTATATTAGTGTGAAGTAATTAAGAAAGTAGGGTGATTAAATGTTTGAGTTAACTTACTCTTTCGTAGTCAGGATTCTTCATCCATAGTGGGATATCAGGGAGAAGATCGAGAAGGAGAGTGATGCTAGTCTCAACTAGTGGCCTCGCTGGTGGATACTGGCAAATGGTTTCAAACAGTGTCCACATATTATCAAATCCTCAGATTCCATTTCACCACACACGTTAAAGTAACAAACTTTAAGCTACCCAGATGATGAAAACCACATAATCAAACGAAAGACTCGATTTTTTTGTTTACCTCTTCGTGTGAAGGCTGAGAATATACGAAGACGAAGAATCCAACGACGAGTCCGATAGGGATTCCGATTGCGAAACCGAGGATCCCCAGCACACTCCCGAAAAATCCCATCTTTTTCGTTTTTTTTTCTCTAGATGATCTCGATGATAACGAAGAATGAGTGTATATGTAAATGGTAAAGAGAGACAGAGGAGAAAGAATCTAGTCCAAAACGGTAATGAAGAGAACAACGTTCTGATTCAACCGCCAATTTTTTCGTGACGAGAGTTTCTTATTGTTTTATTTATTTGCCATTTAAAGGATCAACAAATCACGAGATGACACTGGGGGTGTTGAAATGACTTTAATACCCTTTCTTTGTTGGTTGGCCTAATTAAACTTTGATTATTAGCTCAAGTAGAAGATTATTTACTTGCTTTATGGTCCCAACAAAAACTTGTTTGACGAATACTGGAGATAGAAATGAATACGAGTTTGATTGGGTGATGATGACAAGTTTTAATCATTTATTATGATATTTGAAATAAATCATGTCCTTACATTATTATGGATAAGTTTCTTCATACTATTTTTTAAAAAAAATGGTTATATATATTATACTAAGATCAGTGATTCATTTCTAAAAAATAAATAAAGTTGAAATGAATTTCGTAGACAATGTGTGAAAATTCAAACCAAGTTGATGTACCTTGTAGGCATTATTATGTGAATGGATAACGCGGTCTTCGAGTGTTTGCGTGTGTTATCTATCTTATTATCTGGATACATTAATTCTAGGACAATGACATTTTTCTAGAACACTTGTTTAATTTTCTTCTCTTTGATTTCTTTCCAAAACTATTAATAAAACGTCATAGCTTGTAATATTTTCTTTTCTTAGTATTCTAGTTAAATATTTTGTGGCAAAACAAAATTGATTTATGAATCTTAAATATTTTGTTTCCAACATCCATTAACAAAAATGTTAAAATCATATTTCAAACTAAGCGATAACAAAAATACTAAAAGAAACTAAAGTGTCTTATGATAATAATATGCAAATCAACGGAAAATCGTGAAAAAGACAGAAACTAAAAAAAAAAAAGAGAGCACAAGATCTACCGCGAAACCTGAAAAAAACGTTTGACATTACAATCTTTCTATATTCTAGTAAAATGTGTTGCATTTGAATTGATTTGTTCAAACGTTATTTTCATTCCAAACACGCGAAGCATGATACTTCTGACGTATAAAGTATCATTTGCGTCCTCCATTTTTTTCTTTCAATGAGCTCTTTTGGTAGCATCTCAAACATTTCTAAGTACATTATCATGTGCTGCCTATAAGCTTTTTATATGAAAATATATCAATTGATGTCTAACTAAAACAAGTTATTCAAAAGTTACAAAAAAAAAACAATTTATTCAAAATATTGTGTAATTAAGGCAAACGGTTATAAAAAAAAATTCAACACTAAGAAAATGATATGGTCAAAAATCTAAATAGTCTATGAAAATAATTTAAATAGTATCATTTTCAGTATAGTTTTAGACATATTCATTATTGGTCAAACGACTCAAACTATCTAAAGACCCTCTCTTTATCCAGGAAAATACCATACAATATATACTTTGATGAGAGATTAGAAACCACCACAAGCTGTCATGTACACGAGACGAGAGCAAGAGCCGCCACTAGGCTACTTGTCTTCCCACAACAAATATTATGGTTCAGAATTTATGAAATTACGATCTATATATGTGTTTGAAAATTTGTTTTTCTTGAATCTGACATTTGTCATATCTTTACCTACTTTGTGGTCATTCAATTATTATGTTGTTTTTTTTTTTTTGAAACTGGCTTCAATTATTATTATGTTGTTTTGTTCAAAAAATCTTAAGTGTACTTTCAAGTTGCAACATCATATATATTTATTTTCGATTTTATATATGTCAACATCACTCTTATTTTTTTGTTTTCTCGGTTGGAAACAACAACTGTAGATTCCTATAAGTTTTGTTTTTGTAAAAGGATACTCCATTATGAAACCTGTTCTCTGAATATCTAGATAGACTAGCTTTCCATATCCTTAGATATTTTTGCTCGAAAAGTTTTTGTACCAGCAATTTAGCTTTTCAAAGCCAAGTAGCCAACGTTTTGCCTCTACTCCATACGGTAAAATTTTCTTAGCAATATGATCAACTAGTACTTTTAATCAAACTTTTTTAAAAGTTGTCAGAAAGCACTTTATTCGAATGAGAAGGTGTTAATGTTCCTTTTAATGGCTAAAATGGAATATGAACGTTATCTCACAAACTAATACGTATAAATGTATCTGAACTTCATTTGGATATTGGATATTGGATATTGGATATTGGATATTGGATGTTGGATGTTGGATATCGCTGCTGAAGCCAAACTCGTCGATCCTGTTTGAGTAATCTCCATGATGTGCATCTTCATACACTATCCTTATTTTTCCAATTTTAATTTCAAACATGTTTTCTAGTTTGGAGTCATTATTGATATCATTTATCAGAGTTATTCAAATGTATATTATAAAGTCAAAAAACTGTATATTCAGACATTTGCGTATATATGTACATTTCAAATATGTTGTTAAAAAAATGTACATTTCAAATCATGAATGTTAAGATGTCTTCTTATTTTTTCTATAAGAAAAATTATTGAATAAAGGCCATTCTGTAACGGGCTATTTTATATGATTAATAAAGAAAAAGGCCTCCGAGCCCGGTCCAAAAACAACACCCCGGTTAGTTAGTGCAATTTGACGCGCGCACACTCGTAAAAGTTTGGTAATCCCACGCTAACATGCACCGACGGCGGAGTTTAAAATAATTTTAGGAAAAAAAAAATTCAATATTTAAAATACTTTCTCTCTCTCTCTCTCTCTCTCTCTCTCCACCTCCTCTTCTTCTTCTCCGTCGTTGCGCAACCGCACAGTTTCATATCGTTTCACTCTCCTCTCTCTCTCTTTTCCCCAAGTAACGATTCTACCGCTATTGCTTGTATTAGCCCCAACGGTTTCACAGTGTTGATTTGGTTAGGAAACGAAAGGAAAGATAATACCTTTTTTTTTTGTTAATCGGAATCGGAATCTCGAATCTAGGGTTTTAGAGTGGTGGGTGGTCTTGTCCATGGTTTAATCTGATCCATTGAGATGGGTAGTAGTAATGTCGAAATCCCCAATTGGCTAAAGGCCATGCCTTTGGCACCCGTCTTCAGACCCACAGACACCGAGTTCGCAGATCCCATTGCTTACATCTCCAAGATCGAGAAACAAGCAAGCGCCTTTGGGATCTGCAAGATCATTCCTCCTATCCCCAAGCCATCGAAAAAGTATGTCTTTTGCAACTTGAACAAGTCTCTTTTGAGGTGTCCTGAGTTAGCTTCTGGTGTAGACGTCTCTAAGCTTGGGCAAGAGGATAGAGCTGTGTTCACCACTAGACAGCAAGAGCTAGGCCAGGCTAGGAAAAAGAGCAGAGGAGGAGAGGGTGGTGATGTTAAGCAGGTGTGGCAAAGTGGTGGCGTGTACACGTTGGAGCAGTTTGAGTCAAAGTCGAAGGCTTTTTATAAGAGTCAGTTAGGGACGGTTAAGGAAGTGTCGCCGGTTGTGGTTGAGGCGTTGTTCTGGAGAGCGGCTTCGGAGAAGCCTATGTATATAGAGTATGCGAACGATGTCCCTGGCTCGGCCTTTGGCGAGCCGGAGGGGCATTTCAGGCATTTCCGGCAGAGGAAGAGGAGAGGGAGAGGGTTTTACCAGAGGAAGAATGGTGAGAGTTCGTTGCCTGTTGTGTCTCCGAGTTTATCAGCTCAAGATCCATCCAAGAAGAAGAATATGGATGTTGTTGTTGTTGATGAAATGGAAGGTACTGCAGGGTGGAAGCTTTCAAACAGTTCGTGGAACCTTCAGATGATCGCACGTTCGCCTGGCTCTGTGACACGCTTCATGCCGGATGACATACCTGGTGTGACGTCTCCCATGGTTTATATCGGTATGTTGTTCAGCTGGTTTGCCTGGCACGTTGAGGACCATGAGCTTCACAGTATGAATTATCTTCACACTGGCTCGCCAAAGACTTGGTACGCTGTCCCTGGTGATTATGCGCTCGATTTCGAAGAGGTTATCCGCAAGAATTCTTATGGCAGTAACCTTGATCAACTGGGTACGTTCTTTCTGAAAAAACACTGCTAAAGATGATACATATGAGGATTGATAGTTTAGTCTTTGGAAAAATGCCTTAAGATCTCATTGCTTTAACGTAATGATAGATACTAGACATTGCCACACTTGTTCTGTTTTTCATTAACTGTTTTCTATTCTTTGTAACTGTCAGCTGCTCTCACCCAACTAGGAGAAAAGACAACTCTTGTATCACCTGAGATTATAGTTTCATCTGACATTCCTTGCTGTAGGTAGGCCTTTTTTATTTTATTTGACCTTTAACTTCTGTTATGTGGAGATGTGAGGCACTATGTGAAAATTTTCTTACTTTCTTGTTCTGCTATATTTTCTATGTAGGTTGGTACAAAATCCTGGTGAATTTGTTGTGACTTTCCCAAGGTCTTATCATGTAGGATTCAGCCACGGTAAACATTCTTTCAAGTCTTAGTGATTGCAGTCTGTTCCTTCCATTTTGCACTTCTCAAAGGGTTTGGGAAAATGAAAAAAAATGAATAAAGCTTTGGAGAAAAGGGGTGTTTTACGACATAGCATGAGGTATTGATCTTCTAATCAGGAGAATGAAGAACCATATAGTTATATCAGTCACAATAGTATAAGTGGATAGTTTGGCTTAGATTAGGATTACATATTTGCCAAAAAAATTTAAAAAATCCTTAACTAAGGAGATTTAATCTGACGTTTTCTAGGTTTTAACTGTGGGGAAGCCGCCAATTTTGGAACTCCACAGTGGCTCAACGTAGCTAAGGAAGCTGCTGTGCGTAGGGCGGCCATGAATTATCTCCCCATGTTGTCCCATCAGCAGCTTCTATATCTCTTGACCATGTCCTTTGTTTCAAGGCAAGGCAACATTTCAATTTTCCCTTTGTACATAGAACCCGTTAAGTTTTGTTGGACCATATTTTGTTCTCATATTCATGTAAATATTATTTTTTTCCAGAGTGCCACGCTCGTTGCTGCCAGGTGGTCGTAGCTCCCGGCTGAGAGATCGACAGAGAGAAGAAAGGGAGTTCCTTGTGAAGAAAGCTTTTGTAGAAGATATATTGAACGAAAACAAGAATCTATCTGTTCTACTTGGAGAACCGGGCTCTCGTTTGGTGATGTGGGACCCTGATCTACTTCCGCGTCATAGTGTCCTGGCTCTTGCAGCTACTGGAGTTGCTACCACTCCTGCGGTTTCATCACCAGCAGAGGCAAAAAGTGAAATTGAGAATAAGGAGGAGAACCCTAGTCTTTTAGAGGAATTGAGTTTGTTCATGGAGAAGCTGAAAGATGTGTACTACGACGATGATGACGGTCAGCTTAATGATTTCCAAATTGATTCTGGAACCTTGCCATGTGTGGCGTGTGGCGTTCTTGGCTTCCCTTTTATGTCTGTGGTACAGCCTTCTGAAAATGCATTAAAAGATCTCTCAGAGAGACAAGGAGAGATAGGTAACCAAACCCTCATTTTTTAATCTAAACCATGGACTAACTACGGTATCTAATTGTACTTCTATTAATCCTACAGATGCTCTGGAAGATAAGGCAGAGTCATCAGAAAAGTCTAACTGTGAGTGGAACACGTCATCCAGATATATAAGACCTCGCATTTTCTGCCTTGAACACACTATCGAACTTCAGAGACTGCTGCAGTCAAGAGGTGGACTGAAGTTCCTTGTAATTTGCCATAAAGGTAAGTATAAGATTGTGTTAAAGTCCGTTGATTGTTGTTGATCATTCTTTTTTGTAACCTTTATTGGAATTGTTTGCAGACTTTCAGAAATTTAAGGCGCATGCGGCTATAGTGGCAGAGGAAGTGAAAGTCCCTTTCAGATATGATGATGTCTTGTTAGAGAGTGCGTCTAAAGAAGAGCTGAGTCTAATTGATCTTGCAATCGAAGGTGAAGAAAATAACGAGTACGGCGCAGACTGGACCTCGAAACTCGGCATCAACTTACGGTACTGTGTCAAAGTGAGGAAAAATTCTCCTACTAATAAGATTCAGCATGCGCTGTCTCTAGGTGGCTTGTTCTCGGACTCGAGCCACGTGCTGGATATGTCAACTATCAAATGGCTGCAGAGGAAATCACGCTCAAAAGCTAAACCCTGCTCTACTACCTCGGGTTTCACATCTCGTGAACGTCTTGAGGTAAAAGCAGAGAGAAGATTAGGGGAGAAAGAAGAAGTTGAATCACAAGGGGGAAGAAAGGAAGAAAAGATCATCCAGTACTCGAGAAAGAAAAAGTTGAATCCCAATGCCAATAGGTCACGTCATGCTAGTGCAGTTGATTCTGAGATGAATAATGAGATTGGAGACTCTGCTGATCTTACTTCCGTAACCAGAGAGCACCAGGGACACTCTGTGGCCCTAGAACCTAGAACTACTAACGCTAACAGTGAGGAGGAAGAGCAATCACAGGTGGTGCTACCTACCAATAGAGAAGCTGTATCTGAAGATATAAGGCACACTGAGCAACAAGAAGAGCAAACACATTCTTCAGCTCAAGTGGGTTTAGAAGTTTCTGAAACCAACATTGCTAGTGAGAAGATAGTTGTGGACATGGTCCGTGACGATGACCCTCTGGCAAGCAACGGTGATGAAGCTTCTTCAAGTGGCTTGCAAGCTGCAGATGATGAAAATAGCATGGAGAGCGAAGTTGCAAGCTCAGGAAACACCAAGGTTATCGTGGAAGCAAAGAAGAAGCGGAAAATAGAATTAGAGTCTGAGACGAATGATTATCATCCAGAGAGTAGCATTGGTTTCATAAAGAGTCCTTGTGAAGGGTTGAGGTCAAGGGGAAAGAGGAAAGTGACATGCGAAGAAACTTCATCCAATCTCAATGAAGCGAGCGATGAAGAGAAGAAACACACTGCGAAAAGGCTCAAGAAAACTCCAAATACTGGCTCAACGACAACTCAGCACAACCTTTGTTACCAAGAGGGATGCAAGATGACGTTCAAGAGCAAAGCGGACTTAGCAGCTCACAAGAGGAACCGATGCACGCACGAAGGGTGTGGGAAGAAGTTCAGGGCTCACAAGTATCTGGTGCTTCATCAGCGCGTTCATAACGATGAAAGACCATTGGCGTGCCCTTGGAAAGGATGTTCAATGAATTTCAAATGGCAATGGGCGAGGACTGAGCATCTGCGTCTGCACACTGGGGAACGACCGTACAAATGCAAGGTCGAGGAGTGTGGGCTTTCGTTTAGGTTTGTGTCGGATTATAGCCGTCACAGACGGAAGACTGGACATTATGTGACATAGAGATTGTGGGGATGCAAGAGAGGTTAAAAGAGCCTCTCTCTGTGGAATTGTTGTAAACTTTAGTTCTGGTTTGTTGTTTTACTTTTTAGTTTGATTGTCTAGTGTTTTCATGTCTCTTTCTGTAGTGTTTCATTTTCATGAAGGTTGCCTCACACTCTTTTGTTTTTGCTTTGTTTTTTAACTAAGTCACAATCGGCTTTTAAAATGTTGTTAATGTGAATGATTCTCGTACAAAATCTCTTACTGTATGCTTAAAATTTTATGTAATTTTTTTTAATTTGAAACATAACTTATAAACTTGGAATCTATGTCAGATACGTTTGAAGTATGAGCTATGTGTAGATGGATTTGAGGAACACGTGTATAAACTTGGAATGTATGTCAGAATCAGATGATGTTTATTACGTACACGTGAGTTCACCATTATCCTCAATTTTTATATATGCAGGTTGGGTTTGCAGTTCCATGAAGGATTCGAATATCTATAGCGAAAGCGATTACGTATCTTAAAAAAAAATAACAAAGAAATGAGATGTAATTATTTAATTAATGATAGGGGCATTCTGTAGCAAACCACCTCGTACCTCAGCATGGCAGCGACTAGTAATACATACTAACCCCATTCACGATATTAGGCTTTTAACTAATCCAAAAGGTGCTGACAATAAAAACTAATCCAAAAAGGTACTCCCTCCGTTTTTTTATATAAGTCGTTTTAGAAGAATTTTTATGTTCCAAATTATATGACGTTTTCGGTTTTCTATGTAAAATTTATTAACACTTAATGTTATATGACCAATGATAATATACCTTCTATTTTATTATTGGTTGATTTGTGGTTAGGTAAATAATTAATGATGTTTTTATTTAGAAAATATAAAAAATTAATGATTTCTTAATTTACGTGTATAGTTCCAAAACGACTTATATTAAAAAACGGAGGGAGTATTGACCAATATACAAACATCTGTTATCTAAGTAAGTAATTCCAATTTCTCTTTAATTACAAGTTAGTATAACTAATATATAGAAAAAGATTTTAATCCAGATTCTCTTAAGATAGACCATAAAAAAATTAGTTTTTATCAGGGAAAAAATTTACAATATATGGGAAACAAATGGAAATTAGGTAATTTTATGGATTTATTATCATATACAATGGTTAGGGGGTAAGCTTTAGAGATTAAAAAAACTATTTTTTAAAATAAGACACGTGGACGAATCGTAACGGGTTATGGGAAAAAGAGCGGGGTTTTAGGATTAACAAACAAACCGCCTCCCGATAAACCAACAACACGACGGTGTGAAACGGCTTTTAAATATCTCTCTGCCGTCTTCTCGATCGCTCTTTCGTTTTTTTTTCTATATCAACGGCTGCGATTCTCTCTCTCTATCTCTCTCCGACCAAACCCATCTTCGTAGGTTTTCTTCTCTTTCTTTGTTTCTGCGCTATGATCATGTTACCAATTGAACAATCTGTTGATTTCATTTAAACTCCGGTTTCTTTCTCCTTCTCCGGATCACGCATGCATCTGATCACGCGTTACCCTCTTTTGCAGGAAACTCAATACTACACGCAACACCAAACCCCAAAGACTCGATCTTTTTGGCTCGTTTGTGATTATAAAGTTTGATACTTTTCAGTTTTTTTTTGGATTTAATGGGGTATAATAATCAGCCTGATCCGGATGCTGTTCGGTGGGGTCTCCATGACCTGGAGGTGTGTACACTCACAAACGCTGGCTCTTGCCGCAGCGTAACGCGTTACGAGACGGATGGTGTTGCTCAAGGCTATGTTAGAGAAGGTTACAACAACAACAACCACACTTTGACTGGTAGTTATGTAGACAATGATGCGGTCATCGCTCAGTTTTACCAAGACGAGTTGTCCAGAGTTGATCGAGCTGAAGCATCTGATGATCCTAGTCGAACTTCAGTTGTTGACCAAGAGTGGCCTCATCAAGGGGAAGAAGACATTGATAAGAACGTTGCTGCAAGGTTAAGAGAGGGAAGTTCACCAGGTCGTGATGATGATGAATCAGTTTGTTCTGTAGAGATAGAGGAAGAATCTTGGTCTGAGTTTGGGAAGCGGCTTAACCAAATGATTCCTATTGCTGTAAGTTCATCTTCTCTTTGTCATGGATCTAGATTAAGTCTTCATAAGCCTATGTAAAAGTTTAAAATCTGTGATTTTTGCAGCATGTGCCTAAAATCAATGGAGAGTTACCGTCAGAGGATGAACAGGTTTCTGATCATCAACGGCTTTCTCAGAGGTATGTCTGGTTATGGTTCTGTTGTAACCTGTTAGCTGTTTTAAATGATCATTGTCTTGATTACATTATAGAGCGGTCTTCTTTAATTCTATAGATTTATTTGAATGGATAGTGAGAGAACTCTTCTTCTTCTAATGGTAACTATACGCTACAGATTGCAGCTTTATGGCTTGGTGGAGAATAAGATTCAAGGAGATGGAAACTGCCAGGTTTATTTCTCTCTTCTTCTTGTTTTTGATTGTTGTTTGCAGATGTAACTTCTAGCAGTGTGTGACTTGTTTTTGTATTATATTTTCTCAGTTTCGAGCACTATCAGACCAGCTTTACCGCTCTCCAGAGCACCATAGTGCTGTTAGAGAACAAGTTGTTAATCAGGTTGGTTATATAGTGCCAAGAAAAGAAATCTAATTCTCCCATTGTCTCAGTGATGATTTGACATTCTAGTTTGTTGTTTCAGCTTGCGTATAATAGAGAGATGTATGAAGGTTATGTTCCAATGGCGTACAACGACTATCTTAAAACAATGAAACGGTCTGAAACTCTTTCTCTTCTCTCAGTTCTTTCCACTTATATATGCTTAACAGTGAATTATTGGGAACATAGGAATGGAGAATGGGGTGATCACGTGACTCTTCAGGCTGCTGCGGATTGGGTACTTACCATAACCTCTGCTCTTCGTAGCTTGTACAAAGTTTTTGTGTAAGAAGAAAGAATCTTTAGAGACTTGACATTTTGTTTTTGATGTGATTGGCAGTTTGGTGTTCGGATGTTTGTGATAACTTCATTCAAGGATACATGTTACATTGAGATCTTGCCTCATTTGCAGAAGTCCAATCGCCGTAAGTTACTTCTCAATGTTCTAATTAGTAACAGTCCTTTTTTTTCTTCATAATAATAATGCATGTGTTGGCTTGTGAATCAGTTATATGTTTAAGCTTCTGGGCTGAGGTCCATTACAATTCAATCTATCCTGAAGGAGGTATGTGATACTTCTTATATGATATAAACATCCATGGAGTTATGTTGAATCAAATGTTAAGTTGAGTTTTAACTTTTGTATAGAGCTGCCGGCACCGGAGGGCAAGAAGAAGAAGAAGAAATTTTGGGTTTTCTGAGCTCTGATTTCTTCTGAAGGGAGCACAAAGAGGAAACAAGTCTAAATCCATCATCATGTTTATTCTTTTTTTACTAACGTAACTTAGAATCTATAGAGCAAAAATGATCTTGTGTATACTGAACATAATCCCATTAAACCATAGACCCCATAGTGTGCTGAAAAGTTGTGTACTTTTTTATATGTTGTTGGAATAAATCGATAAAAGGAAGGTTACAGTTCTTGCCCGCCAAAGATCCCAGTCTGAGTGTGTTACTATAGTAGATAATTACATGTGACAAAAAGAAGCGTTTGATATTGCAATAGACTTCAGTATCTGTTTAATCTACTCGAGGAACCGACCTTATACTAAGAACAATCAGAGGGGAAAAAAGAGCAGCAGAGTCTTGAGACTGTTAAGTTTCAAGTGATTGAATCGTTCTCTATCATCTCCCGCACTTCATTAACCACAAAATGCGCCTTGTGGCCACCAATGACTTCAGCTTGTTTCTGATTATCTCTCCATAGCTGTAGAGGGAACAAGACACGTAAATTAGAAAGAGTTTAAGATCCAAAATATAAGATCATTTTCAAGGCATGGGAAACAGATAAAACCACACCTGAATCGTTGGCATTTTCTGCGTTAGAGTGTTCCAAACAAAGGTTTCATTCAGTAGTCGTTAGATCAAATAGTAAAGACTCCCCAAATGTTTAGACAAAGAAGTATTTTCGAAAAGAGTGAGTTAACCAAAAGAGGAAGGTTCATTACCGTAACTCCTGCACGAGAAACAAGCTTGTATGGCACAGCGTTGACATCAACATGATAAAACCGCAGCCTGGAAAAGTATAAACAAGATCTAAAGCCTGTCACAGCAGTCGCAAGCATTGCCAATGAAGAAGAACAATAACAGAAAAAAAAAAGCTAACCTTGGGTAGAACTCAGCAGCGAGCTTTTCGAGTTTGGGCCTCAAGTATATACATTTCCTGCACCAAGCTGCCATCCTACAAAACAACCATCCATATAAAACACACAAACAGAACATAAAGACTTGAGCTTTATGTTAAAGAATCAGAACCAAACAAATCAAAGTCAAAGTCTTTTTCACAAATCCTAAAAGCCTCACCAGACGATCACAACTGATTCACCGACCCTCTGAGCTTCCTCCATCACCTCATCGAAGTGGCTCTCGCTACTTATCGGACCTAGCTCGACAGACACCGGCGAGTCATCCACCTCTTGCTTCCTGGCATCGACTGCTCGGATTCTCCCCGTTGCCAAGATGCTTTTCCCGGGAAAAGATAGAAACTTTAATCTCGGCAACTGATAGAACGAGCTCGAGAGTTGACGAGGAGGAACCAAAGGTGAGATCTTTGGGTTTAAAGATCTCAGAGAAGGAGACAAGTTCACAATCTCTGACATTCTCTTTCACTCCAAAAAGACTTCTCACCAACAAGATTAGTAAATAATAAATGGTCACTGTACTCAGTTTTAGCAAAAAGCCCCCCATGTTTTAATGAAAGTATCAGATTAACTCCATTTCTTTTTTATGAGACAATAAAACCCAATTTTGAGACGATCATGAGAGTTCTCTCAAGGCTATTCATATTACAGCAGAAAATCTTTAAAGACTAAGGAACTTTGTTTCAAAATTTTGTACAAGTGTGTATACAATTGATGAATAGCTAGCTGTCTCTAGACGCAGAGAAGTTGATACCATCTTCAGTATTCCTAGTGAATGTTGGGCATAACCATTTGATTATGTTGGACCCTAACACCTGTGAAAAGGAATCAAACATTTTACTGTCAAGTTCTTGATCTGAAGAACGAACACAAAAGATAGAGAGAGAGTTAGATTGCAAAGAAAAGGTACCGAGGTGATGTTTTTGTAAACGCCACGATCGAATTGATGCCTATAGCTTTGTCCTGATTTTCTAGCTAACCATAAGGCCCGCTTTGAATCATAATGCTACATAGAAAAATTTGACCATTTAGGCACTGTCAATTAATCTATTGTAGGCAAAAAGAAGTCGAATGTATACATACCTCAATGGTGGTCATATTGTGGGCGATCAGGTAGATATGCCAACCAAGGAGAGTCCCGAGTGTTATGCTTAGTCCAATCATGAAGACCCCACAAGCAACCTATACAGTTAACAAAACACTGATAGGTGTAAGACTATGGACTAGTAACATGTTCTTCTTTTAAGCAATACTCTTTATCTCGAAATAAAGCTAGATTTGCTGATAGATATTACTTACCATGAAAGTTTTTAGTGGAACATTTCCTGCGTATGATTCCCCGTTCTTGAAAACGCAGCAAACCAGCAATACCTATATAATAACATTCATACACTTAAGAGGAGAGTCTCACCCCATAAGAAAAGACACAAGAAATGGGATTATAACGTACAGTGGAGTAGATGCAAGCAACAGTTGCATAAAACACAAGAAGGAAGAAAGCCTTGTAGTTTGCATAGCCAACACAGTTATTTATCCATACGCAATGGTGGTCCTGTACATAAACAGACACATCTAAGAAACAAAAAAAAAAAGAAAAGAATCTTCTAGTTACACTCGATCAAAAGTGTTACCTACCATCTTCAAGACGCATCTTCTGCAAACTCGACAATGGTGAGTCCGAAGAGGCTTATAAGCAAAGCACTTATCACACTTCCTTGCTTCTGTACCCTAATATAAAGTTTCATTCAACCCAAAACATCAAATCAGAACAACATGACTACTTTATATCATAATGTTAACACCAACCAGAAGAAAAAAAAACACTTAAGCTACTCATCATTCAAGGCAAAAAGGATCAGCTTCTCATATAAGAATCTTCTCACAAGATTTAGGATTTAGGGTTCTAAGAGCACCAAACACACAAAGACTCTTGGTTTCCATACAAACCAAGAGATCATCATATACAGAGGGACACAGGGGCTTATACGCAAAGAACTTATCACATTCATTGCTTCTGTAGCCTAAGAAACAAAATCAATTGAATTTTATCAATTAAGCTACTCATCATCATCATTCAAGACAAAAAGGATCAGCTTCTAATATAACAATCTGCTCAAAAGATTAGAGATTTATAATTCTAAGAGCATCAAAACACACAAAGTCTCTTCCTTTATCGTATTCTAAACCCTAATCCAATCATACATTTAACTTCCCAAGCAAACCAAGAGATCATCAAACACAGAGGAGCTTACGTTATGACTACCGGACCAGCTAGAACTCTCAACATCAGGAGCGTAAGATGAAGGGACACGACCCGGATCTAAAAGAACGCAAATTGAGAGGGAGAAGATGCAGAGAGACGCCAAGGAGGTGAAGACCAGTGCGTTTAGCTTCCCAGCGGAGCTTCGTAGACCAACCCAATCGTCGATGAACACGAAGAGTGTGATGTAGTAGACCAAACCCATCACCAGAATCACCGAAAGGACCGGGATCGAGAAGAATCTCCGGCAACTCATCGCCAGATCTCTCCGTCGCTCGCAAACTCGCCACCGGTTTATGTTAAAAGAAAGAAAAATCAAGCGAGTCAAACTTACAAGAAATGAACACGTGGCGGTACGTGATTCGCAGTCGAGACGAAGCCCGTCAGAAATGTTTAGTAGTTTCATTAATGGGCTTCTTTCTGAATTATTGGGCTTACATTAAGATCCATCAACTTTTTTTGAATAAATAATGGAATACGTCATCGAGTAGGGGAACAAATGACGTTTCTTATGGTCTTTCAGAGTTTTAAATGTGGTATGTGTGATTTTTTTGTGAATGGTATGTCACAATCAAGTAATACGTCAGAAGAATTCAAAATAGTGTATACATTGTATGTATGACAACACATATAGTACAAATAACTTGTTGGAGATTGTACTATGAATGGATTGCTACCATAAGTTCATTGTCTACCATGTGATCGGTGTCCCTTACATTTATTGGTATAATCTGTTTCTACGTGTTTTATTCTATCTCTCACTATAACATTGTTAAATTTTATGCTTAATTAACCATTGATAAGAAAATTCATCTTATAGGCAAATCAATATTATGCTATACATCTTGGATTTGTTAAAGATTTCACCAATACCTATAATTCTTTTAAAATAAAATAAAATTACTGTTTATACAAATGTTTAAGGAACTTTATAAGGGTGAATGACTATATTGAGAAAAATATTAGATTTGTAGTAAGAGAGTAGAGAGAGGTGGGAAGAAAAAGTATGAGAAAGGGGGTGATATGGTTAGTTAGTGAAATATAGGTTTTTTTTTGGTTATCAAAATTTCCAATTTATAAATGCTGGAGCGCATTTAATTTGCAGATTATTATTCGTGTAAGAGAAAAACCCTAATCAGTATTCCATTAGCCTAGTGTAAAACTAAAAGACTTTTAGTTTAGGTCAATTTTGAACAACAATATTCATGGACATATGTGTACATTATATTCCATGTATACTAAGACTTGGCTATAGATTGATAGAGAACCGGTTTATTGTCCTTCACATACAAAAGAAGGAAAATATGTTTATTAGTTTGAGATTACAGTCAATGTTGGTCTTATGTTATATATAGACATGCAGCGACTGAGACTGAAACTAGCTTTAAAATGTGATAAGACTAACTCCTACTTCTTTTCATTAATTTTTGTATATAACAAATGTAATATGTACGTAGAGAAACATAGAATAAAGTAGATACCCATAGGCCATAGATAACTGGGTCTGAGTGTTTGTGTGTGTGTATCAAATGTACCGTCTACACTCGATCACCACTATTTCGTATTGACTAACTCCTTGTACTTGTTCTCTGGCTTTTGGTGGAACAAAATAAATATTTTGGCAATTTATAATCAAATACTTGAGAATGCTTATAATATTTGGTTTTGGGTCTTTTGGTGAGATATACAGAATAACTTCGTACTTAGTGAGAATTGAGATGTTAGTGATCAGCGCAATAGATCTTGATCCCAAATCATCACCAACTCTTTTTGACCCTTTACTCTAGCTATTTGATTTCCCTTTCATCAGTTATGCCAAAAAGACAAACCAACTCAAAATCGTCCTTAATTGCATGCCCTACCTGACACAATATCTTTAGATTCTCCATCTTCTTCAATGGCCTTTTGTGGGGCAATTCACATTTTTCTGAACTTAATTTCTTTTATTTTGGAACCAGTATTAATTCCATTAATGTTTCGATACGATGCATATATCAAGTTGTGGTGTGTCTCTTTCCAAAGTTTACTAATGATTAGGTATCATCTGTAATAGTATCCATGTATACGTGGGATAGCATCAATCATTTAAATGTTAAGTGTATATGTTTCGACTAAGAGTCTATATATGGCGTGTACATATATATTATCTCTAACTTTCTATACCTGTCTTGTTGATGACTCCACCAATCTTGATGTACTGACTTACTCGAATCCTTTTGGTCCAAACTTTTTTAGTTTTTTTTCACACGAAACTAAATTATTATACGAAAATGTGTTCACATGCTCTCTTCTTATTTTCTTTTAGAGATATTTAAAACGAAAACAAAGGGACAAATATTTCTCAAGTTGAGCCACTTGAAAACAAAGTTCTGGTACAATGTACAACACTCCATAATGTTTGATTTGATTTGGCATACAAACCATATTTATAATACTACAAAATTAGAACAATAACAGAGAATTAAGATCAAGTGATAACTCAGAAATAGAAGCTGAAAGACTATTGAATAAATTTACTACAATCATGTTATGAAACTGAGAAATGTCTGGAGACGAAGTTTATAACAGATAGCAAAAACATTAAAATGACATAAGTATTCGATTTGTGGTCAATGTCGTGTTGTTCTTGATCATCGCATTACCTATAAGGACGCAATTCAAATGGGGCCTAAAGTATTAAGATCCTGAAATACAGTTCAGATATCGCATAACTTTATACATCCATTCATCAATATCAAATACAAAATAGTTTTCATTTCATTGTAATAAATCCCTAAGTCAAACAAAAAATAGTTAACACACAAAATGGATGAGATATATGCGATATATATAAATGTAAAGCTGTAAAACATGTTTAAACACAGAAGAAAAATAGAGATTATAAAAGTAATCAAGATGGAAATATAGTTTTCAGTTTCTTACCGAAGATCCAGACATCATTTCTTTCTGAAGCGTTAGGTGTTTGGTAGCCGTTGGTTGTTGATGCAGCATCATCAAGATTCTCATATACATATCAGAACCCTAATTAATATAAATTAGGGTTTTTTTCAATTTCCATGTGAATCTTAATGGTGCTGCACCTACAGAAAACGACTGATGAGCTCTCTTCCACGGATCCGTCGAGAACTTATATCAGATTTACACACACACTAAAGAGATCGAGTATATATTACTATACAAATTAACAGAAGGAAAAGAAATTTGATTGAGTAGTCAATAATTATAATCGCTAACTAAACAAGCAGAAAAAGATCTGATTTATCTTTTCGCAATATCTATTCTATCTGAGAAGAAGTGAAAGAAACAAGGGGACGAGTAAAGTAGATATATAGCTGAAGTTGAGAAAATACGTTCCAGAATCCAAGGGCTGACGTGTCTATCTGTAAATGGTTCGTTTCCAAACAAAATACGGAATATTCTGTTTTAGACCGTATTCATTTTTGTAGGGACAAATAAAATTGCGTGAAAAAAATACTGACTGGTTAGTTATTTTCCGATCTGTCGAAAAGTCTCAGACGCAACAAACCAATATTGTACTAACTTTCTATCATAAATGCTGATCTAACTTTTTTTTGGTAAAAAATGCTTATTTAATTAAAATCTTTTAAGTGAGAGAAGAGTATGTACGTATACATAACATACATATGCATAGGTGTGTACGATAAGCACTAGACAGGGAGTGAGATGGGCAAGTGAAGAAGAGGCTTGGAGCAAGGTATTTATAGAGACACAATACCTTAGGTAAATTAAACCGAACGGAACCGGACCATATTTATGGTTTTCTTGTTGTTTCGTTTATCGTTTTTTAACCGAACAGTCAATTCGGATCCGAACCCTACAAATCCTTCATTCAAATATCAAACAATATAAAAATTTTATTTTGTATTTGTGTCCAATAATATTAGATTTTTCATATTTCATATTAAGAAGGATATCTTGTTTGTTTTTGATATTTCATATTAAGAAAGATATCTTGTTTGTTTAAAAACCTTATTTGCATTTTTGTTAAGATAAGTTTATAAACAAAATAATTAACACCAAGTTCGAATAGTCCACTTACACTGGCAAAAAAAAAAGAGATATGTTTCTCTATATAGTTGATATGATGAGGTGTTTACATGTTCTAATTTTTATTGTTTCTTACTGGTATATTAATTTAGTAATTTGGAATGCTATCATTCTGTATGTTTTTAATGATGTCGTCATTATGTGTTACTGTTCAATTTTAATTATAGATCAATGGATTAACATATAATGTAGTTCTCTTTCGGTTATGTATAGGGAATTCCGCTAAGTGCATTAAGAGCTATGCTGTAACATACACACACACACACACACATATATATATATATATATATATATATATATATATATATATATAAACTCTACCTATTTCATATAAAAAAAAACTGTTCATGTTAATGTTCATATGAATGCTACATTATATATATATTTTACTGAATTTTAGTTTAAACAGTTTCACAAACATTTAAAACGGATCAAATTTTGGATTGTCTATCCATACACCAAATATCAATTTCCTATAAAATATGGATGATGAATATCGAGCTAGATTGTGTTAAAAAGAAAAGAATATCGAGCTAGTTTTCATTCAAGCTGACACTGATATATACTCAAGGTTAGGATGGCCCTTATGATCCCAAGATTAAACATCGTGAGTGCGGCCGCACTACAAACGTATTGGTCTTGCCAAGACCGTCTTGGTGAGTTATAATGAAATCAAATGAACAACATGTCCTCTGAAAAGAATTACCACTGCGATACATATCAGTTTCCTTGCTATAGTGTAGAGATATGTGAATAAATTTAGAATGAAGGTCTTATAATGATGTGCATCTCCGAAGACTTACAAAATTTATGGGATAAAAACCGATTTCAAGATGATGGTGGGTTTTAACTTTTCATCGACTCTCGGCTAATCTAGAGCATTAACTAGTACATACAACTACATCTACCAATTAGATGACATAAGCATTTGATTTAACTATAAAAAAAATGCTTGGAAGTGAGTGTGTATACACGTAAAGTGCTCAGGACAAGTTGATAAACATAGTACACCACACATCAAACAGAGAGATATTCCTTGTCTCCCACACTATCACCTGAAGATCACCAAAGACCACAAGGCTTTATAAAACTAGAAACCAGAACAACTATGCATGTTTTTTTAAGATAAAAACCACTATGCATGCTACCATTTTCCTTCTTAATATTAATATACATTACAAAATTTACCACTTTAAAAACTTAAAAAAACACACGTAAGTGGATAAAATGCTTCATTCACATGGACACCACTTTTTCTATCCTCTTTTTGCCATTAAAGTGATGTCTTTTCTCCAAAAGCTGGTATATTAATAATTATTATGCATTTGCTGATGTGTATAACTTAGTGTTGATAAAAAGTAATAATAACAATGAAAATAAGAGAATAGTCAGGGCAGTACTACTAACTAGCTAAAATATTATTTGGATCTTAGAATACCAATACAGTTGAATGTTTGGAAATAAATTTAGGCATAGAAGAAGAGTGTTACTTTTCTTAAGAAAAGAAAATATTGTTACATTAAGTCTAAGTTGGTGTTTCAAAAAAAGAAGAAGTTTAAGTTGTTGTAATGTATTTTTCTGGGAATAAGTGAACAAAATATATATACTCAACATCATCAAACAAAATCTACCAAGAAGAGAAAAAAAAATCTGACATGCTAAGTTGCTACTCGTAAGACATGGTGTCAGAGAAAATATCAGCAATGCTAATGCCATTAACAGACAAATAGATGAGTAAAAGGTAAAAACAGGTGAAAGAGTGGTAGTTTTTTTTTGTTTTAGAAAGTGGTAGTTATGTTAGATCTATATAGGTTAAGTAAATACATAACAACAACTTTAAGACATAATGTAACAACAATTTATTTATGAATAACATCGACCAGGCGCAGGTTCTAAGCAAGACCTACCTCGGATTGGAAATAAATATTATTTATACACCTGCGATTAGATCTATATAGGTTAACTAGTACTATTATCTGAACGTAGATATTCAAAACTCTTAGAAATACTCAACTTTATTAAAAGCATTAGATAATTGTCAAAAAAACGTTGCAGGCAATTATTTTGTTTGGGAAGATGGGTTTTCCACCCGTATCATGGCAGACAACCTGGTACCTTTGCATCGTTCCACGTTTTGATAGGTTATATCTGGTTGTATATTCCATGACTCCGTATTTTCTACTTGAAACATTTTCTTAGTAAGCCTTTTTTTTTTCTTAGTAAGCCTTGTTCAAAAGAAAGAAAAAAATTCTTAGCAAGAATTTAATTTGCATTCTTTATTCTTTGTAGATATCTTTAATGACATTTAATATGTTTATTAGGTCACGAATCTTGACTCAAGGCTGATCAAGAGGAAAACCACAGTGTGAACGTACATAATGTACAGACCCCGACTCAGTGGTGTACTGAGATATCGTTTTACAATTATTTTTGTATCTTGAAAACTTTTTTTCTGAATCTTGACAGCCCATTTTAGTAATTGTGAAGCAAACCTTGGGTAAGATATTTTATGTAGGTACGTGACCATCTCCATCACAATCACGACATGTTCGTTCGATATAATCATTTTTACAGTTTTTTTTAACGCAATTGTTTTTGCAGTTACACAAAACATTTCAACTAAAAAAATAATCCTTTCAATTCTTAGTTTTGAAATGATTATTTGGCAAGCTTATATTTTCCGGATTAACTTAAATATTTTATCCCAATGATGAATGAACTTTTTTTTATCATAGACCATACAAATTTTGTGTGCTACGACTGATGAGCCTTGTTTCTTTCATATCTTTTCTTAATTAGTGATCTAAGTCAATTACATGTGTCCACATGGGAACATGGATGGTTAGAACCAGTTCACATGATTACTATTTTTTAACTTCGTCATTTGTCAGAAAGAGCATCGTTTTTATATATCTGCTACTACCCATGTAAGACCTTGAAAAATTGTAATACTTTATAGTTTATACCAAAGTGATGTTTATTACTTTATTTTGTCATAGTGTTTACCCGTACGTCATGGACTCATGGTATTTCTGATTTTCTCCAAAATTATTCTGGCAAATCTATGTAAAACAATTAATAATACTATTGAACACTTTTTCATCATACTATTCAACACGATACCCTACACTGCTGCACATGCACTGCAGAAGTTATACATCCTGCATATGTATATATCTATTTAAATTTTCTAAAAAGTATATATTTATTTAGTAAAGCTAGATATGGTCTTGCTCTAATTTATTAATAGACGACAAAAAAAAGCTAGACATTCGATTTTGTAAAATTTCATATCATAAAACACTTAGAATACAAAGGCTTCTTTCCTGCTTGTAGAGATACTGAATCTTTTTAAAACCATCAGAAATTCAGAAAACTTCACTAACCTTTGTTAGCCTACTAAAACACCTAAAATTTTTAAAATTGAGGCAGTATTTTTGTTTCAAACTGTTAAATGAAAAACATCATCTTTTATGATTAGAGGTTATGTACTGTATGGTCTACAAGGATAGTACTATAGTATGTGAACTGAATTAAAATAATATATATATACGGTTGAATCCAGTTCCTCTGACTTGTTTTGTTCCAAAACTGTGGGCTGATTAGAGCCATTTTATTGAGGAATGCGTGATTTAGGTCATTTAAACATTGTGACTTGGATCTCACGTGGAGTCAAGCATCTTGTCTTTAATTTTATTTTATTTTAAAGTGCAAACAATATTTCTCAACCAAAAATATTCGCCTCTATTTATTTTCTATGCATGGTCTAATCATAAAGTAAAAACTAGCAAGATAGTTTACTTGAGAAATCCCTCGATAAAGGCAGATCCATTTTAGACATTCGACAATATTTAGTAGGAATCTACCCCAACAACAAACAGCTTTTGGTTTGTCTGTTAAAATAACAATATTTCATCTGTTTATGGAAGAAAATAATCCTTTATACATCCATAAAAGTGTCAACCCCATTAAGTGAAAGACGTGTTTTGGTAAAATACTAAAATTACAAATACAGGATGTTTTCGTGTCAAATGGCATAATGTTATTAAGATATGCTGTATTTTGTAATGATTAAACCTGAATCATACTATTAATTAAGCACAAGTTATTTTCAGTGGTTTAAGTGAGAGACTTAGAGCATCACTAGAGCAAGCGCACCGTATGTATGTTATACCGGTTCTACAAATTTAAAAAATAAAAATAATTGGAAAACTAGGAGAGAGAAGAAGAGACGATTGTTCAAAAGAATCGATTCTCTTCTCTATATTATTCTTCCATATGTTACTAAATTATTGGTTTGATTTATTTTTCTGATTTAAAATTAAGGTGTTAATTAAATTATACTCAAATTATTAGTATTTTATTTGTTAGGTACTCTTTCTGAGATATCAAACATTAATGGTGTTCTTGGTAGTGAATTCCAAAAGAGCATATCACCATTAAAAATAAGAAAAAAAGACTAGAAAGAAGCAAGAGAGTACCTTCATGAAAAACTTTTTTTTTTAAATCTTTAGAAACCAATTCTACGTGTGGCAATCAATTAATTGCCAAAATAAAAAATTAAGAAAAATAAAATAATATTAGTTTGTCTTTTTTGAGAAACACAGTGTGTTTCTACCACAAATGTTGCCCTTATTTCTGGTCCATGAAGGAAATTTATAACGGGCCTGGGCGTCACGATGATACGTTTGTTACTTGTTTTGGTACATTACAAAGACTTTTTGAGCTTCGAGTTTTACGTTTGAGTTAAACCTTAATGATACAAACCAAACCACGTGCGTAAACATACAAATATAGACCAAACAGAGGGTAAAACCATAATTATAGAACGTACTGAAGGTAACTTAAATACGCGAGAGGGTACAACATTGATTATAGACCAACCATTGGGCAAACACATCATTACAGAATAACCATAAACATGGAGTAATTCGAGGGCATAACCACAATTATAGAGAAATACGAGGGCAAATCACCAATATATTTATCCTCTCTTTTTTTTACTCTGCAGATTCTAGTGTTAAAAGGCTTTTTAACAGGCCCAAAAGGCCTCAGAGAGTAAAAGAAGACCCAGTCAAAGGTCGTACGATCATCATACACAACACCCTGCAGACGAAAAGCTTTCTTCATCACTCTCTCTCGGAGTAGAATGAAACTGTGAGAGAAAGCCCTAAAACCCACCACCGCGAAGAAAGATGGATCGTAAGGGAAAGGGAAAACAGATCGCCGGAGCTGGATCGTCTTCCGGAAAGAAACGAAAAGGAGGAGGAGGTGTCGAGTTTAGAGACGAAGGCTTGAGGATTAACAGCAAGCGTAAAAAACCTGGGGTTCTTCAGTTCTTCGAGGAATCCGCCGAGGTTGGGTACTATGGAGGTAGCTCCGACGAGGAATGCGACATGGATGATCTCTTCAACGGTAATTTCGTTTTTTTTCCTCTCTTGCATGCGTTGTCTGTTCGTGAATGTTGGTTTCGTCGACTTCGATTTTGTCGCATTTGATGATTTGGGTTTGTGTTTGTTGCTCGCACTGAGGTTTTTACTTGGTAAAGTGTCGATCTTTGCTGGAATCCCTAATTTCCGAGATTAGGGTTTGTGTTTGAGTTAGTTTCGAGCTGTTTCGTCTAGTGTGGGACTCTGTTTTTGTCCGCACTGAGATTGTTATCTGATAAAGTTTCGATCTTTGTTGAAATAGCTAATTTCCGTGACTAGTGTTTGTGTTTGAGTTAGTTCTAGCTTCAGTTTCGAGCTGTTTTGTCGTGTTTCGTCTAGTGTGGGACTCTGTTTTTGTCGCATTTGATGATTCATGTCTGCTTTTTGTTCGCAACCTTGTAAAGTGTCTATCTTTGTTGGAAATGGAATAGCTAACTTCCGAGACTAATGTTTGTATTTGAGTTTGTTCTCGCTTGAGTTTCGAGCTGTTTTGTCGTGTTTCGTCTTGTGTGGGACTCTGTTTTTGTCACATTTGATGTAAAGTGTCTATCTTTGTTGCAAATCGCTAATTTGCGAGACTTGGGTTTGTGTTTGAGTTAGTTCTCGTTTGAGTTTCGAGCTGTTATGTCTTGTTTTTAAGGCTTGCGTGCCTAAAAATTGCAGAAAGTTGTCATCTTTCTCTAACTATTCATTTGAAGCAGATATGGAAGATGAGCCTGAGGTAGAGACAAGTGGAAAGGATGACAAGGGGGGAAAGGGAAAAGGCAGCTCTTCCTTTGTTTTTCCCAAGGAAGAGGAGATGAATGAGGATGATTACGATAGGATGATGGAAGAAAGATACAAGCCTGGTTCTGGGTTTGTTAGATACGCAGCTGATGATGTGAAAAGTTCCATCGAGATGGATGCTCTTGTTCCTACTGCTCATGATCCTCCGATATGGAAAATAAAGTGTGCGGTATGTTAATACTTAGGCTTCTTCTGCTTATGCTTTAACCCAATATGTTCTTATATTTCTGCTGACGCGTTTTGGTTAATGTGTGTAGATTGGACGGGAGAAGCATTCAGTCTTCTGTCTCATGCACAAATTTGTGGAGCTGAGGAAGATAGGCACCAAACTAAAGATCTTGTCTGTCTTCTTTGTGGAGCATGTCAAGGGGTTTATCTTCATAGAAGCTGACAAGGAACAGGATGTTCTTGAGGTAATAAACATTTTGAGAGTATGTAACTTTGGGATTATTATAACGTGTATGATATTCTGATTTTCGTTTTTCCTAGGCATGCATGAGTTTGAACGGAATCTACGCCACTCGGATGATGCTACTTCCTAAATCTGAAGCTCCACATCTGCTCACTGTACAAAGAAAAACCAAAACCTTTTCTGAGGGAACATGGGCTCGTATTAAGAGTGGTAAATACAAAGGAGATCTTGCTCAGGTACAATTTCCTTTGTTTTTTTTTTAATTCTTTTTTTTAAGCTTGTTGTCTTCTTATGGCTGACTAACTGTTATGCTCTATGTACTTGTAGGTTGTGGCTGTGAGTGACACTCGGGGAAAAGCTCTGATAAAGTTGATTCCAAGGATTGATATAGCGGCACTGACCCAAAAATATGTATCTACCCTATCTTCACGCTCATTTACCACCGTTGTCGTGTGTTCTACATATGTTCCTTAGCTTATCATTTGCTTTGTAACCTTTTGTGCAGGGTGGAGGAGTTGCTGTTCAAAAAGGCCTGAACCCAGCTCCAAGATTGATCAGCTCAAGCGAGCTTGAGTAAGAAAACTTGATCTTTTCTTCTCGTTTGGTAAAACAATTATTAATATATCTTGTCTCCTATTTTTTTTTCACAGGGAGTTCAGACCTATCATTCAAGTGAGACGTGATCGTGACACTGGAATGACTTTTGAGCATCTTGATAGCCTGATGCTGAAAGATGGCTTCCTGTACAAAAAAGTATCCTTGGATTCACTAACTTCCTGTGGGGTTAAACCATCAAAGGAGGAGATACTAAAATTCGCTCCTTTAGAAGAGAAAGAAACTGGCGACGTGGAGTGGATTTCCGAAATTTATGGTGAAGAAAAGAAGAAGAAGAGTATTCCCGCTGGCAAAGGGGTTGAGAAAGGAGAAGGATCAGGGGGTGGAAAAGGAGAAGGATCAGGGGGTGGAAAGGGAGAAGGATCATCAGAATCTAAGTCAGAGAGTAGCCATGAGTTATATAATCTAGTTTGTTTCAGGTATGGAGTCGTTCATACTTTTGCTTCTTTGTTGTAATTTCATATGTTAATCACTTCATCTCTTTCCCTTTGTAGTCGTAAAGACTTCGGTCTGATTGTGGGAGTGGATGACAAAGGCGACGGCTACAAGGTATGTAGTTAGTTATTCAACTTCTCATAATTACTATATGGCCTGTCCCTGATGAGTTGCATGATACCAGGTTCTGAAAGAAGGTTCTGATGGACCTGTTGTAGTCAGTGTTGGAAAAAAGGAGATGCAGGAACCGTTCGATTCAAAATTTTCTGCCCTGGATCTGAATAACAAACAAATTTCGATCGGTGATGTTGTGAAGATTGCCAAAGGCCCATCTGAGGTATATTTATTAATATATCCTATCATCCCGTTTGTTTCTGTAGCACTTTTCTTTCACATGGTTTGGTGGTGAAATTGTGTAAACGCTTCTTACTTATGATGCATAAAATACAATTTCAGGGTAAACAAGGAGTTGTGAGGCAAGTATACAGAGGGATTATATTTCTTTATGCTGAGGGTGAGGAAGAAAATGGTGGATACTTGTGTTGCAAATCACAATCGTGTGAGAAAGTTAAACTTTTCACTGAAGAATCCAATGACAAGGTACGAGATAGTCCAGTCCCTGCAATTGACAGATCTTCATATTCTAATGACGTTCTTTTTTCTCTAAGACTGGTGGATTTGACGCTTCTGCTTTTGGAGATTCTGCATCCTCTCCTAAATCGCCACTATCTCCTGAAAAAGAGTGGCAGCAGCAGCCCAAGGAGAAATACATTAACTGTATGCATTTTATTGTTTGGAGAGTTATTATTACCTAGCTTCTATTAATGCCCTTTTAGCCTTCTCATGAGTTATCATCATATGCAGCCAACCAGGGAGACAAAGGTAGCATGTATTCCATAGGCCAAAAGCTGAGGATACGTGTAGGTCCACTGAAGGGGTATCTCTGCCGTGTAATAGCGTTGCGCTATTCAGATATCACAGTGAAACTTGATTCCCAGCATAAAATTTTTACAGGTTTGTTTTCATGTGTTAACACCTTCGACTTCGATTCAATACTTTCTGCTCTGCTTCTGAATTTTTGTAATGGTGTGCTTCAGTTAAAAGTGAGCATCTTGCTGAGGTTCGTGACAGAAATACTGTGCCAAGTATGAGGTAATTTCCTAGAATACTCTGTTCTGATACATTTCTTCCTCTATGTAGTTATATCATCCATTGTCCTTTCTGTTAAATGCCAACTTCGCTTACACTACTCTTGTCTGTTGCTATCAAGTGGGGATGCTGGGATGGGTTCCTTTCAACAATTTGACATGCTTGGAACAGAAGGCAACAATGGAGGTTGGTGTTTCTTGCTGACGTTCAATTTCACTCATTAGACTTCAAGTACACATGACATGCGTCTTTGAGCTTAGATGCTTTGAAGCATATGAACATTTTATAAGATATTCTAACCTGCTAACTTATTTTATCTGATTAGTCAGCTTATATTCTTTTAACTTTCCATCTTTCTCGTTTGGTAGACTGGGCAAAAGGAGCAGGCACGTCAGAAGATAATACTTCAACGTGGGGCAGTACAGCAGCTGAGAACAAACCTGACTCTGCTGGTGATCAATCCGGTGGTTGGAATGCCTGGGGTAAACCACCTGCTCCTGAAGCTAGCACTGTTGGTGCTTGGGGAGATGCAAGTACTCCAAAAGTTGAAGCTTCTTGGGGAAAACAAGGAGCTTCAACTTCCAATGTTGAAGATTCAGGTTCTTGGGGTAAGCATGGTGGAAGCTCTGATGGTAACAAACAAAACGATGACTCAGTATGGGGTAAACTAGTTGAAGAATCAAGCCAGAAGAAAGAAGAATCTTCTTGGGGAAAGAAAACGGGATCTGATTCTGATTTGGGAAAAGGAAATGGAGAATCTACTTGGGGAAACAAAGATGGAAATTCCAGCGCAAGTAACAAAGAGGGAGTTTCCTGGGGGCAACATGATAAAGGCTCTGACGGGGACCAGGGAGGATCATCGTGGGGTAAGAAGAACGACAGTGTTAAAGATGATGGAGGGTCTTCTTGGGGTAAGAAGGATGATGGAGGCTCAACGTGGGGTAAGAAGGACGATGGAGGATCTTCATGGGGTAAAAAGGTTGATGACGTTATCAAGGATGACGGAGGATCATCTTGGGACAAAAAGGTTGAGGGTAATAAGGATGATGGAGGATCATCTTGGGGCAAAAAGATTGAGGGTAATAAGGATGATGGAGGATCATCTTGGGGTAAAAAGGTTGACTGTAACAAGGATGATGGAGGATCTTCTTGGGGCAAAAAAGTTGAGGGTAATAAGGATGATGGAGGATCATCTTGGGGTAAAAAGGTTGACTGTAATAAGGATGATGGAGGATCGTCCTGGGGAAAAAAGGATGACGGTGGACCTTCTTGGAACAAAAAGGATGACGGTAATAAGGATGATGGAGGATCGGCTTGGGGTAAAAAGGTTGAAAGTGGATCTTCTTGGAGAAACAAGGATGGTGGATCTTCTTGGGGGAACAAAGATGGTGGATCTTCTTGGGCCAAAAAGGATGATGGAGGGTACTCAGAACAAACATTTGATAGGGGAGGACGTGGGTTTGGTGGTAGAAGAGGTGGCGGTCGTCGAGGTGGTAGGGATCAGTTTGGGAGGGGAAGATCCTTTGGTCATTCGGAGGTTAGTTTGAAAGAAAAACTTTTGTTGTTGCTGTTTTTTTTAGTATGTTCAACTCTCATATTTGTACGTATGCAATGTTGTAGGATCAAGCTCCATGGAGTAAACCAGGTGGTGGTGGCGGTTCAAGCTGGGGTAAGCAAGACAGTGGTGGAGGCGGTTCAAGCTGGGGTAAAGATAATGATGCTGGTGGTGGATCTAGCTGGGGCAAGCAGAATAATGCTGGTGGTGGCGGCGGTTCAAGTTGGAGTAAAGATAATGATGCTGGTGGCGGATCTAGCTGGGGAAAGCAGAATAATGCTGGTGGTGGCGGTTCAAGCTGGGGTCAAGAGAAGGATGCTGGTGGTGGATCGAGCTTGGGAAAGCAAGGCAGTGATGGTGGAGGCTCTAGCTGGGGGAAGAAAAATGATACTGGTGGTGGCGGTTCAAGCTGGGGTCAAGACAATAATGCTGGTGGTGGATCAAGCTGGGGGAAGCAAGCCAGTGATGGGGGAGGCTCTAGCTGGGGGAAGAAAAATGATGCCGGTGGTGGCGGCGGTTCAAGCTGGGGTAAAGATAATGATGCTGGTGGTGGATCTAGCTGGGGAAAGCAAGGCAGTGATGGCGGAGGCTCTAGCTGGGGAAAGAAAAATGATGCTGGTGGTGGCGGTTCAAGCTGGGGAAAGCAAGGCAGTGACGGGGGAGGCTCTAGCTGGGGGAAGAAAAGTGATGGTGGTGGTGGTGGTTCAAGCTGGGGTCAAGAGAATAATGCTGGTGGTGGATCTAGCTGGGGAAAGCAAGGCAGTGACGGCGGAGGCTCTAGCTGGGGGAAGAAAAATGATGCTGGTGGTGGCGGCGGTTCAAGCTGGGGTCAACAGGGTGGTGGTGGTTCTGCTTGGGCTAATAAGCAGAACAACGATGGTGGTGGAGGACAAAGCTGGTCCAAACAAGATGATGGCGGTTCTAAACCGTGGGGAGAACAGAGTGGTGGTCGTGGGTTTGGAGGAAGAAGAGGAGGGGGATTCCGAGGAGGTTTCCGCGGAGGTAGAAACCAATTAGGTAGAGATGGAGGAGGACGCTCGTTTGAATCATCTGGCTGGAAGAGAGACAATCAAGAAAACACCACTTGGAAGAGCAACAACCAGAGCGGTGGATCAGACTGGAAAAAATCGTGGGGAGAGGATTCAAACACTGCAAAGCCATCTGACTCATCATCAGCTGGTGGAAACTGGGGTAGCTGGGATGCTAATTCTAAGAAAGAAACCAATGCTGGTGGAGGCTGGGGTGCTAACTCCAAGAACGAAACCAGTACTGGTGGAGACTGGGGTAGTAACTCAAAGAAAGAAACCAATGCTGTTGATGGTGACAAACCAAGCAATGAAAACAAAGCAGCAGCAGCTTGGGGAACCCCCGCTAACGATCAGGAGAATGCAGGAAACAACAATGATGGTTGGGGCAAAAAGCCAAGTGATGATGTTAAAACGAGTGGAGCAGCTGATAACGCATGGGGAGGCAAAACAAACGCAGGAGCATCGTCATCAAGTGGCTCTGCGTGGTGAACCGGAGCCAAAAAAAAATCCGGATGGTAATAAAAAGTCCTGGAGTGACTTGTAAGTAGGTCTCACTATCTCTCTATCTAGTCTATAAGCCCATGTTTAGTTGAAACGCTACGAAATGTCTCTCGTTTTAGTCTTTTGTGGGCTTTCTCTTGTTATTGTTGATGACCCTCGAGGTTTGAAAAACTCTTAGGTTTGTTTATGGCCGTGACTAAAGGCTCATCAAGAACTGGTTATGTAGGTTCTTTTGACTTTTGTGACATATCGGAGTTTCATTTTCATTCCCTTTATCTACTATGGATGCTCACTGGTAGTGATTATTTTGACCCATCACATTTTGATTTATTGACAGTTTCACAATTTTCACACTCCTGCTCAGATGTTTTCTTATTGCAACATCATTTTTTGTTTTGTAAAAATTAGTTCTTGACGTTGACTAGGTACCAAACTCATGTACAATATTATAATTTTAAAGAGAAGAAAGAGCCAATTCGAGAATTAGTAATGAAAAATAGAGAGCTAAAATAGTGTTAAAAAGATTCCTCCAGCCAATTAATAAAGCCCCAAAATATTGTATATATTTCCACCATATATCTACAATTTTGCAAACGGGTGTGTGGTGTACATATATGTATTTTTTTTTTTGTATTCCCTTGTTTTGTACGGTTAAATAAATAATAAAACCTCTTGAACCAATATCATCTCCTATGGTTTGAAAAATACCAATTTAATAAGATAGTGAACAAAATCGACCAGACATGTCCCTGCCTCAAAGCTGCCGACGCCGCATTTGTATTACTACCGAATATCATTGAGAAAAGGCCACCATCGCTGTCGCTCCCGCCACCACTGGGTCCATCTTTACTATAACCGCGTGTGATGGTCCCACCACCGTCAGTGATTCCGGAAAAACCTCCTCCTTGGCCGTTTCTCCCACTGTACCACCAAACCATATATATCATCAACTATTATAATCATCATAATAACAATATCTTATTTATAATTACGATTCATCTGAATGTGTTGTATCATTGGATACTAACAGTGACATGAGCCTTTGATCAAAATGGACGAATCAACGTAAAAAGCTCAAAAGAGGGAGTAAAGACGAAACAAGTTGCTCCATCACATGCATGTTTCACATAAAAAAATTCTTCACATGCAAGAGTTTACGACTTTACGTTTAGATTCACTTCTCCTATCAAATAAAAGTGGAAGTTTTTTTCCCCTAAATATATTCAAGTAAATAATTCTGAAATTCACATTTCAAACAAAATATTGTGACGAGTGAAAAATATTTAGCTGCCTTCTAAAGTAGTTTGACAAGGAATATCGAATTTCTGACAACAAGACGACTAAGCGAATCCGCATCATTCTTACATACTTTAACTTTGCAAAAGAGGGTCAAATGTAAATTTTTATCAATTTTAAATATCAAAAAGATCAATTGCAGCACCAAGTAGGTGATGGAGGTACGTATAATATATACATATTATGACTGTTTATTCCACATCCTGTAAGTAGATCGAATCTATATATTATATAGTCTTTGAACTGGTCCCACTAGGTATTGTTTTATTGCTGGAAAGCAGATGATTCAAGAATATATTACGAAATATGATTCTATAAACCCATCTTTATTATATAGATGTGTCTTATCGCCTATCCATTTACAAAGTCAATTATATCGGTCCATTACCATTAAAGCCGATAATCAAACCCTAAATGAGACTTCACACCTTAAGTGTGTGAAGAACTATTTCACAAGGAATGAGTTTAAAAAAATCTATTAAACAAGGAAATGAATATTATTTTCTTGTTTTTAAAGTTCTTCCAATATGTGGGGTTTAGATATATACACCAAGTTGCTAAACAAGGAACCACCAAACCCTAAACGGGCGAAGAACTTGCTAATAAGGACATGAATCTTTTTATTTTATAATTATAGTTTCGTTGTTTGGTTTTAAGGATATACCATGTCGTCAAACAAAGACAACCAACAAACCCTAATTTGCTGAAGAAATGGTGATAAGGAAATGAATATTTTTAATAGGTAATTCATTTTTTTGCATGTAGTAGAGGAAATACGACAAAGCATCAAGAAAAGCATATATATAAATAGATTAGACACTATAGAAAGGCTTTTGGGTTTTTTTTTTGAAAGAAAAAAGAAAACGAAAGCTTTTTGGGTTTTTCATCTTTTAGAAGTTTTAGATCTCCGATCCACACGCTATGCACGTGTGAGGTTTTCAAAAGGGTAAAAGATAATATTTTCTTAACATGCAAAGAACAAAGAAATGAAAAGAGAAAGGCTTTATGCATGTTCATGTTAACGTCTTGGTTTTCTTTGTTGCCATTTCGGAATTGTCGCAACACTTTGATGTGTAACGTACACTAACTATTTGATATCCAAAACATTTTATGACATGCATATACATCCATGTTCTATATTTCTTGGATAAAGAAAAAGAAAAGTGTTATCTCTGTGTCAGAAAAATATATAACTGAAAAAATTATTTACTCTTAAGAATCAGGAGTGAAATTGTGTAAAAGAATCTATGATTATTTTTATTATAAATTACTCAAAATAGTACTTATTTTTCTCATAAAAATAAAAGGATTAGGTATATATGCTCCTCAGATAATATTAATTTTTTTTTATAAAAATGTGAATGCTATTTTAGGAAAAAATCAATAAAGAATATTGGCAAAACAGTAATAAGAAAGATGCTTGTTTGGGTGGATCAGTGGATATGGAGCAATAGTAGAGTAGATCATATAATACCTGGGGTCGCCGAAAACGCCGGCATTGACCGTTAGCTGGTCAATGAATCCAGCGGCTTTTGCCTGAAGACTAGTGGCTCGGGCGTAAGCTAGGCTGACTCCGTCACCTGACGGCACGAAAAACGCTCCGTTAACCATAACGTCTCCGTCCGTCCTCCAGTTCCATTTCGCCCAGTGTTTCTCGTTTGTGTCCACTCGCTTCGTCACCTGTGACGGCGTCAACGTTATAAAGACAAAATAATCGTAACCGGCAAACAAGACTTCTGCCGGCGCGTGGGACTAGGCGCTAATGGCCCACTATTGCCGACACATCAGCAAGAAAAAACAAAGTGTCCCCACCAATACATATCCAGTTTTAAAGAGAACTATGAATGTTTGGTTATGTATTTTTTTTATTTTTTCAGTTATGTATTTTTCTTGGATAATTGATTTTGGTTTATTGTATCTCTTGGCATAAATAGATGGATTAATATAATAGTTACCTTACTTGAGGAAAATATTCACATCATTTTTCTCATGCTTGTATTTTCTTGTAAAATCATGCTTGTATTTTCTTGTAAAATCATGTTTGAGTATATATTTTGTTGGCAAAAATATAGATGAATTAGTATAATGTTTACCTCTTTAGCATTGGGATTAATAGGTGCGGTGTAACGATTACCCTGACTATTTATCGTAGGGTTAGCACTTCCACCAATTGCATACATCTCCCATGCGGTGAAATCATTATTCACCACGTGAATATAACCATGTCTACACCGTGGCATCCTCTGCACGAGCCCCTCTCCGAAATGGTTGAACGCAATCGTCACTTGCATCCCCGTGTCCGCCGTATACCTTCCACAAAAAAAAAATTGGGTTAGATTGATAAATCCAAAACTTACACGCTTTAATTTAAAAAGATACAAAATCAAAGGGCTTTGTTTTTACCGGTCGTCGTGACCTAAGAGCATAACTTCGTCGTGGTGATGAAAGTAGTTGTTGGAGATAGTAACGGCCGTTGACGCAAGGATGACGTCGATGAGTCCGTCGGAACAGTACCCTAAAGAGCAGTGATCGACCCAAATGTGATGCGAAGCGGAGACGGAGATCCCGTCACCGTCGGAGACTCCTCTGAACCCGACGTGCGTCGGCGACGAAGCGACCAGAGTGTTCCCCGAGGGTTTGCAGTGGTGAACGTGGACGTTGTGGATGATGACGTGGCTCACCTGCTGGATCGTGAGGCATCCGTGGCCGGTGATTTGCACGTTCGCGCCTCTCCCGTCGATGGTTTTGTAGCTTCCGACGATGAGCTCGTGCCTGAGTTTGATCCCCATGTCGCCGGAGAAGACGATCCAGAGAGGCTCAGGCTGGATCACGGCGTGGCGGAGGGTTCCGGGGGTCGGGTTCGCCGCGTCGTCGTCGGAGGAGTCGGTGACGAGGTAAAAGCGGCCGCCTTTGCCGCCGAGCGTGCCTTGTCCGAAGCCGATGGAGCAGTCGGCGAGGCGCTGGCGGTTTTGAGACCAGTTTGGGTCGCAGCGCCAGCAGTCGTCGATTGGGTTTCCGGTGATGCAAGAAGGTATTGGCGCCGAGGCCGTCGTGTCGCCGTCGCCTTGTTGGTAAGTGAGGAGGTTTCTTCTGTGGAGAGAATCGTTGAGCTTCCTGCATTCGATAACAGAGGATGTTAATGCTCTGTTTTCTTATGGCTTGAGAAACAGAGGATTTTTTAAAAATTTCAACTTTTTCCTCCTTTTCAAATTATAAGTTGGATTACTTGAGAATGATAAAGACCCAAAAGATTAAAAATGCAAGGAGAGTAAGAGGGTAGTTTATATTGTACCTTTGGACATTAAGAACAATATCTTCAGGGAATGGGTGTTGGTGTGGGAGGGAAAGATTGAAGGAAGATGTTGAGGTTGAGGCTGATGATGATAATGAGTAAGATGCTCTTCCATGGCGAGAGAGAGAAACCAAGAGGCAGAACCAGATTATCCAAATGCATGATGGTTTTTGAATAATATGGAACCTCTTATGAGCCACCATTATAAACCTCCACTTCTTTCTGAAAAAAACCAGCCAAATCAGAAAACAGAAGTTTCTTAAATATGGATATTAAGGGGAATTGTGCAAGTTGGTGTTTTATATAATAATCAAGGGTCAAAAAGAATTTATTTGTGTTTCCTCCCTATCAATCTCTATCTAATCTCTCTATAGTTTGTTTCAAGTAGAAGAAAAGAAGTTTAGAGAGGGAAGGAGGGAGATAGAGATAGTGTGTGAAGGGACAGAGAATCCTTAAAAGACTCTTTCTCTCTCCTTCTTCCAAACTGATTCTTACTTTTTTGTAAGAGTGACTCAGTTAGGTTGCATTACCTGATCATCTACACATCCCTCTCCCTGAAACTATCTTTTTAAATGGATTTTATTGTCATTAAACTCGGGTCAAGTTACGTAAATAAAAGGATATACTATATGAAAAAAGGAATCTTTACCTCGAATGCAAGATGTATATAACTCTCTGTCAAAGATTCTGGTTCGATGTGAACACACAAGAAGAGCAAAAAACTTCTAAATATTTTGTCCAAACTCGAAGAACAGAGTTGTTCGTGAAGACCGTCTTTGTCGGAATTGTCTCTTGGAAAGGAGTTTTACTTAAGTTTCCATAAATACGTTCTTCTTGTTTTTCAACCACAAATGGAAAATTTGTTTTGCAATCTCGCATAATGGAAACTTGTCATTTTTGGAAAGTCATCTATCCTTCTTGCTCAATAAACTCTTTAGATTCTTTTTTGTTACGAATCGTCATTCTGATTTATTTATTTTATGCAAATATTCATTTTTTTTTTTGCTTATCTCGTTTGATTAGCTTGGTTATGATCCAAAGGAATCCCAGTATGGCTGAAAGCTTTGAGGATTTGATTAATATAGGTTTACTCAAGTTACATTTTGAAAACTTACCATAACATTTGTATTGTATACGTCATGCAATTATGGCCCTTCATATAATCAGGGGGATCATGTCCAGAATAAAATATAATTCCACCCTTACTTATTACTCCAGTTGTTTTAATGAAACTGAAAATAAATTTGTGAATAATTTTGCATCTGTTTAGCTAATAATCTATTTGGTAATTTTAATCGACAAAAGGTGGCGCTCTCAACAACTTGTTTGTAATCAGTTGTTTATTGCAATTGGAGTATTTTGGAGTACCTAATCAATTTAAGGAACAATATGTTGAAATTGTGAATAAAATAATGGTAGAATAAGACATAACTACAAAATGAAATTATGTACAAATAATTCAATAAAATCGGGTCCATAAAAAAGATCTTTGGAGAAAATATCATAATTCCAAATTTCGTTTGGTGAGATTCAAGGCCAAGTTGGCATTGTTGCCCGTGTGATAGCCAGTACGGTTAAAGCGAACTATTAATCCAAACTTTGAATAAGTATAACATTCATACTCACTGAGCTTAAAATCCGACTATGGATTGAAACTATGATCTCAAAGCACACTTCTCTCTCAACATAACCATCCATACTAATGATTTGAACACAATCTCACTATTTAACTTTTCAAACTATTATATATGTATATCAATTTTTATAAAAAATGATAAAAATGTAATACAATTCTTAAGCTGTGAATGATATCTTCGAAAGTAAAACATAAAAATAAAATTTAAAATAATTTTTTTAAAAGCAAAAAGAAAATAAATAGGGAAAAAGTAGAATAAATTCAATTACTTCATATATTTTTTTGTTAAAGAGATAGTAAGCTACGAGGCAGTCATAGTCTTAGTATTTTTAAATTTTCAATTAAATTTGAATGTTTTGAAAATTTTATGAATAATTTCATAACAGCTCAAAAATATATTAAGAGTGATGACGGAGAATAATTCTGAGTTAATTCGAATAATCACATATACAAAGAACGACAAGTAGAGTATGTCGTTTCAGTAAGAATCGCATAGATAATTTGACGGTTTTACCCTACAAAACCTGCAGTGGTGCAAAACAATCCCAAGTCCCAAACACTCTCTCTGCTTCGTCTTCCCTCCTCGATTCAAAATTCCAAAATCCGATCCAGTCTTCCTTAGGGTTTCTCGTCCCCGCCTCCACCATGAGCTCCGCCACGGTTCTCGACGATGATAATTATGCTGCCCAAGGTTCGAATTTAAGTCTTACTTCTTCTCATTTTCGATTTCCCTTTGTAATTCGTTCGGAGCTGACTCCTCGCATCTCGCGAGACTTTTCGTAATTTGCCCCCTTTCTCGATCAAATTCGAAAACTTTGCTATTGAATTGCATCTCTATTATTGTTCGTACACGATTCGCTGCTCCTGCTCGCAACATATGCCTTTTTATTTGATTTTAGGGTTTTGATTCTATTTCGATGAGATTGTTATTAGCTTTGACTTTAGTGTTAGGGGTTTCGCTAACGCACTGGTGAAATTTGTGCAGAGGTTCGTATTCATAAGGAACCTTTGACGAGCAGTGCACAGAGGAGAAAACTGGCGGATATTAGCAATTTGGACAGAGAAGAGACGCAGCAGCAGCAGCAAAATTTGCTCTTCTCTTCTAAAGAATATGCTGCGAAGCTTGAAAAGGCATTGCCTTTTTGCACTTTGATTTTTTGTTGCGTTTGTGGTGGGAGACTGTTATTTTGCTGATTCTCGATTGCTTTATTGGTTTTTCAGGAGAACATGACGCTGATGAAAGCTCTAGCGCACAGAAAGTAACCATCTTGATCTTTAGAATGTGTTGGCTTGTGAGTTTGATGAGCTTTTGTTTTTTTTTGGTGGTGATGTTTGTTTTTGTGGCTGCAGTAAAATTATTGAGCTGAGCGGTGTTGAGATTCAGAAACTGAGGATTAACTTACGGAATGTGCAGGAAAAGAATTTGCACCTTGCACAGGCTAACAGTCATATGTTGGCGGTGTGTTCTCCATCTTTAGTTTTCATGGTTCAGTTTTTGAGAGATTAAGAGATTTTTTTTAAAATAATGTGATCTAAGTTTGGCTCCATTGTCTTTTCTTTTTCCTAGCAGGAACTCAATACAAACAGAGACAGAGTATGTTTTTCTGGAACTGAAGTTGCTTAAAACTAGGCTTTCGTATTTCATTATGTTACAACTTCTTCGATCAACTGACACTGTGTGTACCTTTTTAGCTCAAGCTACTTCAGCATGAACTTGGCTGCAAGAATGTGTTACTCGAAGCCAGGAAAATGCAGACTGAGGCAAGTTACTTGTTTAGTATATTTCCATTGACTATAGTTACCTGGAAGAAGAGTTATTAACTTGAGAATTTGTCACCTAATTTCTTCCAGGAGCAAGGACTTCCATCTACAGATGACTCTACGAAAGATAAGGTGCTAACTCGAATTTCCTGAGCATGAAATAATTTTATTGAGCACTGTATTTGGCTTTGTTGTCGACTTCAAGGTTCCATCAAACGTTTCTGATGGATATTGCGAACCTTTTCAGGCGCATGACATGAATCCCAAAGATACCAAGAGAAAGCGAACGTCAAGGATAAAAGGTAAACTGTTTATCATATCTTCATTATTGATTCTAGATGTATATATTTTTTCATACTTACCCTATATCGTTTCATTTTCAGCCTCAGAAAGCTCCGTTGTTAAGCCAATACAGATTAAAGAGAACGCCAACAGTAAAAGGTCCATATCTGCTTCATGTTTAATCCATGTATTCTGTGAAAGCTTTTGGCAGTCAAGTAAACCTCTATTGGTAATGTTTGGTTTGCAGGAGAGTTTCTGGAGTAATAGATACTACTTTTATCCCTGAAGTAAACTGTCAGACTGAAGATGACGCTGAAAAAGAGGTTATCTCTCAAGGGACAAGCCAAATTGTTGACAGTATTGTCAACAGTAAGTTTGTTCTTGATGCAGCTAACCCCATAAAAGACGGCGTGCATAGCAAGAGGTTCTTATATTCATTCCGACAATTAAATTTTTTAAAATACCAGTTTCTGTTCCAAAACAATGGGAAGACAAGAATGTTGTATTTGTGATTCGATTTCTTTGTCTGATTGTTTTTTCATAGGCAATGTGTACGAAGGAAATCTACCAGGTTTGATGTTCAAGAAACTGAACAAACGGAATCAGTGCTTGAGATGGATGATGCCAAAGAAACTAAAGAAACCACAAGGTTTGTTATCTAGTGTTTTTTTTTTGGGCTCTTCCCATTGCACAATAACGTATTGCACTGACGTTGTCTCCGTTTGGAGCAGGATTTGTTTTAAAAGACGGTCTGCTCGGTTAAGGCCCGAAGAAGCTGAACCATGTAAAAGCTTCCATGAGAGAGACGAAGTCAAGGAGACAATCAAGGGGAGAAGGTTTGTAACAGCTTGAATAACCTACTATTTACAAGTAGCATCCTTTATAGATCTCACTTAAAACAATGCATTAGAGGTCACTAATTTCCTGTATTACTTGGCAGAGTCTCTTCAAGACAACAGTCTGCAAGGTTTGATTTCCAAGAACCGGAAGTGCCTGAAACCGTGAGTGCTGATGATGCAAGGTATGTTGAAACACATCGTTTTTGGCTTTCTCTATCCCGTTGATTGATAGTATATAGCTAAGTTAGCTAAATCACTTGCATTTTCTCCCCTGGATAACACTGAAAGGCCCCTATCTGCTTCATGTTGAATACATGTTTTGTGTGAAAGCTTTTAGCAGTCAAGTAAACCTTTATTGGCATTGTTTGTTTTGTAGGGAACTTTCCGGAGTCAAAGATACTACTGTTATCCCCGAAGTAACGTGTCAGACTGAAGATGACGCTGAAAAAGGGTTTGTTTCTCAAGGGACCAGCCTTATTGTTGACAATAAGGTTCTTATTGATGCAGCTAACGCGGTAAAAGACAGTGTGCATAGCAAGAGGTTCTTATACTCAGTCCGAGAATTACATTTTTCTAAAATATCAGTTTCTGTTCCGAAACAAGAGGAAGACAAGAATATCTTATTTGTGATTCGATTCCTTTGTCTGGTTGTTTTGTCATAGGCAATGTGTGGGAAAGAAATCTTCCAGATTTGATGTGCAAGTAGGTGAACAAACAGAAACAGTGCTTGAGATGGATGATGTCAAAGAAACTAAAGAAACCGCAAGGTTTGTTAGTTAGTGTTAATTCTTTTGTCCTCTTTCCACTTCAATCTCCTACGTTGTATGTATCGCACTGACACTGTGTCCGTTTCGAACAGGCTTTCTTTGAGAAGAGGGTCAGCTCGGTTAAGGCCCAAAGAAGCTGAACCATGTAAAAGCTTCCATGAGAGAGACGAAGCCAAGGAGACGATCAAGAGGAGAAGGTTTGTAACAGCTTGAATAACCTACTATTTACTAGTAGCATCCTTTATAGATGTCACTTAAAACAATGCACCAGAGGTCACTAATTTCTTGTATGAATGGGCAGAGTCTCTTCAAGACAACAGTCTGCAACGTTTGATTTCCAAGAACCGGAAGTGACTGAAACCTTGAGTGCTGATGATGCAAGGTTTGTTGAAACATACTGTTTTTGGTTTTCTCTGTCTAAGTTAGCTAAGACCACTTGGATTTTTCTCACTTTGATAATATTTCAGAAGCTTAGTAAGCGATGGATCTGAAGCTGTAGAACCATCTGAAAGCAGACGTGACACAAAAGATACAAACGGGACACGCAGGTTTGTTAGTGGGATTGAAACTTCCTGCATTTCCGCTGATGAGGTTAGAGTGTCAATGATGTAATGTGAGTTTTGTCTTTGTGGTCTACTCGTCAGGGTCACAACGAGAAGGCAATCAGCAAAGGGTAACTCCCAAACAGCTACAGAAACTAATGGAGCCATCGAAGATGTTGTAGTGACAGACCCGTCTATAAGCATCAACACAGTCCAAGAGTGTGATCTTTTACCATCGACGGTTTCTTCGGAGGACCATGAAAAAGAATCAAAGAACAAGCCTGAAGCTGAGGAAACCGGAGGAATGATGAGAAGAACGTCCATGAGAAGAACATCGAGACATGCCGCTGAGAAAGTGCAATCATACAGAGAAGTCTCGCTTAAAGTGAAGTTGCGGCGAGACTGCTGAATCTCCTCTTAGCCTCTAGCTTATGTTCTTAATATGCTAAAGATTGTTGGTTCAGTAGCTTACTTCGTGCTTTTGTATATCCAAGTCAAAGGTTAACTTTGACTTCCTCTTCTACTTACAAACGATTGTGTAAGCTAAGAAAAAATCTACACTTTTAATGGGTGTGTGCATTAGTCAGACTAAGTGACTACTTCTGGTAGTGTTTCTCATTTCTTGTTTCTGAAAAGTCAACCCTTTGATTTGATGACACACTGGTTTAATTTAATTCTGGTTTGCATATCTATATATGTTTTACAGATTAGCGTACTTATATTCACTTCTGCCTGATAATGCAAGAGAGACATTAAATGGGGGTTTCCCATACTATTTTATAATATTACTTTTATAACAAGGGTTTTTAGTAATTAAACCTCTAAACTCAAAATGAATTGTAAAAAAAAACCGTCAATTAAAATTTTTGTAAAATAAACTTTCGATTTTAATTTTGTTAACATATGTTAACTTCCGTCTAAAAAATCGTGACGCATGGTGACATACGTTAATAGTTTATAAGTTCATGATTTATAATGTTGAAAATTTAGTTGATGAGTTTTTTTACGATTCAAAAATAGTTGAAGAATTTTATCATTGAAAGACATTAAATGTTCTAAAAGGAAGGTACTATAATCACACTTCTCCTTTGGAAGATCGGCGTACATACTCACCATCATATGGATGGCGTAGTATCATGGCAGCAAAACCTCTACTCATCTCGGGGTTACGGAAAACAATTGGCACGGGTCAAGATACGAGGGTTTGGAGTGAGTCTTGGGTCCCAGATATAGTGGCTCGACCGCCTAAACCTGCTGACCACATTGTATACAGACTACCCCAACTCCTTGTTCAGTCCTTTATTAGGAATGATACCAAGGAGTGGGATATACAACTTCTACGGGATTTTTTCCACTCAGATGATATCCCTTTGATACTTGGGCTCAAGCCCTCCCGCTCTCGTGCTCCGGATGGATATGTTTGGAACCACACAAAATCAGGAGTTTATTCAGTTAAAACCGGTTATGACCTACTTCGATCGACCAAGTTGAGTCTTTCACAGGAAGGGGCTTTAGAACCAAGTATCACGGGCCTACAAAGCCATGTGTGGAAGATAAATGCCCCGAGTAAAATGAAGCATTTTTTGTGGCAGGCTATCTCGGGCTGTGTGGCGACGGCAGAGAGGCTTATGTATAGACACCTGGGCACCGATAGGAGTTGTCCTAGATGTGCTGGCCCAGTGGAGTCGATTAATCATCTTCTTTTTGAATGCCCACCAGCTCTTCAGGTTTGGGCTTTATCGGACTATCCGTCCCTTCCGGGTTACTTCCCGAGTACATCTATATATCAAAACATGAACTTCCTATTATGGAAGAGAAAAGAGGTGGCTCTTCTGAGACCACAATTCGATACCTTTCCATGGATCTGTTGGTACATTTGGAAGGCGAGGAACGATAAACTTTTCAATGGGAGAGACGTATCTCCCTTTGCCACCCTCCAACATGCGTCTCTTGAGGCAGAATGTTGGAGGAAGGCTAATGAAAAGGAGAAAGCAGATGAAGATCATGACGATCCTCCTACTATAGAGGTTGAGACAGTGCCCCATGGGATACCCCAAATCCCTACCTGTCAAATTGATGCATCATGGATCAATAATGGCAGTGTCAGTGGCTTAGGGTGGAGTCTTAAAGATCAAATGGGCGTAGAATACTTCGGATTACGGGCGTATAACAGGAGCCTCTCAGCCTTACATGCTGAGATGGAAGGATTACTTTGGGCAGCCGCATGTATGAGAGACAGGAGGATCACTTCGGTACGGTTCGAGACGGACTGCTTGGACTTAGTGGACATGATTACAAACCCGATGGACTGGCCAGCATTCGCGACAGAGTTCGAAGAGTTCCAGAGGTTACAAGATGATTTCGAGGATGTGAGACTATCTCATATTCCTCGGAGTCAGAATGGCCGGGCAGACGCGTTAGCGAAAGAGGCAAGATCCAGAGATTATATTTTCTCCCATATAGATCAGACCCGGACAGATGGAGATGCTCCTCGGAGAATCGACTCGTCTGCTCTCCACTTGATCTAGCTTAGATGGGAAGACGACAAAAAAAAAAAAAAAAAAAATCTATATATGTTTTACAGATTAGCGTACTTATATTCACTTCTGCCTGATAATGCAAGAGAGACATTAAATGGGGGTTTCCCATACTATTTTATAATATTACTTTTATAACAAGGGTTTTTAGTAATTAAACCTCTAAACTCAAAATGAATTGTAAAAAAAAACCGTCAATTAAAATTTTTGTAAAATAAACTTTCGATTTTAATTTTGTTAACATATGTTAACTTCCGTCTAAAAAATCGTGACGCATGGTGACATACGTTAATAGTTTATAAGTTCATGATTTATAATGTTAAAAATTTAGTTGATGAGTTTTTTTACGATTCAAAAATAGTTGAAGAATTTTATCATTGAAAGACATTAAATGTTCTAAAATATTTATTATCATTTATACATTATTTTAGATTGATTTATAAGCCTTTAAAACTAATTTCATAAATTTGATAATATTTTTGATATATTATTTTTGATTTATTGAATTACTTATGTTTCATTAGTATCACAAATAATGTTAGATTATATTATCCTAACAAGTAGCAGAAATTATAAAAACTTATAAAATCATTGTGACACTTAATCATATGTAAAAGTATTAAAATATTTATGAAGCTTTATAAATCGGTTATAAAGCAATGTATTAAAATTTATAAATTAGTTTTGAACGTTTATATCAATCTAAAACAATGTATAAATGATAAAAAAAAATTAAAATGATTTTTGAATCGTAAAAAAACCTCAACTAAGTTAATAACATTATAAATCTTCACCTTATAAACTGTTATCATATGTCACCATCCGTTATGGTTTTTTAAACGAAAGATAACATACGTTAACGAAATTAAAGTTGAAGGATTATTACACATAATGTTTAGTTGAGGATTTTTTATGATTTATCTTTGAGGAATTTAATTACTGAAAAGCGATTGAGGAATAATGTGCATTAAGTGCCATAAACCGGCTACCCTTAACCTATCATTAGTATCCATCCTTCCATTTGTTGCACAATCTCGAGCTTTCCTAAATCCAATCAACACACATATAACATAATGGATAAAAAAATCCAAAATAGCAGTTAGACATGTTAATTAGGATTGACTCTTGGAGTTTGAACTCGTCTACTCCTAAAATTTATCGAGTTTGGATTTAGTTTTATAAGCCCAAAAAATTGGGGCTTTCGGAGACTTTGGATTTTATGGATCTAAGCCCATTTGGGTTAGGACTGGCTCAAAAACCCAAAATTATGTACTTTAGCTTAAATATTATTGTTCTTGCAATCGAAAACATTATTAGTATTGACACATTTTTTTAATATTTTTATCTAAATTTTAGTAAAACAAATGTAAAAAAATTTTAATGTCTTTTATTGTTTGATCATTACAAGTGTCACATTTTATTTTTATTTCAGGTACAACATGTTTTTTTTTTTTCAAAATTTGAAGTACGAAACGTTTGACCGTTATGATCTACTACTGGGCTTTATCTTAGAGTATGGGCTTCGTGCTATACAACAGTAAAGGCCCAATTGATAGCAAATTCCTCGTAAAATAAAATCTTCTATATTTGTCTGTCTTGGCGAACAAACAAAGTTCACATCCCAAGAACCTCGCCTTTTCGTCGAAGCAAGCAAGAATCAGAGATTGAAAGCAAATCCTTCCTCTCAGGTAAAGCTTTACTCTTTTTCTGTTGTTCTTTATTCTTTTATTCTGGGTTTCGGAATATATCTTCAAGTATCTCGTTTTGAGTCGCTGGATCTGTCTTTTGATGCACCTGTGTTTTGCTGAGGATTAGATAGATGAGTTTCTGGGTGTGATGTAGGTAATCTTACGTAGTGAGAGCTTCTTCCATCTTTCTCTTATACCTAGTAGTCCTTTCCCATTATATAAAAGATTAGCCTGTGAGAGTCTATCGCTGCGATTTTGAATCTTGAAACCCTAATTTTAAGGGATAATGAATAGAGCTCAAAGTTCCAGTTTTTATTGCTTCTTGTTTCATAAAAAAGCATGTTTCTTTTGTGACCTGTGGTGAGCTCAAAGTTCCAGTTTTTCATAAAAAGCATGTTTCTTTTGTGACCTGTGGTGAGCTCAAAGTTCCAGTTTTTATTGCTTCTTGTTTCATAAAAAGCATGAATAGAGCTCAAAGTTCCAGTTTTTCATAAAAAGCATGTGGTAGATTCAATCGCTAATGCTTTCTCTCTACTGCTATGTGTGTATTGAAATTGTTATCTTTCCATTCTTATATACTGATTTTTTTTTTTGCAGAATGTCAGAGTTACCAACCATTTTGGACTCCTTTTGGCATCCTCGAGTAATCAACTTCGATTATCAGTGTGGTGAGTGTGGCGCAGTGATCAGCCTGGAAGTGTTCCGGAGTGGACACACCTACATGCACGTGGAGGAGCCACATTTCTACCCGGAGGTTCTGGTGAACTGTGTAGGTGGCACGTTCCGAGTTCAGAGCACTCACTGTGAAATCACTATTCACTTCTCTACCTATGCAGGGAATCGAGGAGACATAAGGGTTGATCCTTAACTTAGTTCTTAGTTTGTAGACTGTTTTTGTTGCCAAGATTTGCTCAGGATTTTGATTTGGATTTGGCAAAACATATTAGTCTCCGTTCATCTTTTGGGGTTTTCAATTCCTTTGCCCTTTGACATATGTTTGAACACAACAGCTTAATTACACAATGAATGATTAGCGTTGCATCAAAATTCTGAAACTTTCTTAGGAAACTGAAACCACAAACCATGTAAACACTTTTGTTTAGCCGTGACAGTCTGATACGATTAGATAATAATATCTTGTAGGAGATTTTCTGGAGTAATAGCGTGCTATAGAAACTAAAGAAACCGCAAGGTTTGTTATCTAGTGTGTCCTCTTCCCATTTTCATTACCTATATTGTTGTAAACTCTGAATGGACAGACAATAACGTATTGCATTGACATTGTCTCCTTCTGGAGAGGATTTGTTTGAAAGGACGGTTAAGGCCCGAAGAAGCTGGTGATAGATGTCCTCTTGAGTATATGGACCCTCTTATGAGCCACCATTATAAACATCCCCTTCTTTTTCTCCTCTTATCTTTCTGAAAAAGACCAGCCAAATTAGAAAACAGAAGTTTCTTAAATATGGTAATAAATATAAACGAATTATTAATCTAAACTTGCAATAAATATAACATTTCTATGTTCTATATCTGATTAGGTGAATACCTCTGACGTGAAAATACAAGTACGAGCATGAGCAAGGCTGTAGATCGATAAAATTTTGTTGTTTAGAAACTTGAGATGAATTATGATTCTTTTAGTTCAGTTAAAGATAATAGTTATGTTGGGAGACATTCTGATACAAAATGGTGGTGAGAAAATGAGCTACTTTGGATTTGAACACCTCTTCCGACTATGGATTGAAACTATGATCTCCAATCAAACTTCTCTCTCAACGTAGCGTTCGTACCAATGATTTTGACACAATTTCACTTCTCTCTCCATATAGAATCACAGTCTTCCCATGGATTTGTTGGTTCATTAGGGTAGGTTGCAACTGGCTGTTCGAGAACAAAGACTCGGCACCATCAGATACTTATCTCCAAAGGTCTCCAAGTCTGCTAAAAAAATGGCTCTAACTAGCAAAATATGCAATCCAAACCTCTCCTTGGGGCTCCTCTATTTAGAGTGACCCATTTAAGAATCTAACTATGATGCTGGTATATCAATTTTTTTTTTTTGTCAAGGATGCTTGTATATCATTTAGTTTGTAAAAATAATGATAGATTTTTGGTGCAATTATTAAGCTGTCAATTATATCTTCGAAAGTAAAAGATAAAAAAGAAAACATACAAAACTTAAAAAGGGAAAAGAAAAGAAAGAGGGGAAAAATAGAATAAATTTAACTACTTCATATTTTTTTTTTTGTTAAAAGATAGCAAGCTACGAGGCAATCATAGTTTTAGTATTTTAAAACTTTCAAGTAACTTTCAAGTTATGAAATTTTCATAACAGCTCGGAATATATTTAGAGTGATGACAAAGAATAATTCGAATCACTACATATATCAAAACGACAAGTAGTGTGTCGTTTCAGTAAGAATCGAATAAAAATTTGACGGTTTTACCCTACACTCCGCTCACTCTGCTTCGTCTTCCCTCCTCGATTCAAATTCCAAAATCCGATCCAGTCCTTAATACTTAGGGTTTCTCGTCCCCGCCTCCACCATGAGCTCCGCCACGGTTCTCGACGGCGATAATTATGCTGCTGAAGGTTCGAATTTAAAATCTTACTTCTTCTCATTTTCGATTTCTCTTTGTAATTTATCCGGATTTGACTGTTCTCATCTCGTGAGACCTTTTTTCGTATTTTGCCCCTTTTCGATCAAATTCGAAAACTTTGGGGTCACCTATGAGTCTTTTCTATTGGATTATTATATCTCTATCCTCGCTCGCGTCCCATTCGCTGCTCGCGACTAATGCCTTTATTGGAATTTAGGGTTTTTGATTTCGTTTCGGTGAGATTGTTATTAGCTCTGACCTTAGTGTTGGGGGTTTTGCTAACACAGTGGTGAAATTTATGCAGAGGTTTGTATTCGTAATGAATCTTTGATGAGCAGTGCACAGAGGAGAAAAGTGAAAACTAGCGGATATTAGCAATTTGGAGGGTCAAGCAAAGCAAACGAACAGAGAAGAGACGCACCAGCAGCAAGATATACTCTTCTCTTGTAAAGAATATGCTGAGAAGCTTGAAAAGGCATTTCCTTTTGCACTTTTATTTTGGTGCCTTTTGTGGTGGCTGACTGTTATTTTGTTGATTCTCGGTTGCAAGTAACCATCTTCATCTTTAGAATGTGTTGGTTTCTGAGCGTTACTTTTGGTGGTGATGTTTGTTTTTTTTTGTTTTGGTGGTTCAGTAGCTTACTTCATGCTTTTGTATATCCAAGTCAAAGGTTATCTTTGACTTCCTCTTCTACTTAAAAACGATTGTATAAGCTGATAATCTACACTTCTTATTTAGTGTGTGCATTAGTCATTTCTGGTACTGTTAGTGTAATCCAAACTCAAGATTAGAGCTAAGTAGTGGATTGCTGATCAAGGCTCAGCCCTAGGAGATATAGTGGCATCTCCAATTTGGAGGAGTGGGGTGAACCTGGGTAATCAGCTTGTGTGTGTTCTCGTTTCCATTCTATAGTTCATACATCAAGAATCAAGTAGATCAACATCAATAGAAGCAAGGAATCGCACAGTTCTTATATTCATTTATGACTGTTAGTGCAAGAGTGATTTTAAAATTTGGCTTCCTCTTTTTATAATAATACTTTCATTTCATAACAATAATAGAAATATTGTTATGTTTAAACTATCTATTTGTATTGTGTATGTATTTAAGCAGCGGTTACATTATTATTTTCTCCTGTTTTTGTAAGAGTTATTCAAAAATATCTTAGTTAAGTTGTTTCTTTAAGAAGTATACTTAGATTTTGACTCTCCGGGTGCTAGTTTTAAATTAAATATATAGACATGTCAAAACACAATAATGTAATGCTTGCACTTACACAACAATGTAAGATGTCAATAGATTTAAATCTCATTCGAATATTTATAAATTTTGGCAATGTAGTTTTAATAGTAGGGAAATATACTGAAAGAAATACCTAATAACTCTCTAAATCTTCCTTTTGTATAATATATAAATAAATGGTTTAGCAAACCATTCCATTATAGCTAATGCCATGATCAGTGAATTAAATCTATAGATATATTAAAATACATTTGATATAAATCGATTTTTTTATTTATAATGGTTTTGATAACCAAACACACACGATTGGTTAAATTCGGTTCAGATCAACCAAATAACACGAAAAAAAGTTAATGCCTAATGAATTTAATGGAACAATTTGACTTTGAGCCCATTTGCAAAGATTTTGAGCCCAATCGTGTATGTTAAAAAAATTTAATTAAAAAGAGTGGCACAAGTTGGTAAATATTAAGGGTGAATTCAAAATGGTACTTCAACTTTATTAAAATATATAAGATTACTATATAGTTGTGTAATATCACATATTTTAGAAACTCATTTACTTGTTTTAATAAAACCAATACTCTTATTTTAGGGAAAAATATGTTTGATTATATATATTTTTTTTAATGATGAAGATTTTAGTTTGATAAGGTATACACTTAAATGGGCTGAGACACACTAGGTCAGAGGCCCGTAAGGGCATTTAATGAAGAAATAGCAGCCGTCGCGTATATATATTAGGTTCATCCGAAGTTAAGATTGTCGCTTCGTAAGGAAAGAGCCGTCGCCTATTTCGCCATTGGGCTTGTAAGAGAGGAGAAGGCGTCGAGAATGAAGGATCAGAGGAACCGGATCTTGAGTCGCTCAAAGGTAATAACTTTCGTGGATCTCACCTTGTCGATGTTTTATCTGCTACTCTTCGTCTATGTTTAGGGTTTTGAAAATTTTGTGTGTGTTGGATCGGAATTGTTTTAATATATAATGAATGGGTTGCTTAGAACGATATATGATTAGGTTTTAATCATAGATTGGTGTTCGCACAAAAAAAAAGAGGTTTTAATCTTATTTTGCTGCTTGGTTGTTTATATGCAGAGCAAACTTGGTGTTTATATGCAGAGCCAAGTTGATCGGTTTAGGATGAACCGACCAGCGATTTGCGGTTTCTTCGAATCGGGTCGCACGTGTAGTGCTGGTGATGAATGTCCTTTCTCACATAGTTTTCCCAGAAACTCAAATGCTCATCGTACTACTGGGTAAGCTCGCTCTTTCTCAAACACACTTTTGTGATGTTTCTTCTCTGTTTTAACATGAACTTTTTTTTTTTCTGCAGTTTAAGTGATCCAAATCCAGATCCGGGAACCGTTGATTTACTGTTTAAAATGGTTTACATGGGCCCTTTGGATCCACCTAGGGATCAAACCGTCAAAACCCTCTACCTCCGTCGTCTCAACTCCAATGTCCAGGAGGAGCACCTACGTGATCGTTTCTCTCCTTATGGAGAAATCGAGTCTATTGTCTACTTTGGCATGAGAGGTGTGAGCTGTGCTTTTCTCACCTACACAACCCGCCAAGCTGCAGAGAAGGCCATGCTAGAGCACTCCTCATGGGTTGATGTCAACGGTCAGATGCTTAAACTGTTATGGGGAACACATCGGATCCCGAAAGACGCTGAACTAGTTGGAGGATCTAACCTGGTCAAGCATGATGGTGGTGGTTTTGCTTGGGTTAAGGAGAACAAAGATGGTGGACAGGTTCCATACTGGTGCAAACGAGGTTATGGCAGTTCTGAACAGCTTGGTGGTTGGGGGTTTGATGGAAGAAGAGGATGGGATGCTGGCATTGGCGGTTCAAACTGGGCTAAAGCGAATGCTGTTGGTGGATTTGGCGAATGCTTTAACTGGGGTAGGGCAAACGATGGCATATCAAGTTGGGGGAAGGACAATTATTCTAGTGGGGGATCTAACTGGGGCAACCAGGTCGTTGGATCAAGCTGGGGTCAACAGGATGGTTGTGGTTTTGCTTGGGGTAGCCAGAACAACAACTATGGTGGTGGGGGTCCAAGCTGGTCCAGTCTAGGTGATGGCGGTCGTGGGTTTGGTGGACGAAGAGGATACTGGGGTAGCTGGGATTTTAGTTCCAAGAATACTGGTGGAGGCTGGGAAGCCAACACTGGTGGAGGCTGGGAAGCCAACACTGGTGGAGGCTGGGAAGCCAACACTGGTGGAGGCTGGGAAGCCAACACTGGTGGAGGCTGGGAAGCCAACACTGGTGGAGGCTGGGAAGCCAACACTGGTGGAGGCTGGGAAACCAACACTGGGGATGATGATGCATGGGGATGCAAACCAAACGTAGGAGCGTCGTCATCAAGTGGCTCGTGGGTAACGGTAGATCAGTAAATAAAAGACCTGATTTGACTTTTAAGTTGGTCTCTGACTATCTGTCTCTCTCTCTCTATCTAGTCTAACCCCAACTTTAGTCTTTTGGGGCTCTCTCTTCTTTATGTTATGGTTTGAAAACTCTTTGGTTTATTTATTGCCGTGACCAAAAAGGCCTCTGGTTTTGTAGCCCTTTTGACACATATCGGAGTTTCATCTCCTTAATCTACTATGAATGCTTACTACTACTACTTGTGATTATTCTGACGCATCACAGCTTCGTTTATTCTCACATATAGTCGGGTGTTTTCAAATTGGACTTCCATATTTTTGTTCTGTATGAGTTAATTAATGAAATAAGACAATGGAAGAAGATAAGCTTCCTGAAGTTGGCTTGGTTCCAAACTCATGTTGTGTCATGAAAAATCTTCATTTTCTCATAGCTTCCCTTTGTAACTATAATAATTTTAAATGGATGAAAGGGCCATTTCGAGAATCAGTAATGAAAAGAGAATCAACAATTTTATATAGTCGGACTCGGAGGTTTTCATATTGGCCATACCATTTTGTTCTATCTGAAAAGAGAATGAGTAATTTTATAATTAATTGGGTGATTTGAAAAATTTAAAACTCTTGAGCAGTTACAATGTTGTAAGTTTCTTCTTCTTGACCGAATCTATAACTTTCGTTAGCAGATTCATTTTTTGTGGTTTTCCTAATTAAACTAGAAGTTACCAAAAAACCATACATAACACTAAATAAGGAACCACTGAATACACCAACTACACCTAATATGTGAAATGGGTGCATAAGAATGTTGTGCTCAGCCGGGAATACAATCATAAAGTTGAAAGTACCAGAGATTCATAGCTTTCTCATAGCTTCCCTTTGTAACTATAATAATTTTAAATAGATGAAAAGGCCATTTCGAGAATCAGTTATGAAAAGAGAATCAACAATTTTATATAGTCGGACTCCGGATGTTTTCATATTGGCCATACCATTTTGTTCTATCTGAAAAGAGAATAAATAATTTTATAGTTAATTGGGTGATTTGAAAAATTTAAAACTCTTGTTAGTGTAATTGATTTTTTCATGGTTAAATGGGAGAACTCTTGTTAGAGGTTCTTAAAAAAATTTTTTTTCTAGAAATTGAGTGATTAGATTTTAGAACATACTGTATAAGGTAGTCAATCATTCACCAATTGGTCATAGCACGAACAATATATACTCGCCCAAAATCACTAACTAATAACAAAACCAAGAGACAGTTGAATGAGATCGTACCTGCAATTTGCTTTTAGCGATTGAAAGCGTTGTGCCGCCAACTAGCAAAGATCTCACCTCTGCACTCAGACTATCCTCTTTCGTTTTAACATCTTGTGTAGTGACTTTACAAGCAATTGATGTCTTCTCCACAAGCATCTTTCTTGCTTCCAGCCTCTGACGCATCTCTTCCAGTTCATTAGTACGTCTCAAGCAATTAAAGCTCACTGAGTAGATGAAAACAAAATATAAACTTCTTAGACTATGTACATTGGTTTAGTTTTTTCAACATCCTATTTTACACTTTTACCTTAACACATCATTTTCTCTTTCTTCCATATATACATCTAATATTTATATTTCACAATAATTTTTATAAAAAAAAAAAAATCAACACCTTATCTATTTATTTGTTTCATATTTTGCATTCTGATTTTGTAACTAGTAATAACAGTTCAAACATAGACAACTGTTTTTTTAAAGACAAATAGTTATAAAATTAAATAAAAATAGTTAGAGTTGAAACTGTATGAAATATTTAATAAAAATATAATATAATTTGACTGAAAATGTTTAAAACTTATGATACTTTTTCGTATATGTCCAAATCATATAAAACTAGTATCTATTTATAGATCATCAAAAGTTATAAATTTTGATATAGTGTAATAAAATAAATAAATTAATTTGTGACTTTCTGTGGTCTGCAAGTTACGCATTGAGGGTTTAGCAGTGTGCAGTTCGTGTAATATTTTTTTTGTTGTTGAAGGTTTGGTCTTTCAGTTCATGCCCAACGAGTTTAGTTGGCTACATGTTTGGTTCTTTTATTTTTTTCTGACAGACCAGACGATGTGATCTAATGAACAATATTTGGGTATGTTGCAGGCATACTTTGATGCGCCCGGTTTAGTAAATTTAAATTTTTTATATTGGCCAATTTGTAACTACTGTTATTGTTTTCCATATTCATATTCATGAATGGAGTTTTAGTGAAGGTGATTTCCTTGAAATAAGCAGATGATGCTGAATCACCAAAAGCTTACACAACCGAGGATTACCTCAAGATCACTGAAGACCAGCTCAAAGTTTCGTCTCCTGGTAAAAGCCAAACAGAGGATCAAATTCAGACTCAAGAACCTGCTGTACAAAGCCAGCCTGAAGGTTAGCATGTCATCAGAAGCCTCTCATATCTTCTTCTAACTACTTAAAACCATTCTTCAAAACTGCTGATGACCACTGTTTTGTTGTAGTTACATCAAGAGAGACCATGGCTGCATCTCCTCCAAGCAAGATTAAAAGGCACCCAAAAATTTGACTCGTCATGTTAAAAGCATTAAAGCCTCTGTGTCTATTGGGAGGATTTCGGAGGCACATTTTTCATTTGACAAAGGAGACAAAGCAATTAGCTCTCAGGACATTGTCAGGAAGCATTATATATTGTGCTGTCCTTATGAATTGAAAATATAAGAGTGTGCGACTCATATGTGTATTTATGTTCTATTTGTTTCTTATTTAATGATTATAAATGGGGTTTGTTAGTTAAATATCATCCTACTCTTAAATGATCAACACATAATTTTATGAGTCAAAGATACTTAACAGGGAAAATTTATTGTATAACTAAAAATTTAATATAACTAGTCTGATATGTGTTTCAAACCCAGTACGGCCGAATTTTTTTTTGAATATAGATTGTGTCTTAGCAAGGCTTTCAATTATAAATAATCGGGTCTTGATCTTACAAAAATGTTTTATATTTTTCATGTCAATGTTCTCTGATCTTTAGTTTCTTCTATATGTTCATGATGTTTCTTCTGTGTGTCCATGATGGTATATCTTCGTTTTTTATTAGAAGTTTAAATAATATATTTTGTCAAAAAAAATTGGATTTAAAAAAAAACTACGAGAGTTATGAGTTTATGATCAAGAAAAATACATGAAAATCATTTTTAGTGGTCAATATACATTTGAATTATACCTATGTTGGTTTAGTCGCTATAGATAGAAATTGTGACTGATCATCATTTTAAATTGTCCCTCATCAATTTGTACGTATAAATAGAGTAAATGCATTCGAACGAAAGACTTTGGAATACGGTAGGTGCAATGCGGCCGAGATGTATATAAGAAAGAAGAGCATAAATAATGTATTGCGTGCTATTTTTGTTTTGATGACTTTATGTCAGTTAATAAAAACGATGAGATGAAAACAATTGAACATCAAAATAGGAGAAAATGGTGAATCATGCTTGAGCCCTATGTCTATTTTATAATTGTACCGATCAGATGTTGTAAATCAAAGATTAGACAAATTCCAATCTAAACATCCATTATATGCTTAAAGTTAATTTTGCGAGAAAAAAAGCAGTTTTTATCAGTACAAAATGGATTATCAGTTATACCTTACAAATTCACAACTTATTATAAAAACAAGTACAAATAAACCCTCCAACAAATAATACAACATAGATACATCAGGAAAATTCAGAAATCGCTTCCAAGCTACACAAAGGAAACAATATCACCATCAACTGTTGACTTACATTTTCTTATGAATTGGGCTTAAATGTCCAGTGTTGATCCGAGCCGTACATTTTCATCTTTCTATAAAAAACTTCATTATATTTTTGGCTTGTTAAGGCACAACAACCACTTACACCAATTTTCACACAAGTTATGATCAATTACAAATTATAAAAAATAACACAAATATCTACAAATTTAGGAGAATGAACATTATTTAAAAATAAATACAACATCAAATAAATTCAACCATGTAAACTATTCTGCCTATACAACACGAACCACAGAAAAATAGCACAATTCATCACCTTACCTCAACCTTATTACAATACAAACCTTTAGAATCAATGACAACAATGAAACACAAACTTCGCAAACACGACATCACTTCGAGAGGGCAATAATTACATCAACAACCCCAAGCGCGGGAGCTACACCCCTGGTAAATAAAGTACTCCAGCCAATTCATAAATACCCAAAATATTTTCTAGCATATTTCATCCATATTTCTACAATTTTGTAAATGGTGTGGGATATGTACAATTTTAATTTCTCCACTATACCACCAATGACAAAACATTTAAAAAAAATCCAAACAAAAAAAGGACTATACCACCAAACATAATATATATAACTTTTTATAACCAACCATAACTTATTATCATTCACCTAAAGTTCTCTCAAACCTCAAATACGTATAACTTTTTCTTCCGCACTAGCTTTATATCACCTTCTGTCTTCACTTTGTCTCTTTAAAGTCACGAGGCAACCAAAGGTTGCACATCTACATGTTAATATACATCATAAAGCGACAAATATTCGCTTACATATTAAAAAATATTACATAGACGTAGACTCGTTTCTAATTTTTTTTTTAATTCGGATTAGTTTATCGTCATTTTTAATCTCATTCGCCAAGACTATAAAGTATAACATTTTCAAAATTGAAAATGGTGTAATTTTGATGCTCAAATCGGAAAGTGGTATAATATCCAACAATTTTTAGACCTCATTGTAGTGAAAAACTAGTGTCTCATTATACAAAATCTTGATGATTTCTTGTCTCAATCAGAGCTGGCCTTGGCTGAAGCCAATGAAGCATGGGCTTCTAGCTTTCATATTATTAACTATAGTATCGGCCACAAAATAAATGTGAGTGACTTTAGTCCGGTGGTTAAATGTCTTCCATCTTACATAAGAGGTGAAAGGTTCAAACCCAACGAGCCACATTATTTTTTTTTAGCTTGTAGCCTCAACAAAACAAGGATCGGCTCTGGTCTCAATACTGGTCGGGACGGTTTCAAGTTAGCAAATTGTTACTTTAGTTGATTGTTGTCGTAGCGAGAGAGCTGACAATATCTCAGTTGGTCGATAATGCTTCCTCTTACACCGGCTAAATCCGGTTCAATTCTTATTCATGCAGCTATTTATAAAATTATTGTTTTTTGTCCGGTCCTTAAGTCCAATATTGTTTTTATTGGATCTAAATTAGTTTTTGTTTGGATTCAAATTAGGTTTTGATTTTTTGGACCTTGTAGCAGTTCCTACTGCATAACTCTGATGATTTTATAAAAGTTGCGTTCCAAAAAAGAAAGAACACTTACCTTTTGTTTTATTTATATGGGCTTCTAAATCCACAATGTAATACAAATTAGTTTTTAAATAAAATATACAAGTTTAAATTATTAACACTTTTACATATTACAGATTTCCTTTAATTTTCTTTTGAAAACATGCTAAAATACAAAATTCATATAATAAACATTTTAATTATATTATCAATTTTAGTAATTAATTATTTTAATATTAAATAATTAATTATTTTTAACTGAATAATTAATTATAATAATCATTTTTAATTTTTGACTCGCTTAAAACAAGTTTCCATTTACTAAGAATTTTTTTTGTTAGATTGACATTTTTCTTAACTAAAGACGTGTTGTGTGTAATTTTCTCTATTAAAAAAGAAGTACCATTTTTATCTACCATAAAAAAGTCATACTAGCCTTATTTATGTCCATTTCATTAATTACATTTATTTAATTATTTATATTAATATATTCAATATATAAAGATATTAATAATAAATCAATTTTAACTGTAAATTTAAATTTTATTTTTAGTTATAACAAAATGTTGAGAAAAAATCTAACAAAATCTTTCTAAAAATTTTAAAATATTTTATTAAAAGTAATACCATTGATTAATTTCGTAATTAATAATATATACTATTATACATTAATTTAAATAAATTTTTATTATGAAACAAAATAAAATAAAAGTGTATGCTATTTTAAATTTTATAATTATATTTTATATCTTCTTTATTAAAAGAAATACCATAAAAAAATCATACTAGGTCTATTTCATCAATTACATCTATTTAACTATTTAAGTTAATCTATTTAATATATAACATTTCTAAAAAATCTTATAAATTATATAGATATTAATAAATAAATTTTAACTGTAAATTTAAATTTTATTTTTACTTATAACAAAATATGTTAAAAAACCTAACAAAATCTTAATAAAATTTTAAAATATTTTTAAATTAATGCAGCGATTGATTTCATAATTAGTAATATAGTATTATTATAATTTATTTACTTATAAAATCCCACAATATACTAAAATAAATAACATAGAAATATAAATTATGCTAAGAAAATATCAGTTTTATAGTATAACTAAATAAAATTTTAAAATATATTGTATTCAGTCTGTAAAAATTAGAAAAAATGAAGGAGATTCTCATTTTTTTATTTCATACTATGAATTTATTTTACCAAACTCGAAAATATATTAATATATAATAACAATTAATAATAAAGTAAAATATATAAAACAAATCATTATACATTAATAATATCGAATAAGAAACATAACCAATAACATTATAGCTTTATACAATATATAATACTAAAATGTAAATATCTTTTAAAGTTTCGCGATGGTATCTGTTATATATTTATTAAATGAAAATCTATCCGCACGGATGTGCGGGTAAAAAATCTAGTAAAGATTGTTACGAAAGCAAACACAAAACCTTAACCACTGAATGTATGGTATATTTAAATGAAGTAATGATAGAAATTGGTGCAAATTCTAACATCATTACAGCCCACTTTGTTTTCTCGCTCCTTGCTGGCGAAGAAGCGGCATACAGTCCAGTCCAGCACCTTAGGAACTGAACCGTCTAATAGGACATTGCCTATATGATATATAGTTTGATTAAAAGTTAAAATAAAGCAATTGCTATAGCCTATATGCATAACCATTTTTTTATTTAAATACAAGTTTCTTTCCTTATGTATTCCGTAAAAGGAATAAGATGTAATATCCAACCATAATCGTATTAGTCGTTTGACTCTTTTATACATCACAAAGGTGTTTAAATTTCACATTAGTTGGTTGCCCGCATATGATGCGGTTACTTTTATCGATAATTTTTAGATTTGATAATATAATATTTATTAATTCACAAATTATTATGCATAGTGAATAATAGACGTGTATATGATATTTTAAAATTTCTAATTGTATTCTTAAATTTATTCAATAAATTCATATGCATTCGAGCTTAGCTACTACTTACTTACAGGATGAGATTTACGAATTCTAAAGATGATCGTGCAAGGCACAAGCCATCGCCTGGTTTAATATGTAAGCGAATATTTGTCGCTTTATATATTTTTAAAATTTTAATTTTAATTTTTATATTTGTATTTTTATAATTATATTTGTATTAGGCATGAGCATCTTGATCCTCAGACCTTTGGGTCTTGAAAATTTGAACCCATATATGTATTTATAATGTTTTGGGTCAATTCTGAATCAGTCTTGTCAGATTCGGATCGGTTTGGAATGATAATTTTAATACCGATAAAATATTTTGAATTTTGGATATATTTTGGTTCGGGTTGGTTCAGGTATTAAGATCCAAAAAGACCTAAATTACTTAAACTGGATCTAAAAACTGGAAAATACCCGAAAACCCTAAAAATATCCAAAGAATTGCAAAAATACCAGAAAATTTACCCAAAATTAGATCCAAAAACCTTAAAGATATCTGAAATTTTAGTTGATTACCCAAATTATATTTTATGAATATCTAAAATTTTACCTAAAACCTGAAATTATACCCAAAAATCAGAATCCCAAACTTAAAAAACATCTGAAATACCAAAAAAATATCCAATCACCTAAATAAACTTAATATATACAATAATTTTTGGATTTGTTGGGTACCCGATCGGGTCTCGGGTACACTCAGACCCGAACAGAGACCCGCAAGTCTAAAAAAGAACCAATAGGCATTTTAGCATGGACCCGAACCTGTATTTTTGAGTCGGTTCCGGTTTGAGTCTTTGGATCCAGATAAATTGTCTACGTTAATTTGTTTTTCTTTATATCATATTTGTATAAAATATTTTTTTAATTAATAATAATTGGTTTTGATAATTGTATTGAATTTGTGATGTTGCATAATTACACGCTTGTAACATAACCATTTTACACATTAATTTTACACTTATTACTAAACAGTTATTAATTTTTTTAATAATAAAGTATAATTACAATTTTGTTTAGTAATTCAATAGTATAAATAGATAAAATATTTTCATTAAATTTTACATGATATGATTTCATATATAGTGATAGTAATGTCATAAAAGTTTTGTATGTTTTTGTGTCTTTACCATTGCATTAAGTTCAAGGTGACAAAAAGTGTATAAATAGTAAAAGTTTTTTTGGGACAACTGCAATAGAAAAACTTAAATCTTTGGAAATTAAAAATTGAACTTAGCCAATAAGATTTGATCACTAAAGGACTGTAAGTTCTATTAACGTAAATAATGTTGGGCCCCACATAATGGGTAGTTTTTTTTTTTGTCTCGTTAATTATGCTATTACAAATTATGAGAAATATTACATAGATGATATTACAGCCGACAATTCTACCTGCCTTATGAAGATTTACGCCTGACTGCATCACACTGAGTAGCCCTATGAGATCCATTCCTGACGGTACTCCTTGCGCCATGCTTAAGATCTCTTGTAAACATTTTCTCTAATTTTCTGCATAATTCGCCTTCTCCGGGAATTGAAGCCCATACCTCTTCCTGTAGAAATTGCGTTGTCTAGGGTTTGAACCCCAGACCTGGGTGTATAAGCCTTTAAACCTTGACCACTAGGCCACGGTGCTTCTACGACACAATGTAATATATTTAGATAATTAATTAGAAGTTATTATAAAATAAATTGGACATAACCTTTATCAATAGGTCATGTTTCTAATTTAATAGTATTGATATTACTCCTATAACACAATTGTATCACTATATTTAAAAAGTTTTTTAGTTAATATTACTCCTAGTCCTATGACACAATGTAACATCCCTTATATATTAAAAGGAGAAGCGTTGTAATAAATACATTCACACTATAATAAACACATAACAGTGATATCATCACAATAATTTGATAATAAGTATGTTAATGCGTTTACACTATATTCATAAATGTGTTCACACTATATATTTTCTATTTTTTAATATAAATGTCACATGAATGGTTCAAATAAAACTTTTGATTTTTCGGTTTGAATCAATACAAATAACGAATCAAAAGCTAAACTATATATATATATATATTATTTTTATTGTTTTCGGATAAAGTTGAGAAAAATATTTATAAATTTTGATTCTTTTGATTTGAACCAAAAAAATATTAATTTAAAATAATAGTTATATTTTAGGAGATTAAAAAACAAAAGTAACTTAAAACCGAACCGATATACAGACTAAACATATTTAATGTGTTTTTATTAAAAATAGTGAAACTAATAGTCACATCCCGCATAAGACGCGGGTTATTACCTAGTTGAATGTTTTGTTTCTTTCCAAAATCAAATGTTTTGTTTCTTTCCAAAATCAAATGTAACGGTTATTTACTATGAGTTATTTTTGGGTTCACCCCCTAGGGTGAATCACTAAGTTCACCAACCAATAAGATTTTATTATTTCAAATTCAATATATTTTTTAAAGTAAAAAAAATATTGTCAAGTTATATTATGTTTTTAAAATAAAAAGTTAAGAAAAAATAGTAGTTGCAGAAAAAAAAAATTAAAATTTTGTTTTTAACATCATCAGCAAAAACTAAACCGTAAATTCTAATCCCTAACCTCTAAATTTGAAATCCTAAATCCTTGTGTAAACCGTTAGATAAATCATAAACTTTAAATCAAAAACACTAAACACTGAAACCCTAAACCCTAAATACGATACCCTTGAGTGTTTTAGTGTTTAGTGTTTTTGATTTAGAGTTTAAGATTTATCCAAGGGTTTAGGGTTTACCCAAGTGTTTAGGTTTTAGGGATTAAGATTTAGGGTTTAGTTATTTTTATAATGTTAAAAATATTTTTTTTTTAATTATTATTATTTTTTATTTATTTCTTTTTACCTTTTTATTTTAAAAACATAATATAATTTGACAATATTTTGTTTTATTTTTAAAATATATCGAATTTGAAATAATGAAATTCTATTAATTGGTGAATCTAGAGGTTCACCCTATAAATTGAACCCAAGAATAACTCATTTACTATTGTCTATTTAAAAAAATACATACCGAGTTTCTAGTTTTTTTGAAGAATTTATTGCCAATTAAATTAAGGCATACGATAGTAAAAAATAAATAAATAAAGGCATACGATACACTTTGGAAAAATGTTGAGTGGGCACAAAAAGATACATGTGAGAACTGATGATTCGTTTGGCAAATTAAAGAAACCGTAGATGTCGACATGAGTGTTTTTGCTTTCTCTTTATATTTGATGACAACCACAATCACGAGAGCCATTTTTTTTTTTGCAAAAGCACAATCACGAGAGCCATTTACAAGACGTTTCATATATTTCCCTAGACTCTGGATGAGTACTTTCCACTTTATGTCACGATTATGTTTACCATTTCCAGTGTTATTTATAGATTTCTCTGAATGATTTTAATTTGGAGTGTAGTGTTCCCATCGATTTTTAATGTTTCCTTATGTTGAATCAAATCTCTAGAGATGTATTAGAGCATAAATATGAGTATATTTTCTGAGGATCTGATGTCATAGTTACAAATTTTTTATTTGTAACTAATAACTGTTGAAGAAGTTGATTAAAACTTGCTTTCATTCAATTTTAATGATCCCAAATTTAGATGTTTTTGAAAAATAACATCACTATATGCAGGCACGTTTCAGTCTTACTCTATGAACGTGTAGATCTAATCGCCAATGAAAAAAAGAAAATGATGAAACCAAATGTTAAGCGATGTATAGAAGAATACTCATATAGATGTGCAACCTTTGGTTGCCTCATGACCTTAAGAGACAAAGTGAAGACAAAATGTGTATTGGTGGTGATCTAAAGCTTGTGTGAGAGAACTAGTTATATGTATTCGAGTTCTGAGAGAATTTATGTGAACGAAAGCTGACATTTGCTACAACTCTTCTGCTTGTCTGCCTTCACAGGCTTATGCATTTTCACTAATGAACAAGCACAATCAAAGTGGCGAATTTTTTTAATGATTTTGAAGAATGAGTTTGGATCACAAATGAAACAAGATTAAGCTGTACAAGTTAGCACCAGTGTAGAAACTCAAATGTGGTTTCGGTAATACTTCACCCGTGTGCTAGAATGCTAGTTCGCGAATCCAGTGGACCAGCACTTTAAGAAAAGTATCCACTAATTTTTGGGTTTTTTTTATGGCAAAACACTAATTAGCTGGTTGATTGAGATTGTAAGAGGTTTTACTTTTTTTTTTTTTTTTTTTTTTTTGAACACAACCAAACCATATATTAAACTTGCAGCCCAACTAAGAGTAGCTGGTGGTAGCCAAATACAATGCTGATTTAGCGAGTGAATCAGCTAAGGAGTTTAAGTTTCTAGAGACATAAGAAAACGCAATACAATCAAAGGAAAGGGATAGATGCTCGATGTCCCGGGAGATTCCGTAGAGATCCTTCGGGTGATTCTTCGAGTTGATAAGAGCAACAAGTGCTTGACAATCTGTTTTAATCCAGATTCTTGTGAAACCAGCCTCTAGGGCATTGAGAAGAGCCGACCTGATAGCTAGCGCCTCCGCTACCAAGGCTGAAGATGTATTCTCAAAAGACGTTGTTCCCTGGTGCAGTTGGTCGTTCTGCTGTGATAAGAAGATCCAGCCACATCCTGCTCTAGATGAGGTAGCATGCCAAGCTGCATCAGTAAAACAGAGAATACTTGCGGGGTCTATGGGTTGGATCGGAGCATGTGTTAGTACATTCCGCTGCGGTAGGATGGATGCTTGAGCTTGGTGCCATTCTCTTGCGTTTCGAATGGCCTTAGTGAGGATCTCCACAGGCGTCGAATCTCTGTTCTCGAAGATGTAGAGGTTTCTTGCTGTCCATATGCCCCAAACGATCCATGGAAAGATGTCTCCGGCCAGTCCCCACGGTGGTAGCATGATACCTGAGACCGACGCCAAGAGAGCTGCACTAAAGGAGTCACAGTTTGCAGGGTTGAAATTTGAGGACCAAATCGTGTTACTCCATATATGTCTCGTACGGGGGCAGTGGAGGAAGATGTGTTCTGCAGTTTCTAACTCACCGCAATACCTGCATTGCACATTAGCCATGAGGCCGCGCTTTGCCAGGTTCTCTCCTAGGGCCAAGGCCCCTTGGACTACCTTCCATAAGAACAACTGTAGTTTTGGCGAGGTCTTGCGATTCCAAATTGCTTTAAAGGTCCGCTGGTTTTCAACTGTTGCATCTGCTTCCGCTGCTGTTGCTGCATAATAGCCAGACTTGGCTGAGTACACTCCTGATTTGGAAGCCAACCACATATAGGAATCAGTCGCCCCTGTGACACTCGGTTTGATGCGCAATATCTCTGGTACGTGTTGGGGAAGGATGTCCATTACTTTTGGTAGATTCCATTCCAAAGTTCCTCTGCAAAGGAGGTCTGCGACGTAAAGATCTTGGTGTTGCTCCTGCATAGGGCCAACTGGTCTCACCGGTTTGTCCATACTTAGCCAAGGGTCTTTCCACACCCGTGTAGTTTCTCCATCTCCAATGGCTATGCTCAGATTGGTTACAAGCAGATCTCTCCCCACCAGGATCCCTCTCCATCCATGTGAGGCAGTCTTCGGTGCATCTACTTGTAGGAAGGGGGCTTTACTACAATATTTACCTCGTAAAACTCTTGACAATAAGCACTCCGGCTTCGTGATGATCCTCCAGGCCTGCTTCGCTAGCAGGGCCTTGTTAAAGGCTTGGATGTCTCTGATCCCTAAACCTCCCAGTGCCTTTGGGGCGGTAATTCTATCCCAAGCTACCCAACACATCTTTTTCTTCTCCGGAGACGAGTCCCACCAGAATCTCGTAAGAGCGGACTGAATTCGAGTACACAAGCTTACTGGTAGGAGAAAGCAAGACATGGCAAAGGACGGCATTGCAGTAAGTACCGCCTTTAACATAACAAGTTTACCCGCACTCGAGAGGTGTTTAGATGCCCAACTCGCGCCTTTGATCTTGATCCGGTCCACTATACTTGTGAACAGATCTTTCTTTCGTCGACCGAAATGTTCCGGGAGTCCTAAGTATTTTCCTACTCCGCCTTCTTGTGCAATCCCGAGGTGTGATTTAACACGTTCCCGTATTACCTGCGGGGTCTTTGCTGAGAAGGAGATCGAAGATTTATCAGTGTTGATTAGCTGACCGGAGGATGTTTTATACTGTTGTAGAATCTTCATCAATGAAGCGCAGCTCTGCTCCTCCGTGTCCATGAAAAACATGGTGTCGTCAGCGAATAAAAGATGGTTCAATTGCGGAGCCGAAGTGGCCACTTTCAGACCCGAGAGATGTCCACTGCCTTGAGCTCGCCTGCACAGTCCGGACAGTACCTCTCCACATAAAATGAATATATATGGAGATAGAGGGTCTCCTTGCCGGATTCCACGTGATGGGATCACCTTTCCATGTACTGAATCGTTGACAAGGAAAGAGTACGAGACGGAACTCACACACTGCATAATCAAGTTCACAAAGGTGCTTGCGAACCCAAACCTTTCTAGGACTGTTTCAATGAAGTGCCATTCAAGTCTATCGTAGGCTTTACTCATGTCAGTCTTTACTGCCATGGAGCAATGAACTTCCGCCTCCGACGTCTTAAGTGTATGGAGGATCTCATGGGTGATGAGTATATTGTCGGATATAGCTCTCCCGGGTACGAATGCCGACTGTGTCTCTGAGATGATATCTTGGAGTATAGGCTTGAGTCTGAGAGAGAGAATCTTTGTGATGATCTTGTACGAGACGTTGCACAGGGCTATTGGGCGGTACTCGGACACCAATTTAGCCCCTGTGACTTTAGGTATCAACCGAACATGCGTAGAGTTTGAAGCAGGCAACATATATCCGGTTCTGAAGAAGCTTTGTATCTCCGAAATCAAGGCAGGTCCGATTGTGCTCCAGTTGGAGTGGAAAAAGCTGGCTGAGAAGCCATCCGGGCCTGGTGCTTTATCCGGATGAATGAGGAACAAGGCGTTTTTAATCTCAGGTCCCTCAGGTATCGATGTGATTCTATCATTTGTTGAGGCAGAGATGCATGGAGTGATGGCTGATGCAACAATTGCTCTTGACTCTGTAGATATTTCGCTTGTAATGACGGATGAGTAAATATCAGAGAAGTAGAGGCTAATCTGGCTAGCAATTTGATCTTCTTCATAGTATGCTGTACCATCTTGATCTTCTATTACCGTCATACGGTTTCGAGCTTGTCGTCCTTTAGCTATAGCGTGGAAATAGCCCGAATTCTTGTCCCCTAATGATAGCCACATAACTCTGCTCCGCTGTCGCCAAAAATCTTCCTCTGCTTTGTAGGCCATTCTTAGCTTCACGTTGAGGGAAGCAATGAGAATCTCATCACCTTGCGGGTTAGTCAATTCTGTTTCCAGCTCTTGTTTTAGCTTGCTAATCTCCTCCTTGCTATTGAAGTATTGTTCGCGAGACCAGTCCGAGATAGCTCTTCGGCACATAGCCAGTCGGGTGTTCACCGAGGCTTCTGTATTGGAGTTCCAAATCTCGGTGATTAAGTTCCTCACATCAATGTTGTCTCGAAGTCTCCTATCATACCGGAAGAGACGCCCTTTGAGTCGTTTTGCTGAGTCGAAGACTGTGATCAGCGGTCTATGATCCGAGCTCTCAAAGTTGAGATATTGACATCTTCCAGTCGGGAATCTATCAGACCAGGCCGGATTAACCAGTGATCTATCCAGTCTACAGTAAACCATATAGTTTCGTCGTTTGCCTCTCCACGACAAGCTGTTACCCGAGTGTTTGAGGTCGAACAGATCGCAGCTAGCGAGCATGTTTCGGAAGGCTCCAAAAGTACCTTCTGCCCTTTCCGGTCCCCCTGATTTCTCGCTATTGTCGACAATTTCGTTGAAATCACCGGTTAGAAGCCATGCCTCGTTTCGTTGCAGTGATAACTCAATCAGATAGTCCCATATGTTACTTCTATGAGGTACTTCCGGTTCTCCATACACAAAGGTAACAAAGACAGTAGCTCCTTTATGAGTAATAATAGTGTCTATTACATTCTTTGAAGAAGATAAAACACGAAGGTCGATATCTTGTCTCCAATAAAGGGCAAGTCCTCCACTGTTAGGTCTCTCCGGGGGAACTAAAAAGTGTTGATCCGTATCCATGAACTCAAGTTCTTTAAGCACAAATGAATTAGGATTCTTGGTCTCCATGAGGAAGATGATATCTAGGGATGCTTGGCGTCGCAGCTCCCTAATATGCTGGACTGTCGTGGGGTTCCCCAACCCACGGCAGTTCCAGCTCAACATTGCTAAGGAAGATCGGGAGTTAGCCGAGGAAAATCCGTCTTTTTCCCCGAACTTGCCGGTATCAACACTATTGGTGGTGTAGTGGCTGATGCGGCTGATACGGCTTGTTGAGTAGTCCGTCTTGTTCCAGCACGTGCAGTTCCAGCTCGTGAGGTTACCCCCGGTGAACCTTGAAGTCGAGCTAAGTTTCTCTTCTTTGAGCCCATGCCGGAGTAGGTTTTTGGGCTTACCCTTACAGTAGTTCTCCTTTCACTAGGCTTAGGGGGGCGCCCACGTTTCCTTACTGGCCTGGCTGAGTTATCAGCTGCTGTGTCTACCTGAGCTACTGCAATTGAGGCATCTGCTATTAGTAATGTCTCAGATCGAGCCATTCCTGAAGATGTTGAAGCTTGAAGGATTCTTGTAGCTGCTTCTTCTACCTCTCCATTCATCTCACTCTGCAGAACCCGTTGCTTTCTTGCTGCACTTTCCATAGGGTCAGGGCAGTTTATGTATTGCAGTGTAGCCTCTCTAATCTCTTCCATCACCTCTTCTCTTGTAGGTTGCTCATGACTAGGTGGGAAATCTACAGCTTCCAAGTTGCGCCCAACTGATTGTCTTGGAGGCTGAAAAGGGGCACTTGGGGGGGTAACTTCATGTTCAAGTAATAGTGATTTAGCTTTCCACTGGAGAACAGGGGATCTGCGCTTGGTTTCTCCGCTACTTCCATCTCCATGTCTATCCTCCTGGTTGTTATGTCGACGCCTCGTGTATGGAGGGGAGGAGTAGTTATAGGGGTTGTTATCCTTCTGCCTTTGTGTAGTGCGGGGATTATTCTGGTAGAATGAACTTGGTGCTAGCTTGTTGCGCGGTCCCGGGGGGTGCAAAGTAGTAGAGGAGATTCTATTACCAAAGGCTCGCCCGTGTCGGTCCAAGCGTTGTTGGAACGGCTTGTTGTGACGCTCAACTGGTTCTCTTGTTTCTCTGGCTTTTGGCTGAGGGGGTGTGGAGGATCTTTGGTCCTTTAGTTGCTCTGAGACAAAGTCCTCTGTTCGGAGGGGAGCAGTAGTGGTTCTCTCTGGGCATTGGGAATGTAGATGGGAGAGACGGTAGCAGTGAGAACAATGGTTACCTAAGTTTTCATATTCCAATGAGATAATGCTTTCCTCTCCTGAATCGTAATCCATAGCTGCCTCCATTATCAGTGGTTTGAGGCCATCTACTATCACTCGAACCCGAGCTAAGGTTTTGGTTACTTCGTACGTCTCCAGTTCTCCTAGTTCGAGCCCTATGTTGCGCACCACCTTTTCGTGCCAGTAGTGAAGAGGAATGCCTCTAAGCGAGATCCAGAAAGGGATCTGGGAAGGAAACGTTTGCGAGATAACCGGTTCCCATCTTTGGATTATAATCATCCACCTGCCATATTGATAGGGTCTGTTGTGGAGGGTGTCTCTTAAGTCTTCCTCTCTGTTGAAACGGAACTGGAAGCAGCCGTTGCCTAGGTCTGAGCCTGAAGAAACGTCCAAGTTCCATTTTCTCGCAAGGTAAGGTAGAACAGCACTCATCCTTTGTTCCCTTGTATTTGTCAATCGTCCCACCAAGGTCAGAGAGTTCTCCTTGATTAGGTCTGTAGGATCAAAGTCGGGAGCTCGCATGCGGAGTCGTGGTGGTCCTAGAGATGGAGGGTTACTAGCAAGGGCTTTACCCTTTTCTGCTGCCGTATATCTTGTTGTCATCTTGCTGAAATACTCAAGGAGCAGAGTATTTATGTCCGTCTTGTGAAGCTTTTGTGTTAGACCGTAGAAACTGAGAGTGACTTTGAATATGCCGAGTTGTAAGTGCTGTGTATGCTGATTGTAGACGAGCGAACCGGGGAAATCTGAAACGATGACTCGTGGAGGCTTTTGGTAGAGGAGTAACTGTCGACTCTACCCTTTCTTCAAAAAGTCCTGTGGTATAGAACTATGAAATTACGTCTCAGAAACTTCTTTTCCATCTCACGAGTGTTTTGAGATACAGAGGAAAGGCCTACACGGCCTCCGCCGCCGAAGTTCGTCGGAAATGGAGCAGAGGTGGTTTTGAGATTTGAAAACTTTCTAAAAGGGGGAAAGTAACCGGGTTGGTAAGGGGGTCAGACAAAAGTCTGTTTAGCACCCATGATTAGAAAGGCAATAAACCAGAAAGGTTAAAACCGTGGGAAAGTCAAACCAGCTCTACCAATACTGCCTCGAGAAAGTCGCCTGGGAGAGAAATTATCACTTGCAATTCAGATCTTATCATATTTTATTTACTTTAGAGGTTTTACTTAAAAGTTAAAACTCTCTCGAGTTCGAAGCTTCACCCTAAACATGTTCAACCGTTTAATTCCAAACACTTAAAAGGTGAACAAAACAAAGTATAATAGTGGAAGAAGACACCCGTAAATGATTCAAAAAAGAAGAGTACAGTTGGACAAGTAAATTGATCAATAGCATAGTACAATAATTCGAGAAGGCGTGGTAAATGTAAATTGATCAATAGCAGAGTACAATAATTCGAGAAGGCGTGGTAAATGATTCAAAAGAAGAGTGGGACAAGGAAACTGACGGCAGTTGAATGTACAATACAGAATGGCACATGGCATTTCAGGGCAGTTGAAATTGAATTCGAAGGGTAAAATATCTCATAATAGAAGAGTGCAATTATTTTATTTTTTTGGACAAAGAAGAGTGCAATTATTTAAAGGGTTTTTAGTAATTAAACCCCTCAACTAAAGATGAATCGTAAAAAAACCCTCAACTAAAAATCCTGTGAAATAAACCTTCAACTTTAGTTCCGTTAACATATGTTACCCTCCGTCTAAAAAACCGTGACGGAGGGTGACATATGTTAACGGTTTATAAGTTAAGGGTTTATAATGTTAAAAACTTAGTTCAGGGTTTTCTTACGATTTAAAAATAGTTGAGAGGTTTTATCACTAAAAGTCATTAAAGGGTTTTTAAATTATTTATTATCCATTTATACATTGTTTTAGATTGATTTGTAAGCCTTTAAAACTAATTTATATTTTTAATACATTAATCTATTATAAAATTAATTTATACATCTTAAATTAATAATTTTCAACACGATTTACAACTTATTATAACTTCAAAATATTAAATTATTTGATATTTGGCAATAGTAATATAAAAAAAATTGTGTGTTTATATCGTCATTGTCAAATATCAAATAATTGAAAGTTTATAAGTTATATTAAGTCTTAAGTAGTGTCGAGGATAATTCATCAATGAAGTCAATCTTTCTATTTGGAGTATGACGTACTTTTTCTTATTTTTATGATTTTCGTCATCAGGCTCATACTTTCCTATTTTTCTATATTGTTCTTGACTTATTGTATTACTTTATGTTTCAAATATATTATTGATCAAGAAAATAAAATTATAACGTAGTTATTCAGAAATCAATGAGAATAAAAATAATAAGGCATTATTTTAGAGGGGGGAGAAGTATGAGCCGGATGACAGAAATCATGAAAATAGGAAAAAGTGCGTCATACTCTAAATAGAAAGATTGACTTCATGGATAAATTATCTCGACACTTCTTAAGACTTAATATAACTTAGAAACTATAAATTATTTCATATTTGACAATGACGATATAAACACACAAATTTTTTTATATCACTATTGCCAAATATCAAATAATTTAATATTTCAAAGTTATAATAAGTTGTAAGTAGTGCTGAAAATTATTAATTTAAGATGTATAAATTAATTTTATAATATATTAATGTATTAAAATTTATAAATTAGTTTTAAAGGCTTATAAATCTTAAAACAATATATAAATGATAATAAATAATTTAATAACATTTAATAACTTTTAGTGATAAAACCCCTCAACTAAAGATGAATCGTAAAAAAAACCCTCAACTAAAAATCCAGTGAAATAAACCCTCAACTTATAAACCATTAACATATGTCACCTTCCGTCATGGTTTTTTTAGACGGAAGGTAACATATGTTAACGAAACTAAAGTTGAGGGTTTATTTCACTGAATTTTTAGTTGAGAGTTTTTTTACGATTCATCTTTAGTCGAGGGATTTAATTACTAAAAACCCTTATTTAAAATACCAAAACAATGATTTAACTCGTGCCGTGTGACGGTAATACTTTTGTATTATTTCGATTTCATATACTTCCAGTGTGGTTTGGTTTGGATTCTGTGTAATTCAATTTTGGAAATTTAATCCATTGTGAGTAGTTATTTAATGTTGTTTACCAGTGAAAACGTAAGAGTTTGTTATAGTTACAAATGTCTATTTTTATTGTTCTACGTTTACCCAACTAGCTTTATATAGCGATCCATATACACAACGTACTTTTTTCTTCTTCTTTTTTTTTTTTTTGAAAATTTATACATAACGTACGTAGGTGGATATGATTTACTGCATAGTAACACGTTACTTATATTAATCGTATTACCTTTTTAATTTGACAAACCATACCAAATCCAACCTCACGCCTATATAACCGACCACATCTTCTTGTTCCATTCCTCACCAATAGTCTTATAAAAACTTGAGTTTATTTCATCAGCGATAGAATTTCTTCTTGTGTTTCGTCTCACTCACTTCTGTTCTCTCTCTCTCTCTCTCTCTCTCTCTCTCTCTCTCTCTCTCTCTCTCTCTCTCTCTCTCTCTCTCTCTCTCTCTCTCTCTCTCTCTCTCTCTCTCTCTCTCTCTCTCTCTCTCTCTCTCTCTCTCTCTCTCTCTCTCTCTCTCTCTCTCTCTCTCTCTCTCTCTCTCTCTCTCTCTCTCTCTCTCTCTCTCTCGCGACAAACATTCAGATCACTCGCTAGCTGCTGTATCTAATTCTCCGGGTTAAGGTAATATTCACCCTTCTTTCGATTCTGAACCTCTTTCTTGAATGACGATTGCTTAACTTTATCCTCGTCTTTTAAAGAGTCCCATGTTCGTGTTTGCTGCAGTTTCTTACGTACGGTTCGTATTTCTGGAGAAACGACCAACCGTTCTTGTTCGCGTAAGATCTTTTTTTCAAATTATTTCGATATTTCAGTAGATTGCTTGGAATGTTTGTTTGTAAACGACATTGTTTCTCTCTACCTAGAAGAATAAAATCATTTTTCCTTCTCTGCATTCCCATTCCCGTTGTTGACTTCATTGCTTATAATTCCATTGAAATTGATGAAAATAAAATTTTCACAACCCCATCTTATGGTCTACGCATCTCAACGCTATTCGTCTTCTCTATTTTGTCTTCATTCGAAATTTCATCTCTGCATTTTTATTTTTTGGCAACGTGTATATATGTTTCAAACTTCCATTTCCTGTATAAATAGGTTTGAAATATTCAATTTATGGAGAAATATAATGAGACTTAAACTTTGTATAGATATGATATTATATGGAAGTTTCAAGGAATAAATATGTAATTTGATGGTGTGTGAAGTATAAAAAAAATTATACTCACATTTTATATTTTCATTTGCAGGTTATAGTATGGCAGGGCGTGAAATGTTTCCTGTGGTAGAATGTTATGGGACCGAAGTACTTACAAGTGAGAACTCCGAGACAGAAATCAGCGTGCCATTTTATAGAGTCCGGGGAAGATCATTTACCCGAACGATTTTTCGTCCAACAGTAGGTTTTGATCTTCTACTTGGCCAAGTAAGAGATGAGGCACCTATGTATGAATTTTCGCCATACTTACCCCTAGATGCACTGGAAAACAGAGAAAAACTTCATCAGTGCATTCTTGAATACCCACCTCCGGAAAACATAAGGGTCATACCCGATCATTTTAATGATCTAGGTTGGAATTGGTATCATACTGCAACTGTGCTCTCCAACTATGTCCATGACGTTGTCTTCAACAATATTACCCCTTTTGCTGTTGAAGGTGATGAAGCTTTTGGCACAGTAATCCTTATGAGACAGGATAATAGGTGGCACAGAGAATCTTGGCGCCTAAATGCACCAGAGCCTATGTTATCCAGAGAATGCACTATTTGTGGAGACCCTCTTACCTACACTCCGATAGACTATCTTCTTGGGTTGCAGGTTTGTCGACATGTTTTTCATAGAAGTTGTATTCTTCAGTGGGTCTGGAGAAACTCTGCTACTCCTTCTTGTCCCATATGCAGGAGTCTAATATGAGAGATATCTTTACATGAGTGGTGTGTGGTTTGTGATTCATGTGTTATCGCTTGTTATAATTTTATCTAGTCGTCACTTATGTTTTATGAGGCAAAAATGGTTTGTGTGTAATGATAGAACTTGTTGGCTACGTAACTTTATTTAAACTTTTGTGTAATAATAATATCAAGCGTTTTCTAGATTTTATAAGAATTTATCTTCTTTTCAAAACTGCTCTCATCAATTAATAGAAACTTGTAGTAACTTAATCGGGGTACGATGACGCACTGACGCATATAACACAGCCGTCTCAAATAGGGTTATGGTGATTTGGAACTGCCGTCGCGTTAGGTGATGTTCTGAAGAGTCTCATGTTTTTGTTCAGTTGGAACTTAATTGCCGGTAAACCATCAAGATCACTCTTCTCTTCTGGTTTTCAAATGCGCAAAAGCAAATAGAACGGTGTAACAGCATATTTAAAGGAATAAGGATAGAACTCTGTGGCAAAGTTGTCCAAGCCCTGCAAAAAGATCGCTGTTGAAGTCTATCCCGGCAGCAAGCTTTGACCGAGAGTGTTGATTGTGTGTTCAAGGAAGTCTCTAGAGTTCCCCTGGATCGACCACAACTTGTTTCCTCTATTTATTAGAAAATAATTTCATATCCGATCGATTTTCCATTTTGGCTGAAATTAGTAATGTAAAAGTAAATACATATTTCATAAACAAAAAAAAAAGTGAAATGTAAATACTCATCATATATATTTACCATATAGATACATAAAAAATGAACATTCTCTTGATGATATTGATTCTATTAGGTCTATGCATTGGCTCAAGCAATGATTTACACATGATAGGAGAAAACAAAATTACGTTAACTTTAAGCAACCAGTTGGAACACAGCAAACTCCTCAAGGTTTGGTAAAAAAACTTGTGAAGGATCGGCAAATACAATATGAAATTTATTTTTGGCGGTAACATTTTCGGAACGACTAGTTAAAATGGATCAAGGTCCTAATTTCAAACATCACAGAGGTTTGTGACGTATGATGCTTCGTGGAGCAAAGCTCTTAAGGCTACTTGTAAGTGGATTTTGCTAGAGAAGATGAGATCAGAGCCCTTCCTTGTTTATTTATGGCTACGAGCCAAACACAAAAACAAATTGCCGAAAAAAGTTCATCAAGGCAGAGAGTTTCGAACCCATGCCACGCTGACATAAATCTGGCCTCTAAGCCACTTAGGTTACTCTTAGGGGTAGGCAAAAAAACCAACCAAACCAAACCGAACTGACCCTACCGAACCCAAACCAATCCAAACTAAACCAAAGTATATGTCTAACCCATTTGGTTCAAGATTTTATCAACCCAAATGGTTCGGTTTGGTTGTAAACCGAACCAAATCGAAAACCAAAGTATTTTTTAATATATTAGTTAAATATACTAATAATATTGAGATTTGATATATTTAACCATTTAGCCTAAATAACTAAACATAATTTTATACATTTTATTTTTAAATGAATAGAATAAACACAACAAAAATAAAATAAAAAAATATGAAACTCAGACATTAACATCAAAACGAAAAAAATATTTTATAATATTTATATTAGGTTTGAAGATTATAATATAAAATTGTTAGATTACATTTTCAACATATTTATTGGTGATGTTTGATTTTACGTTTAAATACGAAGAAAATAATGATTTAGTGTAAAATGGTGATTGTTTATATTCTTATAAATCACATTTTTTAATTGAAGTAGAACAAAATTGAAAGATCAACTTGATTGAACTGAAAAATACAAACAAAACCAAGTTTAACAGAACTAAATACAAACCAAACCAAACTAAAAGCGAACCAAACACAAATCGAACCGAATGAAAATCAAACCAAACCGAACAGAAACCAAACCAAACTAATTTGGGTTGATTTTGGTTTAAGTTTTCTTAAAACTAAATAACCGAACCTGTAATTTAATGGAAATATATTATTTTGTCGAATGCTGTAATGATGGTCCAAGACCAATTAAAAATTAATAGAAGAATGGCCCTGGCTTGTCAATAGCTAGCCAGCTAGCCGCTATTGTTAGGTTTGATGGTAATATATAGTTGTTTCCCTTGCTTGTCTAGGTATACCTCGTTGGCATCACTAAGAAACTGTGGAGATTGAATTATCTAATTTTCTTCAGCGGAAGGACGGCTTATACAGGGAACTGGCTTGCAATTGCCTGGTGTCCTCGATGAATTTTTTTCACATGACGATCCCCTAGGTGCACCAGGAGAAAGCATAAGAGAAACTATCATGACACTAGTCCAACGAACCATAAGGTTGTAAGTTAGGTCATACCACCCCATGACACTAGTCCAACGAACCATAAGGTTGTAATCTATGTTCTTTAGAAACTAAAACGTACTTGAATTGTTTTAGCAGGGTCTTTTTCTTTAAACGACAACTTTAGGTAAAGAAGATAAGAAAACTACACAAATATTACAAGAAGGAATACTGATTCAATGAAGAATAACAAGAAATGAAATCTAAAAATTGGTATTATGTACAGTATAACAAATTCATGTAACTGCTAGCTGAATCTGTAACTCCTTTATAAGTTCTACTCGAGCCTCAGTTTCTTGGTCGGCATGGGGCTCATCACCTCTTCTTCTCCGTTGACCGTCGAGAATTCCGGTATCGGCGGGATGTTGAGGTCAAACCCACGGTGGTGGTGATGGCTGCCGCTGCTGACGTGGCTTGCGGACCCCACAACTTCGCTGCTGCTCCCGTTCTTGCCTTCGTAGTGGCACCGTTTGTGGCCCCCGAGCGCTTGACCTGTCGCGAAAGACTTGTTGCAGATCGAGCAAACGTGCGGTTTCACACTTCCTCCTCCGCCGCCGCCGCGGCTAGCGATGGTTATCGCGGACGACGTGGATTTCTCATCTCCTCCGCTAGACTTTTACAGTCCGTTTTTTTTGTTTGGTTTGCTCCAGTTTTGGATTGGTTTAAGAGCTTCTTTTGATTTGGTTTTGTGTCCATCTTTAGAAACTTGCATCAAGATTTGAAATGTTCTTTTGAACTCAGTTTTAGGAAAAGATGGTTTTCACAAGACGAATGTAATGAAAGTGTGATGAAAGCTCTTTTAACCAAATTTTTTTTTAAGAATCCTAAAATACAAGACTTGCAATGGAGGACATAAAAATTGAAAATTCTTAACAAAGTCTCTTGACCAAATTTATTCCTTAAATACTATAAAAAAATAATTAAGAGATCCATTATGGGTCTCTAGGATAATGATGCTCTTATGCAAAAATAATTAAGAGATCCATTAGTATATCAATATACATACTAACGTATGCACTTTGGACGCATATAATTGGATGATGGTGGGTCATATTTATCACATCGTGGGAGGCTCGTGAAAACCGATGGTGCTTTTGTTTGGTAATGTGACATTTTAAATGTTGGAGTTTAAATACATTTTTTTTTTTGTAAAAGGAGTTTAAATACATCTTATAATTTGGATTGTTTTTAAGAGACCATCTTTTAACATCGTGTGCTTTTGTAGAAATATTAGTACGATTAGAAATATTTATTCAAGTAAAAAGAAAATTTGATGTAAGAAAAATAGTGAAGAGAAAATTTAGATAGTTGGCATCGACGTCCAAACATCAAACAAAACAGATTAAAGTTCAAAAGAAAAAACAAAAAAACACCAAACTTATCAAGTAGTAAGATATTATGACAAGGTTTCTGCCTTGATGCAAAAAAAACACATTCTTACAAAAGCTAAACACGTAAACATATAGAAATTGACAAAAAAATGACATAAAAGTATAGCTTTCCAATAATAATTACACTGTCTAACCATTGTGTTGAGATCTTCTTTTTCTATGTATCTTGGTGTTGAAACATTGGAAGGATTTTTTCTTGAAGCACAACTTTAGGTTAAATACAAATTAAAGAAAACAAGAAAAATACCCTATACAAGAAAGAATACTGATCAATGAAGAGCACATCAAGAGCTGATTTGGGACAACATGATGGTCAACAAAAAAGGATAAACCAAACCAACCAATAATCTTAATTGAGCCCATTTTTTTTTTGCCAAGGAATTGAGCCCAATTTTACCATATGGACGTATATACATAATAATGTATGCACTTGGACAGATCTCAAATTATAAGGTAGGTCAATATATTTGTCATGTTGTCGAATGAATGGCTCGTGAAAAACGATGGTGTTTTGTTCAAAAAAAACAAGGGTGCTTTTGTTTGATAATAATAATGTATACAATTATAATGATCAACTAAATGGGGGAAACGTGTAGGTTAGATCATACTAGCCCACCAAACAGGCCCGTAAGTTTGTTTTAACTCATTTTTTCCTACCATATTCATCTTTTTCTCTTTATAAAACGAAACGTCCGGCATAAATATAGCCCTTGCCTCTGTTCATCCAAAGAGAAGTAGCCGCGTTTATCGCCATTGGAGTAGAAGAGAATGGATCAGAGAAACCCTATAGATCGTCGTCCAAAGGCAATGAATTTTCGTGGATATCACCTCTTCTCGTTGTTGATGTTTTCTGTGTTAATAGTCTATGTTTAGGGTTTGGAAATTTGTGAGGAACTTTTGTGTTTGGATACGAATTTTTCTAACATATAATGGCTGCTTCGAATAGTCTGTATGATTTTCATGTTTTTTTTTTGTATCTGATCTATGTAGAGCCAACTTGGACGTTTTGATGGCCATCCATTAGTTTGCGGTTTCTTTAAATCGGGTCGTACGTGTATGGCTGGTGCCACATGTCCATTCGCACATAAAGTTCCCAGAGTTTTTGATAGTAGAACTGGGTAACCTCTATCTCTCACTCTCTTTGTTGCCTTTCTCAAACACTTTTATTATGTGAATTTCTGGTTGTTGGCAGTTTAGACAATCCAAAAACCGTCGAGTTACTGGCTAGAAATGTTTACATGGGCCCTGTTGATCCACCCTTGGATCAAACACTTAAAACGCTCTACCTCCGTCGCCTCAACTCTAGTGTCCACGAGCAGCACATACGTGACCGTTTCAACCCTTATGGAGAAATCAAATCTATCGTCTATTTTGCAATGAGAGGTGTTGACGGTGCGTTTCTCACATACACGACCCGAGAAGGGGCGGAGAAGGCCATGTTAGAGCACTCTTCATGGGTTGTTATCAATGGCCAAAATGTTAAACTCTTATGGGGAGCACATGTGATCCCCAAGGAAGCTGTGGTTCAGGAGAATGATCAACCCCAGGACCATGATAGGGATGTTTCTAGAATCCTTATCCATTGAAAGTTTCATAAAGAAGCAAACAAATAAATAATATAAAAGAAGTGATTTGTAAAACTGCCGATGAATAAATAATATACTATTTATTGGTTGACTTCATTCTGGGATGATCATTTTAGTCTCGAAAGTGTTGGGAGTATTATGGTTTTTTATTGCATGTTGTGCATGATGATAAGCTTGTGAATTTGATGGGTGGAGAAACATCTCAGCTACAGTTTTCTAAGTCACGTGGCTGGGCTCCAGGGAGTTGGAAAGACAACAGTTTGCGAACTCACTTGTTACCTTAAAAAGGTATGCTCTCTGTGTCAGATATAGTCATATAGCTATGGAAAGTCTAAAAAGAATAATGTGGATGTTGTTATAAGACCATTGAATGCTGCAGGTAATCTTTCGTTTTTGTATTGTATAAAATAAAATTGAAGTCATGTTCTGCATAGAAACATCAGACAGTACGTAATTAGTACCCATTATCTACTTCAAACGAATCTCTTAACATGTTATCAGTTAAATGGGCTGAGACTTTGTACGTTAGGTCTTACCACCCCACGACACTAGTCCAACGAACCAATAAGGTTGTAATCTATGTTCTTTAGAAACTGAAACGTACTTGAATAGTTTTAACAAGGTCGTTTTTCTTTAAACGATAACTTTAGGTAAAGAAGACAAGAAAACTACACAAAAATATTACAAGAAGGAATACTACTGATTCAATGAAGAATAACAAGAAGTGGAATCTAAAAATTGGTATTATGTACAGTATAACAAATTCATGTAACTGCTAGCTGAATCTGTAACTCCTTTATAAGTTCTACTCGAGCCTCAGTTTCTTGGTCGGCATGGGGCTCATCACCTCTTCTTCTCCGTTGACCGTCGAGAATTCCGGTATCGGCGGGATGTTGAGGTCAAACCCACGGTGGTGGTGATGGCTGCCGCTGCTGACGTGGCTTGTGGACCCCACACCTTCGCTGCTGCTCCCGTTCTTGCCTTCGTAGTGGCACCGTTTGTGGCCCCCGAGCGCTTGACCTGTCGCGAAAGACTTGTTGCAGATCGAGCAAACGTGAGATTTCACACTTCCTCCTCCGCCGCCGCCGTGGCTCGCGATGGTTATCGCCGACGACGTGGATTTCTCATCTCCTCCGCTAGACTGAGTCTGCGATGAGTTTTTCCGGTGACTCGCCTTGTGCCCACCGAGAGCCTGGTAAGAAGAAAACGCCTTGTCGCAGACGCTGCACTTGTGGAGATGAGTAGAAGTAAGAGTAGGAAGCAGAGGCGGCGAGGAAGAAGAAGAAGGCAGGTGGCGGGTTCGATTCCCGTCGCGAGCAAGAAGCATGAGACACAAAGCGATATACTCATCCTCAGTGAGACTGCGGTCGAACTCGGATCTTGACCGCTTAGATCGTTTGCCTTTGCTACCATGGAAGCCAACAGCAGAATCTTGAAACAGAGTTGGAACCGGAGAAGCTAATCTTGGCGAACTTAGAGCTTCAAGTGCCATTATTATTACTATCTTTCTTTTTCAGTGAAGAGTAGTAAAAGTGTTTTTAAGTTGAAGAAAGAAGAACGCAAGTGTGAGTATATATAGCAGTGAGGTTATAAGAGAGGAAGTTGCGTGTGAAGAAGTGCGAAAGTGTGTGCGTGAAGAATAGAGTGGAGGCGATAACTACTTAACCTTTGATTTAATTAATTTTAGTTGTATTATATGTGTGCGGACCAGATGATAAAATGAAAGTATCTAAGTTTGGGCACGTTTGGTTTGACTTGGTACACGTGTGTGGAAGTCGGCTAAGAAGACCTGTTCTCAGATTCTTTCTCTTCTGCCGCCTTATTGTTTTGCATTCTTATCAGTTAAGAATATTATAGAGAGAGCTGAGCTCACTTGGGTGTTATGCTGACCAAACAAGTGGACTGATATAAAGCCAAATCAAGTCGGCTACTAGATGTCCAAACTGTCGTGTCTATCTACTTGTCCGAACTACATACAACTAACTATATATAAAGATAGTCAAGAAATCCCAGCAAATGGATTTAGATTGTACCTTGATACTATGAATCTAAATGTTGACTGTCTTTTTTTTTAAGCGTTTGGATTTGTAGGTTTTAATTTAATGTTACACAAAGCTTAAGCAAAAAAAAAATCATATTACATTCCAACAGAAAAAAATAATATACAATTTGATCAAATAAAATCTTTTAGTTAAAGTTAACTGGTCAAGGATCTCTTGGTTGTTTTTTTTTGTTCAAACTGAAATTTTATTCAAAAAAAACTTAAAGTGGGTTCAAACTGAAATTTCATTCAAAAGGATCTCTCGGTCGTTATTTTCACTTATTTCATAGAAGATTTTTCCTTTTCACAAGTTCTGGAAATCCAAATTCTGTTCAAAACAATATTTTTTCCCTCAAAGCAAAGATTGCTATCAGATCTTCTCCTATTATAGAGATACCCTAAAAAGATACGAATTATTTTTTGTGGATATTTTTCCTTTTTAATTAATTAGAAATCATTCATTTTTTTGGCAAAAAATAATAATGTAACAGTAAAACTCATATTTCATGTAACAAGTCAAATATAAATACCTAACACATGTAGTGTAGAAACATACAAAAAATATATGTCCAAAAAGTTTTAGTCGGTCTCCGAAATATAGCAGACTAAACAAATGAACAATCTCCTGATAGTGCTGACTTTTCTGGGCCTATGTATCAGCTTAAGCAATGGTTTTGACATGCTAGGAGGAAGCAAAGTCACGTTCAGCAACCAGTTGGAACACAGCAAACTCCTCAAGGTTCTTTGTGACAATGACGAAGGGGAGCAGCTTGTGAAAATCGGCAAAGAATACGAGTTCACTTTTGGTGATAGCATTTTCAAAACGACCCGTTACTCGTGTAAAATGGACCAAGGTCCTAATTTCAAACATCACCAAGAGTTTGTGGCGTATGACGCTTCGTGGAGCAAAGCTCTTGAGGCTACATGTAAGTGGATTGCTAGAGAAGATGGTATCTACTTTTCTCAAGATGGAAACCCTCCTCTGAGGAGATATGAGTGGGATGGTCCTCACCTCCTCAAAAACTAGAATTATATATCTTGGGTTGATATCTCTAATCTTTGTATCGTATGAGAAATTGATTATTATAATATGTTATTAAGACACATTAATTATTATAAAAATATTATTATATTATTACATTATGACTTTACGTGTGTTTATTACGAAATAAGCAATTGAAAACAATTAATTACGAAGGTCTAAACAATCAACTAAACGCTGTTATTTTTTTTTATAACAACATCTACTTTATTGATTTTAGCTTGAATGAATATGATCGTCATGTAACAATACATGCAAATAGAGCCAATCATGACTCTCTCTCTTCTCTCTTAGAAAGAGAAAACTCTCTGTAATTTCTTCTTCCCTCTTACCACACTATCATCTTTCAGAGGGAAAGAAATTGTCAGAGGGAGAGAGAGTCATGTTTTTTGGTTTGTAAAATAGATTCGATCGATGAGATCGATCTTCCTTTCCATATATCGGATTTCATTTTCGCTATGGCGATTTTGTTGTTTCGCTTAGGCGATTTTGTGGTGTTACCGACTCAAAATCAAAGCTTTTCTTCATGAATTTGTTGTGTTCTTTGATTATGGGTTGAGTTTAATAAATCTTTGCTCTCATCCTTCTGTTTTAATGTGTTTTATCCGCTCAATCAAGAGAATTGATTTCTCTTATTGTTAGTAAAGCTCGGTTCTTGATTCTGATTTGGAATCAATCTTCGTTTTATATCAACCGAAGTATCCAAGATGGTCAAGATCGGAGGTGTGGATTATGTTTCGGAGATTCGATGCAGAGCTTAGAAGAGTTGGAGCTGCCCAGGGGTTAGTGTTCCAGCAAGGTTCTGTTCTCGTTTCACTTCTGAAACTTTCCTTGGTTTAAATCCCTACCGATTGGAGATAAAATCTTCGTTGGTTGGCGATGATTGAAGGTTTGAAGAGCAAGCAAGCAGCTTCAGACGAATCAGAGATGGAGACTGTTGGTTGTTCCGACATCTCGGTTCATGGAATAGCGGGCCCACGCGCAAGCACGTGTCATACATGCAAGAATCCTAATCTCTTGTTTTTTTGGGTTCCGTTTGGGCTTTATTAATTTTGTATCTTAGTTTGAATCTGCCTGTAAATATGACCCATTGAGCATGGTTAATAAAACCAAAAGTTGACAAAAAAAAACAATACATGCAAATACTGCGATACATAAAAATGAAATATGAAATCAACACCATCATCAAGCCGCTTTGCTAGACTATCTCCTACTTTATTTGCACTTTTTTTGTCCATTGAAAGGATCAACTAAACACTGTTATATATGACGTTTTTGACCAAAAAATAAAAAAAAAACGTGATGATGATGCTCCAAAAACAATTAAAAGTTAATATAATTTAAATTATATAGGGTCGATCGAAAAGAATGGGTAGTTTTATTAATATCTAAGATAAACCAGTGACCAAAAGCAAAATATACATATATTTTATAAATTAACGGTCCATGGACCAGAAGCCAAAAAATATAGATATTTTATAAATCAACGGGCCTAAGAAGAAAAGATACATATATTCTCACTTTTCTTTTCACAAATTCTGAAATTCCAAATTCTGTTCAAAACAATATCTTTTCCCTCAAAGAAAAGATTGCTATCAGATCTTAGTGAAAGGAAATCATTAAAAGTGAGTTAATAACACAATTGATTATTTATGGCAGAGGAGGCTCGGTAACGGAGAATGCATGAAGAAGAAACGGAGAAGACGAAGTTGACGGATAGAGTAGATGGACGATTCTTATGGTCTGAAGTGGGCTTGACGTAGGCGTAACATAACCATATCCGTATATATCCAGAAGGCCTGCATCATGACAACGAAACATGGGCCGTAACGTAATCTGAAGTGGGTTTCAACATGACTTTAAGCTATCCTGACGTGGTAGAACGGAGAACCCCTATTGGACGATTTTAATAGATGATGTGGACATCTTCTCTATTGAATATATTTGGCTTTTATTATTGTTAGATACCCTTTCCTTTTTAATTAATTAGAAATCATTCCTTTTTTGGAAAAGAATAATAGTGTAAAAGTAAAACTCATATTTCATGTAACAAGTCAAATACAAATACACAACACATGTAGTGTAGAAACATACAAAAAATAAAAAATATATCCAAAAAGTTTAAGCGTGTCTCCGAAAAAAAGCATACTAAACAAATGAACCATCTTTTGTAGAGCTGGGTTGCGGGTCAAACCCGCCCCGCTGACCCGCCAACCCACGGATAAACTGATTTTTTTACTCAAAAAATTTGACCCGCTTGACCCGCAAGAAGAAAATATGAAATCCGCACCCGCCCCGCTTAAACCCGCGGGTGATTCGCTAGACCCGCGGATAATATTAATAATATTAAAAATTATTAATTTAAATATTTTTTTATTAAAAATAACAATAAAAATTTATTATTTAAATATTTTTTTATTAAAAATAACAATAAAATTTAATATTTTTAATAATTTTTATTAAAAATAATAAATATTAATCTATTTATAATTAAAATTAAATTATTTTAAAAAAATTTCCATTTAAAAATAATATTTTAAAAAAAAAATCTTTTTTTTTATATAGTTTTTGCGGATTGGCGGGTACCCGCACAGAATTTTGACTGATCCGCACCCGCCCCGCATAAAAGTCACTCAATCCGCACCCGCACCCGCGAACAAATTTTTCAAATCACTCAACCCGCACCCGCTCCGCAGCGGGTCAAATGGGAGCGGGCCCGCGGATAATGATTCACATTCCCAGCACTAATCTTTTGATAGTACTGGTTCTTTTGGGCCTATATATGCATCGGCTTAGGAGAAAGCATTCTCACATTAAGAAACCAGTTGGAACACAACAAGCTCCTCAAGATTATTTGTAGCAACGATGTAGGGTCATGGATGTTGATGTTGAAAATCGGTGAAGAATATACTTTTCCAAAACAACCTCCTGGATATTCTTGGAGAGGGTACATGTGTTCAATGGAACAAGGTCCTAATTTCAGACATAGCCAATATTTTGAGGCGTTGAACGCTAGGTGGAGCAGGGGCAAAGGTCTTGATGCTACGTGTAAATGGATTGCTAGAGAAGATGGTATCTACTTTTCTACAGATGGAAGCCCTCTTCTGAAGAGATATGAGTGGAATGGTCCTCTCCTCCTCAAAAACTAGAATTATATATTTTGAGTTGATATCTATAATATTTGTATCGTATGAGATATTGATTACTATATAATATATTATTATGATGCATTAATTATTATATTATTACATTATAATTTTACGTGTGTTCATTATGAAATAAACAATTGAGATTTAAGATTTAGGGTTTAGACTTTAGGGTTTAGAGTTGAAGAGTGGGGTTTAGGGATATGATTTAAATTTTTTTGAAAAAAATAAAAGAAATTTAAAATAAAAAATACTCTTTTAATCATTTTTAATTTTTAAGATCTATTTTTGTGACAATTTTTTTTAAAATTTGAATTTTATTTTTAGTTAAGCAAAATATGTTGAGAGAAAATCTAACAAATTTGAAAATTTAAATATACTTTTTTTATAAAATATCACATAAATAAATTTGTAATTACCAATATAATATTATTATAAATCAATGTTAACTAAAGTTTAATTATAAACAAGAAAATAAGAATTCTATACTATTTTATAATCTCTATTATTATATTTTGTATCATATAAAAATAGCAATGCTAAATGAATTACATAGGGGAAATTATATTAAATAGGTAAATTTTTATTTTCATTTAAAATTGTCACTCATTATTAAAATAGGTTAAAATTTGTAATATATTTGATTATTTTATATTGCTATTTTATCGTACATAACTCAAAAATATATTAATAAATAATAAAAATAATAATAAAGTAAAATGTATTAAAGAAATAGCTATATATTAATAATGTTGAATAAGAAATATAAATAATAATATTATAGAATTATACAATATATAATACCAAAACGAAAAATTGTATATTTTATGTAATAATATCAACTACTTTTATAAAATGAAAAAATATCTGTGCGGGTTAAAATCTAGTTGGAACCTTATTATAGAGATCTAAACGATTAACTAAATAATGCTATATAAGACATTGTAATGATGATTTAAAACAAATTATAAGTTAATATAAATTAAATTTTATAAAACCTTTACATTAGGAGTCGATTGAATAGAAATGAGTAGTTATATTAATATCTAAGATAAATCAAAGACCAAAATATACAGATATTTTATAAATCAACGGTCCATAGACCAAGAACCAAATATTTAGATATTTCATAAATTAACAGTCCAAGAAAACGTGTCAATAGGAGAAGGAGGAAGAAGAAGAATGGCACTTACACTAACACTAACACTGACCACTTCCGTTCTTCTAATTTTTTTTACAAGTTCTGGAAATCCAAATTCTGTTCAAAACAATATTCTTTTCCCTTAAAGCAAAGATTGCTATCAGATCTTCTCTTACTATAGAGATACCCTTTCCTTTTTAATTAATTAGAAATCATTACTTTTTTCGGAAAAGGTAATAGTGTAAAAGTAAAACATATATTTCATGTAACATGTCAAATATAAATACACAACACATGTAGTGTAGAAACATACAAAAAATATATTTCCAAAAATTTAAATCTGTCTCCGAAATATAGCAGACTAAACAAATGAACAATTTCTTGATAGTACTGGTTCTTTTGGGCCTATGTATCGGCTTAGGAGAAAGCACCGTCACTATAAGCAACCAGTTGAAACACAACAAGCTCCTCGGGATTCTTTGTGACAACTACAAAGGGTATCAGATGTTGAAAATCGGCGAAGATTATAATTTTAATGTTTCTCTCGACTCTTCAGACCCGGTGTACGAGGAACAGTACTCATGTACACTGTACCAAGGTCCTAATTTCAAATATCGCCAAGAGTTTATAGTGTTGGACGATGCATGGAGCGAGGGCGGTCTTGAGGTTACGAGTAAGTGGATTGCTAGAGAAGATGGTATTTACAGTTCTCGCCTACTCAATAATCCTCTTAAGTGGGATGGTTCTCACCTACTCAAAAACTAGAATTCTATATTTTGAGTTGATATCTATAATATTTGTATCGTATGAGATATTGATTGCTATAGTATATTATTATGATATTAATTGTTATAAAAATATTATTATATTATGACCTTACATGTGTTTGTTACGAAATAAGCAATTGAAAACAATTATTTATGCAAATACTGCGATACATAAAAATGAAATATAAAATCAACACCATCATCAAGCCGCTTTTGCTAGACTATCTGCTACTTTATTCGTACTTCTTTTTGTCTATTGAAACGATCAACTAAACATTGTTATATATGACGTTTTTGACCAAAAAATAAAAAAAACGTGATGATGATGCTCCAAAAACAATTAAAAGTTAATATAATTTAAATTACATAGAGTCGATAAAAAAATGGATAGTTTTATTAATATCTAAAATAAATCAGGGACCAAAAGCAAAATATACAGATATTTTATAAATCAACGGTCCATAGACCAAAAACCAAGAAAAAAAATAGATATTTTATAGATCAACGGCTTTAAAAGACGTGGGAACTATCCATCAACAGAGGAAGAATGAAAAGAAGAATGGCACTGACACTACTAACACTGACCACTTCCGTTTATCTTCTCGATTTTACCTCCGTCGCGTGTCCTCGGATCTTCGTCGCAGCTTTTCCTCTCCGATCTCGGTTTCGATGGTTTTCATTGTCGTTAAAATTAATTTACATTTTTTTTATCTGAAGAATTGAATAAATATAAAATAATATTAACTATGGATTATTTTAAAATATTTTTTATTTCCTCATCAAAATTTAGAAAGAAATTGTTTTTCATTAATTCCTCTAAAATCAGAATGAGAAGAATTGTGTAGAGCTTATATAATAAAATTGATAAAAAGTTTAACATAATTGATATAAAATTAGAAGGATAAAATATATATTTTTTTCTAAAATGCGGTCATCAGTTGGAACCTTATTATAGAGATCTAAACGATTAACAAAATACTGTTATATAAGACGTTGTAATGATGGTCTAAAACAAATTATAAGTAATATAAATTAAAACTAATAAAACTTTTACAGGTAGGGTCGATTGAATAGAATGAGTAGTTATATTAATATTAAAGACAAATCAGAGACCAAAATCTAAATATACATATATTTTATAAATCAATGGTAGCCAAATATTTAGATACTAGGTGATACCCGCGCCCTGCGCAGGGTAAATTCACTCGGTGATTTAATGTTTGAAATCAAAAATAGAATATGTATTTGCAATATATCATTGATGAAATACGACTTTATAACAACAGAGAAAAATTTCAAAAATGTAAGATTGATGAAGTTGAAGTATACCTTTGGTAAAAGCATATTTAAACAATAGAAAAACTCTCTTATAACTAAAAAGCTCATTTTTATTAAGATGCATAATTATAAATGTTAACACCCTACATAAATGTATAACAATCCACGTCAAAAATAAGGATACTTCTTCACATAAAAATAACAGAACAAAAAGAGTAAAAATGCCTTATATTGGAGTCGATTAGAACCATTTTGATCATCAAACCACCAGAAGCAGAATACTGTTTCCACAAATGTAGGATCTTCACCCTATCTTCCATATTGACTTGAATGGTTTCAAATCACACACGTTGGTTATCGCAGCCATTGTAATAGAATGATATAAGATTGTAAGTTTTCGACTGTATGAGATACGTATGGGAGAAAGGGATCTTATATAGCGAAGCGTAAACCTAATTCAACGGAGAAGATATGTCGTTTTATGAAAATTTAATAGCAAATATATTTACCTTGCGGATCACTCTAATATCTATATATTACCATAACTTAAAAACTATAAATATATATTGCATTATACTATCATTAAATAACCTTGCAAAACACTCAAAACATAAAAATTCGGACCAAGCAATTAAGTTCGGTTTTATTTGGGTTGTTTATTATTGATTGAATCACGGTTTTTTTATTTTGTACGTGAATTTTTTAAATACAAACAAATCTTCCGTTCGAAATTTAGTTGGCCAACAACGTAGGTGCATGAACACACACGTACATGCGTTAACTCGTAAGAAGACACCGAAGCTACATTGAAGCAGTTAACCTAAATACACCAGTCCATCTTGAACTTCTAAACGAAGTCTTAACTTCCCTGAAACTACACTGAATCTTCTCTGACCCTTAATTTCCTTCAATGCAGCATTTTTTGGATCAGTTCGCAGGTAATTAATACTTCGTGGGGGAAGAAGCTTGTTCTTTGTTGTCGTTGTACTCTTTCCAAACCTTAAGCCTCTCATCGACGATGGTCCCGCCTATTCTTCTTCTCGATTCACGCTGCCTGGCCATACTAAAAACCACCATGTTTTTCGAGGAAACAACATAAGCTACATAAACGAAACTTTTTTATATCACAACCGAGTTGAAACTGTGTGTCTGGAACACGATACCATTCAATGAATTATTCAATGTTGTGTCTGAACACTCATCCAATTTATATAAAAACAGAGTATAATATAACAGAGACCAATAAAATAGAGTAATGAACATTATGAATTTCATATGCTCCATTTATAGATTATCAACGTCAGAACTCATCAACTTCGTCCTCAATAACTGTTCCTCTTCGTGTGTGGTTTACGATTCTCAGTAAATACTTATTTAACAAAGTCTTAGCAACTAATAAACGGCTTCCTAAAACTCTATTGTTTACATACTCATACGCCATAGACTTCACATGTCGCTTTAGTTTGTGTATGACACATATCATGTGAAGTCCATTGCATGTCACTGCCACTAAGTATGATAAGGAGACAATTAGTGCTCGTAATAATCTTGGTTGTTATTTTCGTCGTTGTCTAGGACGTTACGCAAATTGAAGCCACGATGTCTTTCCCGGTAGCCGTCGATGAGATCAGTCTGCTATTGCAGGTGCTGCAAAGAGGTCCGGTTAGAGGCTCTGGTAGGAATGGTTGCACCCATATTCCTCGCGGCAGTTCAGGAAGGTGCCGCCACGGATAAAGCTGTCACGACAAACTTCTTCATGCTTTGGCAGAGAGCTAATTCGATATGTGATTAACGTCCCGAGCTTCGGGGTCACTGGGTCGTCGTTTCCTGAATCTGTCTCCACGTAGAACTCCAAAGCTTTCTTTAAAAACAGTGCGTTTGAAGTAAAAGGTGGGAAAGAATGAAGAAGAGACAAATCTCTATCATTAGCTTTACGTGAAAACTCTAAAGCATTAGTTGGTTACTTATTTTTGTAGAGTAAGGAAATTGTTTAAAAACTTTGCTTATAGAAGAAACAAATAAGGAAACTTATTTGTGAGAGTGTCTCTGCAATAGACACGTGTCCAACTTGGTGTGAAAGCATTAACTCCAATGCACCTCTTTTAATATATAAGGGATTTTATAAATCAACGTTCAAAGAGACGTGTCAATAGGAGAAGGAAGAAGTAGAAGATGGCACTGACACTACACTGACCACTTCCGTTCATCTTCTCACTTTCCTTTTCACAAATTCTGAAATTCCAAATTCTGTTCAAAACAATTTTTTTTTCCTGAAAGAAAAGATTGCTATCAGATCTTCTCCTATTATAGAGATACCCTTTCCTTTTTAATTAATTAGAAATCATTCCTTTTTGGAAAAGAATAATAGTGTAAAAGTAAAACTCATATTTCATGTAACAAGTCAAATATAAATACACAACACATGTAGTGTAGAAACATACAAAAAATATATCCAAAAAGTTTAAGTGTGTCTCCTAAATATAGCAGACTAAACAAATGAACAATCTTTTGATAGTACTGGTTCTTTTGGGCCTATGCATCGGCTTAGGAGAAAGCAGGCTCACATTAATCAACCAGTTGGAACACAACAAGCTCCTCAAGATTGATTGTTGGAACGACGAAGGGTCATGGATATTGATGTTGAAAATCGGTGAAGAATATACTTATCCACGACAACCTCCTACAGATTCTTTGAGAGGGTACACGTGTTCAATGGAACAAGGTCCTAATTTCAAACATATCCAAGACAATATTGAGGCGTTGAACGCTAGGTGGAGCAGGGGCAAAGGTCTTGATGCTACGTGTAAATGGATTGCTAGAGAAGATGGTATCTACTTTTCTATAGATGGAAGCCCTCTTCTGAAGAGATATGAGTGGGAATAGTCCTCTCCCCCTCAAAAACTAGAATTCTATATTTTGAGTTGATATCTATAATATTTGTATCGTATGAGATATTGATTGCTATAGTATATTATTATGGTATTAATTATTATAAAAATATTATTATATTATGACCTTACATGTGTTTGTTACGAAATAAGCAATTGAAAACAATTATTCATGCAAATACTGCGATACATAAAAATGAAATATAAAATCAACACCATCATCAAGCCGCTTTTGCTAAACTATCTGCTATTTTATTCGAACTTGTTTGGTTCATTGAAACGATCAAGTAAACCTTTTTCAAAAAAAACATTGTTATATATGACGTTTTTGACCAAAAAATAAAAAAACGTGATGATGATGCTCCAAAAACAATTAAAAGTTAATATAATTTAAATTACATAGGGTCGATCAGAAAAAAATGAGTAGTTTTATTAATATCTAAGATAAATCAAGGACCAAAAGCAAAATATACAGATATTTTATAAATAAAAAAACCAAAAAAAGATAGATATTTTATAAATTAACGGGTCCAAAAAGGAGTGGGAACTATCCATCAACAGAGGAAGGAGGAAGAAGAATGGCACTGACACTACTAACACTGACCACTTCCGTTCCTCTTCTCTCGCGCATCTTCGCCGCAGCTTTTCCTCTCCGATCTCGGTTTCGACGGCCTTCATCGTCGATCTCCCGCTTCCAGCTCGGATTCCCTTCGACAACTCATCGCAGCGAGTCGCTTCGCTGCCTCTGCTCTTCGTCCTCCTCCGCTGCATCTCCTATGCAATTCGAAGTCTCCACTCCGAATTCTCAGGTCTGGATTGTTAAGATCTCGTGGGAATCGTGTTCTGATTGACCGATTGTGTTGCTGATTTTTTGTTGGAACTGTGATCAGTTTCTCGATAGTTTGCTCTATTCAAGAGCGTATTGGGTTACGGAAGGCGTAATAGCTTGGAATGTGGATGTTGGTGAAGGATCGTGTTACTTGTATGCGAGCAGAGTCGCTGGTTTGTCATTCAGCGAAGATGGAATCGATGGTGCTTTAACCTTTTATCTCTCTAGTTTTGTTACCACAGTCTTTTTAAATCAAATTCATTCGTTTTCAGGTTTTGATTTTAGAGTCAAGCTTGAAGCTGAATCCGGATCACTTCGTACCAATGTCAGTTGTACATTCTCTGCTTTGTATTTTAATAAGAAAAAAAATTCAAAGTGGAAGTATTGATTTCAGGTGGTTGAGAAGTTTCCACATATTGGGAATTACAAACCGTTTAAAGTTCCTTCGGATTTGGAGGTCAAGGATCTTGTCAAAAGCCAGTTAGCTATTGTCTGCTTTGATGGTGAGAGTTGTTTCCCTTTGCTTGCTTAGGTTACCTCATTGGCATCACTTAGAAACTGTGGAGATTGAGGTATCACTAATGGTTGTTTAATTTTCTGCAGCGGAAGGACGGCTTATAGACGGAACTGGGTTGCAATTGCCTGGTGTCTTAGATGAACTGTTCTCATATGACGGTCCCCTAGGTGCAAATTTCACACCAGGAGGAGGTGTCTCTCTTCACCTCTGGGCTCCCACTGCTCAAGTATGATGTTCATGTTGGAAAATGTTTTTTTTATTTACTACTACGGTCCTGATTTGTGCATTTAAGTAGGAGGTTACTGTGTGCATCTACAAAAACCCACTTGACAAGAGTCCGATGGAAACCTGCCCACTCGAAGAAGTTAATGGTGTGTGGAGCATTCAGGGACCTAGTAGTTGGGAAGGATGCTACTATGTGTATAAAGTATCAGTCTATCATCCAAGCACCTTGAAAGTGGAAACTTGCTATGCAAATGATCCTTATGCACGGGGGTATGGTATTCTGCATTTAAGCTTGAACTTAATGGCATATTCTTCATACAATTTTTTTTTGTCCGTATGAGTCATGTGTGATTTGTATGTACTCAAGCAGGCTTTCAGCTGATGCGAGCAAAACTTATCTGGTCAATCTTGATTCCGATGATCTAAAGCCTGAAGGATGGGAGAAATTGGCAGATAAGAAGCCATGCCTAAGATCCTACTCAGATATAAGTATTTATGAGCTGCATGTGAGGGATTTCAGGTAATTAGACCCTGTTTAGCAGATTTATGCCTAGATGATAATTTTGCTTGTGACTATTGAATTTTTTACTATGAGGCAAAACTTAGCAAGTAATTCCGGCTGCAGACATAGCTATACGTACTCTTCTCTTACGCACTATGTTTTTCATTGCTCTCCTTTTCTACCCGCAAGACAAGCGAGAAGGATACATTTTGTGCCTTAAGATTGTTTACTCTTATCTTTGGATTACATTATTGAAACTGTGAAGTCATTTTACTTTCCAATTGCAGGTTTTCCTTTTCTTCTTGTTTGTCTAATTTCTACCTGCTATTTCAGTGTCTATGATGAGACTGTCGAACCTGAACATCGTGGTGGATATCTGGCTTTCACTTTAAAGGTGCAAATATGCGCATAACTTTATCATCTCAGTTGCTATAGTCTGTGTAAATTCACAAGCTTTACTGGTGATACCAAATTTTAGTTATACTTTTTGAGACATTCGTTGCTCTGCAAATATTCTTGGTATCATCGTGTTTTGTATCATATCTCATTAGATCTATTGACAGGATTGTGCAGGTGTCAAGCATCTTCAAAAGTTAGCGGATGCAGGTCTTACCCATCTACATCTTCTTCCCACATATCAATTTGGTGATGTTGATGATGAGAAGGAGACCTGGAAGTATATAGGTAGGGATATCTTTGATGTCTCAAGCGCTTACTTAATAGATTTCTCGCGAGTCACGCTTGAGATGAAAATTTCCCTTAAATTGAAGAGACCTTATTCATTGCAGTAAAGTTAGAGCTCAATAGTTGGAAGGACATACACGTCAAACTAGCAAAGTCGTCTATCATGTTTCTGTTTTCTGTATCTGGAATTTTATTGTACACATAATTCTGACTTTTTTGTTTGCAGACACCAGTGTGCTGGAAGGATTACCACCTGATTCAGCTGAGGCACAAGCTCGTATTACAGAAATCCAGAATGATGATGGTTTTAACTGGGGGTAGTTTGTTATAGCAAGTTACTCCATTCATTATAAAGCAATCACCTTCATCACAAGCTCTGTTTTGTGAAGGTATAATCCTGTGCTCTGGGGAGTCCCAAAAGGAAGCTACGCTAGTGATCCGACTGGTCCATGCCGTATAATTGAATTTAGAAAAATGGTTCAGGTTTGCATTTTTCCACTGCTCCGAGTGTTTTGCTCATTAATAAGCTCTCTTAAAGCTAAATATTGTAGTGACTCATACAAGGTGTCAATGATTTGATGATTTCTTTTGGCAGGCTCTTAATCATGTCGGTCTTAATGTCGTCTTAGACGTTGTTTACAACCACTTGCATGCAAATGGGCCACACGACAAAGACTCTGTTCTTGATAAGGTGAGCACTGATATATTTCTGATTCTAGTCTGATAACTGTCTAGTGTGAGTTCTCTATCGTCCATGACAAAATGTATTTGCTTAGATAGTTCCAGGTTACTATTTGAGAAGGAACAATGATGGTTTTATTGAAAACAGTACATGCGTAAACAACACTGCTAGCGAGCATTATATGGTCGATCGTCTGATACGGGATGATCTATTAAACTGGGTTGTTAACTATAAGGTACATGCTTGTCAGATATACTGAATATTTTTCCGTCATCTACTTTCTTCTCTTTCCCACAGAAAAGAACTATTATCATTCTTCATGTATATTCGACCTATGATCAACTGATCATGACAAGGTTTATTATATTCCGCACTGTTACGCTAAGTTTTCTTGTCATCTGGCTGGCTGATCATGTGCTGATTCTGCTAGGTTGATGGTTTTCGTTTTGATCTCATGGGTCACATTATGAAAGATACAATGGTAAGCCTCTCTCCTACTCCTCTAAGGGTTATCCTTTAGTGTCCTTTCAGTTATGGTTTCATTAGGTTCTGTTGTGATATTATAATAGTTTTAACGTGCGTTGTAATGTTCATGTTCCTCAGGTAAACGCAAAATCTGCAATTGGTAACTTGAGAAAGGAAACAGATGGAGTTGATGGTTCAAGAATTTATATGTAAGTCTTGCCTCACTACTAGACTTGCAAGTTTTTCCTAACATTAATTGCATATTCCTTTTTCTTTCTTATGAAATATTTTTGGCCCATATAATGTTTTTCTGCCATCCTTTATCAGATATGGCGAAGGATGGAACTTTGGGGAAGTCGCTAACAATGGACGTGGAGTTAATGCTTCACAGTTCAACTTAACTGGGACTGGAATTGGAAGGTGTGAAGTTAATTGCCTCAATACGTTTGAAAGAGAGATTTTTCATGTTTTAGCTATTGATTCCCTGAACTGGCGATCTTATTACTTTCTTCAATGATTGTTCAGCATCTTCCTGATTCTGTTTCTTTTACCTGGAACTTTATGTCCCTTTCAGTTTTAATGACCGTATACGAGATGCAACTCTTGGTGGATCTCCATTTGGTCATCCTCTTCAACAAGGATTCATTACAGGTTTATTGTTACAGGTATTTTGGATTTTATCTGTGCAGTTAGCCATCAAGATATTGAATCATTGAATTGTTTTAGCTCCAACCAAGGTTTAGATTGAATAATATGGTACTAGACAACATCACATACATATTTTTCCATACCAACAATACATTTTGTAAGTTTTTCTGAAATAAACATCACATCACGTTTTATATTTGCCCATGCAAGTGTTTGAATCTGGGGGTTGAACCATCGAATTCACATGCTATCAAGAATTGTTTATCCCTTATTCCCTTATTTGTTAGTGGGTAACTTATTATTGGGAGTAGAGAAGTATGCTTAGAATATGTAGCTCTTCTTCTCGTCTCTTCTTTACTTTTCCTTTTTGGGACAGCCTAATGGTCATGACCATGGTTCAGAAGCTACCCAGCAGCTGATGCTTTCTACTGCCAAAGATCATATCCAGGTAATTGATTGCCGTTAGATATCATATACAATACGTTAATCATATTTCAGCGGTCAAAGCTTAAGGATATGCAAACCCAAATTTTTAATCTCTAATTCGCTTCAGTTGCCAAATTTTGTTATCTTACAATCTGAATTGTAACAATGGTATGGATATATTGAAAAAGACAAAGTTGTAGAAACTATTTGATAATATATTCCTTATTCTTTCATTATGGATCAGATTGGGATGGCTGCAAATTTGAAGGATTATGTGTTAACTAATCATGAAGGAAAGGAGGTGTAAAAATAGTCCCACTTTATTATTTAACCATTCACTTAGACTTTGTCTCCCTGTTTATGGTCTATTGCTGTCGTTTTGTAGGTGAAGGGATCAGAGATTTTAATGCATGATGCCACACCTGTTGCATATGCTTCAGAGCCTACAGAAACTGTATGAAACGTTATTCATACCACTTGCATCTTTTGAGTGAATCAAGCAGTGATAAATGTGTGACGCTCATATCAGCATTTCTCTGTGATTTCAGATTAACTACGTTTCAGCTCATGACAATGAAACTCTCTTTGACATTATCAGTTTGAAGGTAATATTTAAATATGTTTTCTAAATTTTTAGGCAGATGTCCACCTTCTAAATCTCTAGCTCAATGTATACTTTGCTTGATTAAAATTCAAATCTGAAATGCTCTCAGTTCACTCAGCATTCCTACTTGAGTTTATCTGTAGACTTATTTCTGCTTTGTCCAACGTTTTCATGCAGACACCGATGGAAATATCAGTTGATGAAAGGTGTCGAATTAATCATTTGGCATCAAGTATGATTTCTCTCTCGCAGGTTCTCTACTATCTCTCAACTTGACTCAGAGACAAATCACTTTGTAGAATAAGGGACGGCAGATTAGTGCTAATAAGGAATCTTACACGAGTAGAATTCTTGTTTGACTCATTATCTCAAACTTCAAATTTTAATATGTTCTATTCTGTATGTGAAGGGTATACCATTCTTCCATGCTGGGGACGAGATTTTACGCTCGAAGTCACTTGATCGTGATTCTTACAACTCCGGTGATTGGTTCAATAGGTTAGACTTCAGCTACAACTCCAACAACTGGGGTGTTGGGCTTCCTCCAAAAGGGAAAAATGAACACAGCTGGCCACTGTAAGTACCGACTCAATTGCATTCAATGTATGGATTACTTATTGAACCGTAGAACCTATGCATGTTTCTGAAACCAGTCAGCTCTTGCAATATATGTCTCCAGGATTAAACCGAGGTTGCAAGATCCATCCTTCAAGCCTCAGAGCAGTCACATAGTTGCCACACTCAACAGTTTCTTAGACTTGTTACGCATCAGATACTCATCACCTCTCTTCCGTTTAGATACAGCAAAGGCTATCCAGGTCAGGATGACTACTCTGTTATTATTCTTCACTATATTCTCTGCTCTCTTATGAAAATATTCGTTTAGTGTCAATCTCTTGTAGTGCGGTGAAATGTCACAAAGACCGAAAGAGGAGATGACTTCATTGTTTTTTCTTGGTAAATTCAGGACCGAGTGCGGTTTCATAACACAGGCCCCTCATCAGTCCCTGGAGCCATCATCATGAGCATTGAAGATGGTCACAAAGGCATCACAAGTGTATCTCAGATCGATCCAGTGTAAGTAAAATAAGCAACAACATGATAAACGTATCTTTTAAAGCTTCGTGTATATATTGTTTTGTAATGGTACTTTTACTCCTACAACAGCTACTCATTCATTGTGGTTATCTTCAATGCTCGCCCGTCTGAGTTCTCATTTTTCAGTCCCGCTCTGAAAGACAGGAATCTCGAATTACATCCAATACAGGTAAATTTGCACATTTTACAAAATATGACAACATTATAAGCTTCCTCCTTTTGGTTAATTCAATCGTGTGTATTAGATAAGTTTAAGCATTTTAAATGATAATTCAATTTACAGGTGAAGTCGGGAGATGAAATAGTAAGAAAATCAGTGTATGACGCTTTTTCCGGCGGCTTCACTGTACCGGCAAGAACAACTACAGTGTTTGTTGAAGTGAGGAAGGGCTGAATCTTATGTTCTTTTAATCAGAACGAGTCACATGTCTAGAACATTTTAATATAATTAAAATACTTAGTTAATCTGTCTACCAAAAAAAAATACTTAGTTAATCTTATCCCTAATTCATAAGGATATGCGTGGATAATGCCAACAATTTAGCACATACATGGCTAATCTTAATAAGAACCTCATGGGGTGGCATACTTATTCTTCATGATCTTCGCCATAGTTCTACTTTACAACCAGTGTCATATTGCATTGTCACGTGTTTCACGTTTAAGTGTTTCGATAGGATTTTTCAAGATAAAAACAAAAAATCAGTCGGCAGATTCATCTTCCGTAGCAATCATTCTCATAAGTCTCTAGAGATTTCGATAGGATTTTTTCACATTTTGCGTGTTTCACATTGAAGACGACATGTCCCACATTCGAGATATAAATTGAATGAGGAGTAGCCTCCCTCAAAAAACATATCATATTGTTATAGTTCTCAGTTTTCAATAATTTTCTTTAAACAGTGCGCGAAATGAATTCAAGATTCACCCGTTCGATTTCTTCCTCAAGGTCCTTCTCACAAATTCATCTTCACATTACACGATTGTATATGCTAATTTGACATATATGTATGCATTTATCCATGTATTTGTCTATACATGCAATCGATGCAGGTGTGATGAGCAGAGTGGAAATGAGATGAACAAAGGGGATGAAGAGAGTAGTAATTACACTGACGTGAGTATCTTAAGTATGAGGGGAGGTGATGGACACAATAGTTACGCTACCAACTCTCTTCTTCAGGTTCTTTCCTCTTCTATATATATATATATATATATATATATCTTTTTCCTTAATTTTTGTAAGACATAAGCACAAACTAATATTTCATCATATATTCTATACTCCAACTAGTTATAGACTTCATAAGCTTTGCATGTAAAAAAATATTTTACAAAATGTAAACTTAAAATATAATTCTCTCAAATAGTCATTTTTAAATTCTTGTTATAAAAAAATTCTACAAAATAGAAAATAATCAAAACATGTTTCATTAACGAGGCAAAAGATTATTTTTACTCTTTGCTTTATAGATATATAAATATGAATAATTATTTAAATAAATAATAAAATAATAAAAAATAGTTTTTACAGTTTTGAATTATATGTTTTCAAATTTGAATTTTTCTCATTTTTTTTCAAAATCTATTTTTGAAGCTATTTTTATTTTGAAAATTTAATGTTATAATGCTTATTTATATTTATTAAAATTTTAAACCCCACATCCTAAAATCTAATCCCTCAACTCTAACCATAAGTTGAGTAGTTAATCCTACTAGTAATCTAGTATAAGTGTATATTTACTCTTTAATAAAAAGAATTTGGGTCATTTGACTTTTTAGAGGTTTTTTTGGCAAAAAAAGTGCTATCGGAAGAAAATTTTCAAACGTAAATGTCGAGCGCAAGGGAAAAAAGAAACAATTTGTTAAGTAATATTTGTATCTCTCGTTGTTTTCTGCAGAGAAGAGTTTTATCAATGAGCAAGTCCATATTGGTTAAAAACACCAAAGAAATGGTGACGAACTTGGACTTTCCTAAATGCATCAAAGTAGCAGATTTGGGCTGTTCTTCTGGACAAAACACATTTTTGGCGATGTCTGAGATCGTCAACACAATTAATGCGTTATGTCAAGAACGGAACCAAATCCCGCCAGAGATAGATTGTTGTCTGAATGATCTCCCTGGTAATGATTTCAACACGACGTTCAAGTTCATAAGTTTCTTCAACGAGAAGCTCACAAGCAATACACTATGCTTTGTCTCTGGAGTTCCTGGTTCCTTTCATTCAAGGCTCTTTCCTAGCAAGAGTCTCCATTTCATTCATTCAAATTGCAGTGTTAATTACCTCTCTAAGGTATCATAAGTATTTAATTTTAGCTTTCTACTTAATATTAAAAAGTGTTTTTTTTTTATAAAAAACATTTACAATTCTTCATAAGTACAAAGCTTATAACAATGGAATTTTGGTCTAATAAGGTTCCTGAAGGACTGGAGAAGAACAAGATGAGTGTGTACATAACAAGTTCAAGTCCTCTAAGTGAATACAAGGCTTACTTGAATCAGTTCCAAAAAGATTTTACGACATTTTTAAGAATGCGGTCTGAAGAGATGGTATCTAATGGACGAATGGTTATCACATTACTCGGCAGAAACGCTATAGATGATCCGTTGTACAGGGACTGTTGTCATCATTTGACATTGCTATCCGATTCTCTCCGCGACCTTGTCTTCGAGGTACGTAAAATATCATAAGATATCCATTTTAGATGTCCACGCATGGTTGATTGGCTTTAATGATTCGCTTCCATTAATCCTTGTATAGGGACTTGTGAGTGCATCAAAGGTGATTTCATTCAACATGCCACTTTATGATCCGACCGACGAAGAATTAAAAGAAATTATTAGAAATGAGGGGACATTCCAAATAAACGACTTAGAGACACATGCATTTGATCTTGGCCATAGTAAGGAAGAAAATAGGGAATCATGTAGAGCTAAACCAGGGGAAAAAGAGGCTAATTGCATTAGAGCAGCGTTTGAAATGATGCTCGTAGCTCACTTTGGAGATGCCATTAATATCGATACATTGTTTGCAAAATATGCACACCATGTTTCTCAACATGCTAGCTGCATGAGAAAAACGTCTGTCATACTAGTGGTTTCATTGGTTCGGAAATAATCTTACTATATATCAAGGAATAACTTGTGTTGTGCTCATGATTTGCTATGCCTCCAATTCAAAACTACTTGCAATAAATGGATTGACACATACCATTTATATATTTTTATATACTCAGTATAAAAATATTTTATATTTGTAAGGATTAAGATTATGATATCATACCCTTATTTAATTTATAATATATTATAATTCTTTCAGCTATTAGTATCAGTATCTATAGTTTCAATTTCGGGTTCAAATCTTTGAGGCAATTGTGGATCATATTTAGAGCATTTCTAACTCATTGCTATTTTCATCTCTATAATAGTATTTAGAGATAAAAAAATTGCAACCTATCTCTATTTCCTTTTCTATAATAGATATATCTATTTTTTTCTATTTATAGAGAAAAAAATAACATTCTTTTATTTTTTTTATCTTATATTTAGAGATTATTATTTTAAGAAATACGTTAGAGTATATCTCATTTTTATTATAAAAAATTTCTATTTTAAAGCTGAAAATAACAAAATACATTGGAGATTGTCACAAATTCTTATACTACTTTTTTAATTATTGCTTGTTGAATTGCGTAACGGTTGAACATATCTTGTTTAAGCAAAAACATTTGAATCAATAAAATGCTATGTAGTAAGATACCTTGTCTTAATTTCAAAAAAAAAAGATACCTTATCTTAAAACAATGCCGTGAAATGCACTTTTTAATCTAAGAAAAGTTATTTAATCTTACAACTCCATAATGTTCCAAAAAAAAAAAAATTACAACTGCGTTGATTGGTTCAATAGGTTTGTTTTCTCTCTTGTAGTGAAACATATCTTCTGATTATATATTTTGCATGCAATCCATGCATAATCTTACATGCGATTTCATTATGTAATTGTTATAATCCAATCTTAATAAGAACCTTAAGGGGTGGCATACTTATTCTTCATGATCTTCGCCATAGTTCTACTTTACAACCAGTGTCATATTACGTCGAGTATGTTTCTTGTTTGGCTCATTATCCTTAACTTCAAATTTTATAGTTATATTCTGCATGTGAAGGGTACACCATTCTTCCACGCTGGGGACGAGATTTTACGCTCGAAGTCACTTGATCGTGATTCTTACAATCCGGTGATTGGTTCAATAGGTTAGACTTCAATGTATGGATTACTTATAGAACCATACAACCAATCTTTCAACATATCAGTAGAAAACTCTCTTATTCTTCCTCTTCTCCTCACCGGTTCTCAGGCATTACCATTGAAAAAGTTCAGAGTTCGACAAATACGAGCAACTTTTTTTTGAACTAATATATTAAATATGCATGGATTCCGCCTAATGTTTAGCACATATGATTTGGCTGTGATTTCATTATGTAATTTTTTTTGAATAAGAATATCATGGGGCTGGCATATTTATTATTCATGATCTTAGCCACAATTCTAATTTACAACCTACGTCATACTGCATGGTCTTTGAATTCTCTATGTATATGACTATAGGTGCTATATGATATTTCATAAGTTCACGACATTCACAACAATCTCTATACTGATTGGGTAAGAATGCTGCAAACAACTCGACGTGTTTCACGTTTAAGATATTTATGTCTTATCTTTGCAAATGAAGTGAAGTGAACAAGTTGTCTTCTCCTAACCAACTAAAGCATTACAATTAATCATATTTTAAACGTGACAACAAACCAAATATATATAGCTAAAAGAAATTTTAGAATCCCACTAAAACATTATAATTGCAATTTTAATACTATAACAGGTGACACCAACAAAGAGTTGGTCTAGTGGATAAATTTTTTGGATTATCTAATAGAAATTTAAGAGGCCATGAATTAGATTCCAGTTGAAGTAAATCTTTTCTCCTTGAAATAATTAATTTAAAATGCTTATGCCTCAAAGGACTGGGCAAGATATCCGTAAATTTTGATTCGATTTGTTATATGTTTCCATTCAAACCGAAAAATCCGGATATACATAACTCTACGAAGCAAAGCAAATACTAATTTACATTATCTGTAAAAATGAAGCAAATCATAAATACTAATATTTCTACGAACGGATATCCGATCCGATCCGTTATATGTATATATATATATATATATGTATATTTAAAGAGCTATATATATATGTTATACAAATATTATATATATTTTATATAAATTTTATAGTTTTCTATTTTATTAAATTTATTATATTAGTTATTAGAAATTTTAAAAGTAAATAACTTTTATTTTTGTAATAAAATATCATTATTATTTTAAATTTTTAATAATTTTTGTATTTTTTATTTACTTTTACGAATCGAATCGGATATTCGGTTAAAAATACAAAAAAGTTGGATATCCGGGACATCGAATATCTAAGTGGCTACAGATCGAACCGGATCGGATAATTGATTATTTGGACAAAACGGATCAGACCACGAATACCTTCAAAAACTCGATATCTCATTTGTGCCACTCCTATTACATTCAAAGGCTCGGAACCACAATCAAGATAATACAAGTAGCAAAAAATGATCGAAAGTGTAGGACAGGTTTTAATGGTCCTTACTCTTTTACGATCTGTATAATCTAATAATAGAATGGTTCAAGATAAAATATAAAAAATCGGAATTTAAATTTTGAAGAGAAATTCATCTTGTTCTTCTGAATTATTGATTGTACTATGGCAATAATTATCAGAAATCGCTTCACAGATTTGGATAGGATTTTATGTAGAAACAACTTGGTGTGTTTCGCATCGAAGACATGTCCCACTTCTATATATAAAGTAAGTGAATGAGGTGTAGCCTCCCTCAGAAAACATATGTTATAGTTCTCATTTTTAATTATTTTCTTGAAACAGTTGGCGAAATGAATTCAAGATTCATCCGTTCAATTTCTTCCTCGAGGTTCTTCCCACCAATTCATCTCGACATTACATGATTGTATATGCTAATTTGACATAGATGTGTTCATGTGAATATGTGATCGATGCAGGTGTGATGGGAAGAGTGAAAATGAAATGAATAACGGCGATGAAGAGAGTAGTAAACACCCTCTTGTGAGTATTTTAAGTACGCGTGGAGGAGATGGACACAATAGCTACTCCGCGAACTCTCTTCTTCAGGTTCCTTCATCTTCTATATATTTATTTTTCATTTTTTTTTGTAGGACATGCATACACAAAATAATGTATTCCATTTTCACTCTTTCCATCACACCTGTATCGATCACATCTATCTTATTAAAACTGAAGTACAAAATGAGATTGTTTGGAAACATGTATATGAATTTAAAAAATAAGAGTGTTTGGTAACATGGATTGTAGTCTTTTAAAAAAATATTACTTTTGTTTGGAAATAAAGATAGTAGTATTAACCAAAAAAGTAATGGGCTTATGTTATTAATAAAAATTGAAAGTCCATCATATTATAAAAAACTATCTATTTGGATCAGTTTTAAAATGAGTCAAATCATTTAAACTTTTTTTTTCTAAACTAACCATAAAACAAAATTTAAACTTTATATACATATTTCAAATCAAAATAATAATTCAAAATTGATTTATATCATAAATTGATTGAAAAATATACATATATTCAAAAATGGATTTTTACTAAACTATTTTTCAATAACCATTACTTTTGTTTGAAAACAAGGATATTATTATTAAGCAAAAAAGTAATGGGCTTATGTTATTAATAAAAATTGAAAGTCCATCATATTATAAGAAACTATCTATTTGAACCAGTTTTAAAATGAGTCAATCTAATTGCCTAAAACTTTTTTTTCTAAACTAACCATAAAACAAAATTTAAACTTTATATACATATTTCAAATCAAAATAATAATTCAAAATTGATTTATATCATAAATTGATTGAAAAATATACATATATTCAAAAATGGATTTTTACTAAACTATTTTTCAATAACCATTATTAAAAATGTTGTCAACATATATATAAGAAAAATACAATACAAAGCCCAATTTGAAATACCAACTCAAATTATGGTTTTTATATTTCATATTAAGTTTTAAAAATATAATATATGTAATTATTTATATGATGATACATATAAAATACGATTAATTATATGATAACAATATACGATACATAATAATGACTAGGGATGGGCTTTCGGTTACCCATACGAGTTTGGTTCTGATCGATTTGCGTTTCAGATTTTCGGGGTCAAAGATTTCAGTCCTATTAGGATGTTTTTAAATTTTGGTTTGAGTGTGATTCAGACCTTTGCGGGTTTGGTTCGAGTTTGGATCCATTTAAATTATTTTTAAAGTTTTAAATCATTATATATTTTAAATTTCTCAAAATCTATAAATAAAATAATATATTTCCTATAAATTTAAATAACATATGTGAGAATACCTAAGCTTAACATATCAATTGGCTTGATTTAAAATTTTTGGATACAAAATCAATAATTATTGTAAGTATTTTTGGTGATTTGAGTATACCTTAACTATTTCAGATACTTACTTTTGACTATCTATATATATTTTCAAGTATTTAAACCAATTTAAAAGTATCATTCTTGATGTTTTATATACGTTAAATCTAAAAATAATTAATATATATAAGTATATAAATATATTTTTAGATAAATTCGGGTCTCCGAATACTTCGGTTCGGATCAGATTTGGATCTCTAAATAACAAAACTTTGAATAATTTGAATATTTAATCAATTTATGTTCGGGTTTGGTACTATATTTTCGGATCGGTATCCGTTCTGTTCCTCGGATTCATTTTGCCAAACCCTAATAATTACATGAAAAACAATATCAACATATTTTTCAAAATATACATCCGCGCAGGCGCGCAGATCAAATATTAACATATTTTTCAAAATATTTTGCTATCAATTTTGGTTTGGGTTTGGTATTACACTTTCAGATCAAGATCGGTTTCGTTCTTCAGATTTTGTTTTTTTTCAAGCACTAATATTAACATAAAAAACAAGTAGCAAAATATTTTTGAAAAATACACCCGCGCGGGTGCGCGGGTCAAAATCTAGTATATTATTATTATTCAATACTTAAACTATTTAGACTTCAACATATTTGCTAAATGGCGTAAACTTATTGGTCATGAGTTTGAATCTTGCCATGAACTAAGTTGTTAGAAGAACGAAAATTGTTTAATAAGCCAAAATAAATAAATAATACAATTAATCATTAACAATGGAAATCTGTAATGAAAATTTTAAAATCCAGTGACAAGGCCCTACTCAGCTGTTTATGTGGCTTATGCGATATGCCAGGCATGGCTAGACAAAAATGAAGCTCCCACAACCCAGATGCCTTCAAAAAATTCTGCTAAATAATTTGCATCTTTCTTTTTTTCTACAGAGAAGAGTTTTATCAATGACCAAGCCCATCCTGGTTAAAAACACTATAGAAATGATGACAAACTTGGAATTTCCTGAATGCATTAAACTAGCCGATTTGGGCTGTTCTTCAGGACAAAACACGTTCTTGGTGATGTCTGAAATCGTTAACACAATCAATGTATTATGTCAAGAATGGAACCAAAACCCGCCGGAGATAGACTGCTGTCTGAACGATCTCCCTAATAACGATTTCAACACGACTTTCAAGTTCCTAACCTTCTTCAACGATAAGCTCACAAGCAAAATACCATGCTTTGTCTCTGGAGTACCTGGTTCCTTTTACTCAAGGCTCTTTCCTCGCAAGAGTCTCCATTTCGTTCATTCAAATTACAGTCTTCATTACCTCTCTAAGGTATCATAAGTACTTAGTTCTAATTTTTACTTTTTTTTTTGAAATTTGAATGTCTATAAATTTTTTTTTGAATTTTGAATGTCAAAACTTATTGACATTCAAACTTATAGACATTTTTCTGCTTATAGACATTCAAAATTCTTTGCAAGTACAAAACTTATAACAATGCAATTTTGGTCTTATAAGGTTCCTGACGGACTGGAGAAGAAAAAGATGAGTCTGTACATAACAAGCTCAAGTCCTCCAAGTGAATACAATGCTTACATTAATCAATTCCAAAGAGATTTTACGGCATTTCTAAGAATGCGTTCTGAAGAAATGGTATCTAATGGACGCATGGTTCTCACATTAATTGGCAGAAAGACTCTTGATGATCCACGATATAGAGATTGTTGTCATTGGTTGACATTGTTATCCGATTCTCTCTGTGACCTAGTCTTCGAGGTAATAAAATCATTAGATTTTGTTGATATTTAAATTTACACGGATGGATAATCCCAGTGACCTATATCTACTTTTTATCATGATCTTTATATAGGGTCTTGTGAGTGCATCAAAGGTGAATTCGTTCAAAGTACCGTTTTATGATCCGAACGAAGAAGAAGTGAAAGAAATTATTAGAAATGAGGGTTCATTCATGGTAAACAACTTGGAGCCACATGTGTTTGATCTCGGTCTTAGTAACGAAGAATATGGCTTGCAATCAGATAAAGCTAAAGCAGGGGAAAAAGAAGCTAATTGCATAAGAGCAGTGACTGAAATGATGCTTGTATCTCACTTTGGAGATGCCATTAATATCGATACATTGTTTGAAAAATATGCACATCATGTGTCGCAGCATGCTAGCTGCAAGAAAAAAACATCTGTCAGTCTAGTCGTTTCATTGATTCGGAAATAAAATTTTATTATGCAACCCGTGTGATGTGGCCATTGTTAAATCCATATAAAAGACCGACAAAAATAAAATAAACTTTTGAATATGTATAAACCAAATAAACATTTGTCCTTTAAATGTCAAAAAATCAAAAATAGTATTGTAAAAGAATGGACCCAAGTATCATTACAATGATGATTCTTATCTTCTCTTTTGATCTGTCTATTGTCCAACATGAAGTAATCACAATAGAGATTTGTCAGCTTCTTTGGAGTTATCTTTGTCTTGTTGCTCAAAAGCATTGTAGAGATGAACATAATAATGGAGAAACCACATGGTACCACCGATTATGGCCTTGGGAAACACTCACGTTCCCAAATTTGGAGATAGGGCCGCGCAAACAACTTTATGTTTATACATTAAAAAAAAACTTTATGTTTCTTTTCATATTGCAAGATTGGTGTTTTTTTTTGTTGTTGAGAAGATTATAGAGATCAAGCTTATAATATATAGTTCAACAAAATCTTCTTTTATAATTAGGAAGTTCTAAAACCTTTAGTCTATACTTTTCTTATAAGAAGAAGGCACTACCAAGAATCTAATACTAATTGATAATAATTGTGGTGGATCCATAACTTTCCTTAATCATATCTTATTAATTAAGAAGGCAAAATGTCGAAGCTTTCGTTGAACCCACCAAATTGGTACGGTGCTAGTACCTGTGTGAAGAAAAAAAACAGTGGAATTCAGTGTCAAAGACCACCAATTTATTCAAAGATCGAAAGAAAACAAAAAACCTAGAAAATCTGAATAGATAAAGAATCTAAAATAGGTGATACCCAACAGTTGGGGTCCCAACCGGGTTTCAGTTTTGTCTAATCGGATCTCGGTTTTTCGGGTTTATCAAAATCAGCCTCATTCGGATTATATCAAAGTTTAGTTCGGGTTCTCTCGGGTTCGGGTAAATCTTCAAAGAACCGGTATAACCAAATGTACTTTTGGGTTCGGGTCCCAATCAGTTATTTGGTTTTAAAATACCTGATTTATATCTATTTTGTAACCAAAACATAAGTAAAATCGATACAAATTGATCGAGGAATAGATTCATCATTAATTCATATATGACTTATGTGTATCTCTTTTAGTGTGCCATCAGTACATAATTTATATATAGTATATATATATATATGTACGTATATTTGATAAAAAATCATATAATTTATATATATGTACATATATTTATATAATGGATCGGATATCTATTTTAAAAATATTAGTATTTGTGATTTGTTATGTTTTTGACGGAAACTGAATATAAGTATTTGCTTTGATTTGTAAAATATTAGATACTTAGATATTTAGATTAAATCGAAACGAATAACAGATCAAATTAAATTTTACCAATATTTATTCATTATATTACGCTGGTTTCAATTTTTTTATTTTTCTTTATTATATTATTTAGGGAAATACCTTAGGATAGCAGAAAAAAAGTTTATATCACAAATATAAACTCTAAGAATCAAAATGACCAAAATATTTCATTAAAAAGGGAAAATATACACTTATTTACCCCTAGAGTATTAATTAAAACCTTAGTGTTTAGAGTTAAGGGGTGGAGATTTGGGTTTGAGGTTTAAAATTTTATAAAATAGAAAATAAATATTAAAAATTTTAAAATAAAATTTTAAAAATAGTTTCAAAAAGTATTTTCGAATTACAAAAAAAAAATTTAAAAAAGAATTAAAAAAAATTCAAAAGAAAATTAAAATTTATAAAAAAGTTCGAATTTGAAAACATATAATCTAAAACTATTAAAAAACATTTTTTGTTTAATTTTTTTTATTTCTTTTATATTTTTTATTTATCTAGGGTATTGGTGTCATTTTACCTATTAAATAAAATATTTTGGTCATTTTCCTCTTTGTGTTCTATTTTTGTGATCAAAACTTAGAAATGATCTATTTACGAGAATTGCCCTATTATTTATTCTCTTCTCTATACTAACTACTCTCATTTACGCTCACATATATCAATCACACTCAACAAATCTCTATACTGATTGGGTAAGAATGTTGTGGTGTATTTTGCAACAGCTCACCTGTTTCACGTTTATGATATATGTCCCACCATAAAGGTGACAAATTGTCGGCACCCTAAACGACGGAAATATTGTAATAATACTATAACAAGTTGCCAGAAGGAAGCAAACCAACAAGGCAATCAATCTATATCTACACTTAAAACTGTGGAGTTAATATATTTTGTTGAAAAATTATTTTACGTATTAATTTTTAAAAAATTATATATTTTTATTTTTTATGAACTTTATCTTAAATTTATTTATATGACTTATTTTGTTATTTTAAATAAGACTAATTTTTGAAGACTCCAAATAATTCTGATTCGTATTATAATTTTATTTATTTAACCCGTTGTTAAACTTATTTCAAACTAATTTTCTTTTTAATATTTTAATTTAAATAAAATATTTTATATTTAAAACTTTCAAATTATTATCTCAAATGAAAGTAAATTCATTTTTTGTGTCTTAAACATTTTTCTATACTTTTATTAAATTTAGTTTATATAACTTATTTTTTATTTTAAATGGAACTATTTTTTAAGGATTTGAGATAATTCAGATCTGCATTATGGTTTTGTTGATTTAATAATTTGTTATTTCAACTTGATTTTATGTTAGTGGTTTAATTTATATTAAATTAATATAAATAATAATTTTTAATAAATAATTAATGAGTCTTAAAATGGTTAAATCTTAAAAGTACTATTTATACCTTATTATTATTAAGATAGAATTTTGTATATCAGTAAAAATCAGTAGGTATATCCATCTTCTATAGCAATCATTCTCAGAAATCTCTAGAGATTTAGATAGAATTTTGTGTTGAAACAACGTGGTGTGTTTCAAATTGAAGATGACATGTCCCACATTCAATATATAAATTTAATGATGTGTAGCCTCCCTCAAGAAACATATCATATTTTTATGGTTCTTTTTTTCAACAATTTTCTTTAAGCAGTGCTAAATGAATTCAAGATTCACCCGTTCGATTTCTTCCTCAAGGTCCTTCTCACCAATTCATCTTCATATTACATGATTGTATATGCTAATTTGACATAGATGTATGCATTTATCTATGTTTTTGTCTATACATGCGATCACATGCAGGTGTGATGGGAAGAGTGAAACCCAGATGAACAAAGGCGATCAGGAGGGTAGTCAATACCCTTTTGTGAGTATTTTAAGTATGAGTGGAGGAGATGGAAACAATAGCTACTCCACCAACTCTCTTCTTCAGGTTCTTTCATCTTCTATATACATTTTTTTTTTTTGTAGGACATGCATACACAAACTAATGTATCATTATATATTATAATATTCTATACTCAACCTATTTTGACTTCAACATATTTGCCGCTTTCTTTTTTTTTTGGTAAAATGTTAATATTATACCATTTTCAGTTTTTCACAATGTTGATAACAACTTATTACATGAAAAGGAAACAACAACAACACAACTCAAAAAGAAAACACAAGGACCAACATATTTGCGGCTTTCTTTGTTATATGCAGAGAAGAGTTTTATCAATGACCAAACCCATCCTGGTTAAAAACACTAAAGAAATGATGAGAAACTTGGACTTTCCTGAATGCATTAAACTAGCCGATTTGGGATGTTCTTCGGGACAAAACACGTTCATGGTCATGTCTGATATCGTCAACACAATCAATACGTTATGTGAAGAAAGCAACAAAAAACCTCCAGAGATAGATTGTTGTCTGAACGATCTCTCTGGTAATGATTTCAACACGACGTTCAAGTTCATGATTTTTTTCAAAGATATGCTCACAAGCAAAATACCATGCTTTGTCTCTGGAGTTCCTGGTTCCTTTTACTCAAGGCTCTTTACTCGTAAGAGTCTCCATTTCATTCATTCAAATTACAGTCTTCATTACCTTTCTAAGGTATCATAAGTACTTTATTGCGTACCACTAATAATAATATATTAGTTGTTTCATAAGTACAAAGCTTATGACAATTGCTTTTTTGACTTGTAAGGTTCCCGACAGACTTGAGAAGAACAAGATGAGTGTGTACATAACAGGTTCAAGTCCTATAAGTGAACACAAGGCATACTTGAATCAATTTCAGACAGATTTTACGACATTTCTAAGAATGCGCTCTGAAGAAATGGTATGTAATGGATGCATGGTTCTCACATTATTAGGCAGAAAGACTCATGTTGACCCATTGTATAGAGATTGCTGCCATTATTGGACGTTGTTACCCCAATCTCTCTCTGACCTAGTTTTCGAGGTATTGAATTATTAGTCTACGTTGATGTTTATAGTGTTACAAAAAAAATGTTTATTGATATTTTTAATGTAGACAGATGGTTAATTTCATCGATCTATACACGTTTATCATGATTCTTGTATAGGGTCTTGTGAGTGCATCAAAAGTGAAGTCGTTCAACCTGCCGTTTTATGATCCGAACGAAGAAGAAATGAGAGAAATTATTAGAAACGAGGGTTCATTCATGATAAAGGACTTGGAGACACATGTATTTGATCTCGGCCATAGTAACGAAGATTATAGCTTGCAATCAGATAGAGCTAAAGCAGGGGAAAAAGAAGCTAATTGCATAAGAGCAGTGGTTGAAACGATGCTTGTAGCTCACTTTGGAGATGCCATTAATATCGATACATTGTTTGAAAAATACGCGCATCATGTTTCTCAGCATGCTAGCTGCAAGAACAAAACGTCTGTCAGTCTAGTCGTTTCACTGATTCGGAACTAAAACTTAATAATTAATAATATTTTTTTAATATAAATAATTAATAAATAATAATGCGTGTGATGTGCCAGGGTTAAATCCATATAAAACACCGACAAAAAAATAATATAAACAAACTTTTTGAAAAATAATCACTACATTTTTTATTATAAAAATTAAAAAGTTAAAACGACAAAGATACACACTTGTGATTAGAAAATTGATAAATGAAGTGACTTGACATAATTCATTCAGATGGTCTTTTTGGGACATGCAACATGTGGGATATTGAAATGACTTCATTTAATCACTACACGATGTATATCACAAAGAGATATTTTATCAAGTTCCACCTCTATAAATAAAGTGTGCGAGGACATAGCCTTCTTATACAACATAACGTGTAGTGGTACCTATCGTCTTTGATTTCAGTACTTGAGCTAGCTTAAAGTGATAGTGCGAACAATGGATTCAACATTCATCAACACCAATCCTTATTCGAGGTTTGTCTCTTCCATTCATCTTTTATCCTGGTCCAGTAGTCGAGTAGGTATTGTAAAGTACTTGGGGGAAATTAGTCAATTGATCTTGCAAATAACCATGAAGAATTTTGCTGTGTTTCTTTTTTTTCTATTCAAACATTACAATAAAATAAATCATTAGTTCATCTGTTTTTCAGTTGTTTAGGATCAATCATATGTAGATGTGAAGTTTCGGAATAATTCATCAAAAATTTGGTCTTGTTTTGATGATAATGTTATTTCAGATCAAATTTCAAAGAGTTATGTATGCATCATTATCTTTCGGATATTATAGTGATGGTTATTTTTGAAACAAATATATTTGTTGCTACATCTAAACGGAAGTTTAAAAAACAAGAAAATATGTTTTAGCCATGTTTCTGATATTATTCAAAGGATTTTCTGTAAATAAGTCGTATGGAGATATTTTTTTGGTTAAAAAAGAACTAATTCAGTTTGCTTGTAAAAATTATTCGATAACAGAGAAGAGAAACTGATATTTTACCCCAAAAAAACAAAACAAAAAACAGAAACTGATATTTCTACGTGAACATTATTAACACATGGCTCGTCTCTTTTCGCGTGCCACTTATCTAAATGTAGATCACATATTCGTGTGCTCTCATATGAGAGTACGAACCCACAACAAGGCCAGGGCATGGGGGATACTGATCACCTGATCACTGAACCAATCAACTAGCGTCACAGCACCCTTACACTACAAGAAAACAGCGGTATTCTGACGGACGTTCCGACGGAAAATGAATTCCTCGGAATATACCGAGGAATTTCCGAGGCAATTCCGAGGAAACACAAAATTTGGCTTCCTCGGAATTTCCTCGGAATATACCGACGGAATTCCGAGGAAAATTCAGTTCGTCGGAATATTCCGACGGAATACCGAGGAAAATTCAGTTCGTCGGAATATTCCGACGGAATACCGAGGAAAATAGTATTCCTAGGAAAAAACCGATGAATTCCGAGGAAATATTATAGACGTTAGAGAGCCGTTGGGGGGATTTTAAAAATTCCGAGGAAATTCCGAGGGCAGAAAGGTTTTCCTCGGAATTTCCTCGGAATAGATCTTGTCGATTTAGAGATTTGATTATACATTCCTTTTCCTCGGAATTTCCTCGGAGTTTTCCGAGGAAATTCCGACGATGATAGAGTTTTCCTCGGAATTCCCTCGGAAAATTCCGAGGAAATTCCGAGGAACTTGGGGTTTTAAACCAAAAACAACGTTTTACGGATTGAATAACACGTATATAACTTTCATTAAGTGTCTTAACCAGATTATGAAGTCAAACTTTGGTGTTTTACCCAATAACAAACACTTTTACGATTGCATGAACGAAAACCATACAACATAAGAGAAACACTTATACACTTTAACAAACGGTAAAGAGAATACTTACAATTATTTTTGAAATTTTGTTATTTCATGGTTTATGATCATCTATACAAAGAATCCTCAATGGTATGCATTATAATTGTATAAGAAATGAAATACGGCGAAAATAATCGATGTTTTGAAACCCCAAACCCTGGTTCCTCGGAATTTCCTCGGTAAATTCCGAGGAAATTCCGAAGAAACCTGGTTCCTCGGAATTTCCTCGGAATTTTCCGAGGAAATTACGACGACGATAGAGTTTTCCTCGGAATTCCCTCGGAAAATTCCGAGGAAATTTCGAGGAACTTGGGATTTTAAACCGAAAACAACGTTTTACGGATTGAATAACACGTATATAACCTTCATTAAGTGTCTTAATCAGATTATGAAGTCAAACTTTGGTGTTTTACCCAATAACAAACACTTTTACGATTGCATGAACGAAAACCATACAACATAAGAGAAACACTTATACACTTTAACAAACGGTAAAGAGAATACTTACAATTATTTTTGAAATTTTGTTATTTCATGGTTTATGATCATCTATACAAAGAATCCTCAATGGTATGCATTATAATTGTATAAGAAATGAAATAAGGCGAAAATAATCGATGTTTTGAAACCCCAAACCCTGGTTCCTCGGAATTTCCTCGGTAAATTCCGAGGAAATTCCGAGGAAACCTGGTTCCTCGGAATATTTTCATTTAACCGGGTAAACCAAGCCGCCAAATATTTCGCGAAAATTGAATTAATGATTTCCGAGGAAATTCCGACGGATATAGTAAATATTTCCGAGGAAATTCCGACGGATAATTTCCGTCGGACCCCTCATTTTATTAGGTCGAGCCCGACCTTCTTCCCCATTTCTCTCCGCCGCAATCTCTCTTTCTCCTGCGATTTCGTCGACTCCTCTCTTCTCCCTTGCGATTTGCGGCGCTTTCTCTCTTCTCCCTCGCGATTTCCACCCTAATCCTCATGTATGAACCCTATCCCACTCTTTTAGGTTAGATTTGTATGGTTTTTAAGTAGATTTGATGATTTTGGAATGAGATTTATAGATTTTGTTAGGGTGAATGGTAGATTTATAGATTTTGTTAGGGTGAATGGTAGATTTGATTTGTATCACTTGATTTGAATTTTTTTTTTTAGTTTTTATTAATTTTGTGGTTATAAAAATCGAATTTGTAATTATATATATATATTGAAAACGTTTTTTGTATATAAAATCTATTTTTGCATTTTAAATTCATTTATATATTTATTAAACATTTTTAAAATCTATAAAACTTTTTTTAAGATTAAAAATCATATATATAATATTTAAAATCATTTTTTTGTGGTTATAAAACGTTTTATGTATTTTATATATAAAATATAAATTTCTATATTTATTAAACATTTTTAATATTATGAAAACTATTTTTTGTAATTATTTAACATTTTAAATATTTTTAAAACTATTTTTTGTAATTATTAACTGTTTTTGTGATTTATTTAAACTATTTTTTTAATTTTTATACTATTTTATATTTATTAAAACTAATTTTGTATTTATAAAACATTTTTTTATTATAAACACTATTTTATTATTTTTTGTATTTATAAAAACTATTTTGTATTTATAAAAAGATGATTTCATATTTATAAAAATATTTATATTTATTAAAACTAATTTTGTATTTATAAACATTTTTTTGATTTATAAACACTATTTTATTATTTTTTGTATTTATAAAAACTATTTTGTATTTATAAAAAGATGATTTCATATTTATAAAAATATTTATATTTATTATAACTAATTTTGTATTTATAAAACATTTTTTTATTTATAAAAACTATTTTAGTTTTTTTTGTATTTATAAAAACTATTTTGTATTTATAAAAAGATGATTTCATATTTATAAAAATATTTATATTTATTATAACTAATTTTGTATTTATAAAACATTTTTTTTATTTATAAAAACTATTTTATTTTTTTGTATTTTAAATATATTTTCTATTTCAATTTTAGTTTTATATTTTCGAATTTCAATTTAAAAAAATAAATTTATATTTTTTTTTAATTTTGGAAATATTCCGAGGAAGTGTATCCCTCGGGATATTCCGACAACATCTTCCTCGGAATATTCCGAGGAAATTCCGACGAACTTGTGGTCCTCGGAATTTCCTCGGAAATTCGTTTCCTCGGAATTCCGTCGGAAATTTCCGAGGAATTTCCGAGGAAAAATGAAATTCCGAGGAGTTATTTTCGAGGATTTTTTTCGTCGGTATGTCGTCGGAATAGCGTTATTCCGACGACATACCGACGATATTTTCCCTCAGTATGTCGCTGTTTTCTTGTAGTGTTACATTAACATTATCTTCGTCTAGAAGCTTTCTACAGTTCATTAGTCCAGATAACTCTAAGAAGAAACGATTCCCAATGTCATTTTTCTGTAGATACGGATAAGAAATCTCATTTAAGAACAATGGAGATATCACGTTAAAAACAATATATTCCATCAAAAAGATTTTTTTGTTTATTTATAATGAAATTTCATCAAGGTTCCCTTCTATAAAATAGAGTTGCAGCTCTCTTATTTTTGCAGCTCCTTTTTTACAACATTAAAGTGTACTAATTGTCTCTCTATAAGGATTTGATTGGCATAGCATTAGAATAAACATTATACTTCTTATTATTCAATCAACAATGATTAAAAAGCATTTAAAGCTTTTGGTACATTATTTGCATTTAGAATATAAACTTTTTTTAAAATAATTTAAATAATTAATTTATATTATCTAATAATATAAAAAAATATTTATATCCAACTATTTTTTTAAATTAATTTTTAAAATAAGAGTTACTTTTAAAAAATAATATTTAAAATTAGTTTTTATATATATTTTTTAAATAAAATTATTTCACATTTTAAATATAATTAAATTTATAGTTAATATAATTCATTATTGTCAATAAAAATAAAAATCAATATGCATATATATATTATAAATATATATTTATATTTATATTATTCAAAAATAAGCAAATTATATGTCATATACTAATTTTATTTGATAATTATATATGTAAATCATTTGCTGATCTAATAATCACTTTATTAGTTGCATTTATAAAAGCATAATGTTTGTCATTAAATATTCATCCGCACCAATCCTCCTTCTTTTAATGTTGGATTCATCTTCAATGCGTGTGTATATTATACATGCAGCTGTGGTTGTAAGAGTGATAATGAGAAGTCTAATGGCGATGACGAGAGAAGTAGTGGATACTCTTTTGTGAGTGCTCTTAGCATGAGCGGAGGAGATGGAGACAACAGTTACTCAACCAATTCTCTTCTTCAGGTTTTATATATGCATACATATATACAAATAATCAGTTGCCTAACTACTTCTCCAAAGTGTGAACATATAAATATGACACCCAAATGTTTTACTAGCTACCAAATTAAAAAAAAATACAATATGTTTTTTGAATTTCAGAAAAGAGTTTTATCAAGGTCCAAAAGAGTGTTGGTTGAAAACACCAAAGAAATGATGAAAAACTTGGACTTTCCTAGATGCATTAAAGTAGCAGACTTGGGATGTTCATCCGGACAAAACACATTTTTGGCGATGTCTGAGATCGTCAACACAATTAATGCATTATGTAAAGAGTGGAACAAAAACCCACCAGAGATAGATTGTTGTCTGAATGATCTCCCTAGTAACGATTTCAACACAACTTTCAAGTTCATAACTTCCTTCAACAAGAAGCTCACAAGAGAAGGATCGTGCTTCGTGTCTGCCGTACCTTATTCCTTTTACTCGAGGCTCTTCTCTCGCAAGAGTCTCCATCTCGTACATTCAGTTTACAGTATTCACTTTCTCTCTAAGGTCTTAATTAATATTATAAATACTTAGTTATAACGTTCCGTTTAATTATACACACATTTATCAATATATAAATATAAGCTTCTAACAATGGAATTTTGGTCTTATAAGGTTCCGGAAGGACTGGAGAAGAACAAGATGAGTGTGTACATAACAAGTTCAAGTCCTCTAAGTGAATACAAGGCTTACTTGAATCAATTCCAAAAAGATTTTACGACATTTCTAAGAATGCGCTCTGAAGAGATGGTATCTAATGGACGCATGGTTCTCACGTTAATTGGGAGAAAGACTCTTGATGATCCATTGTATAGGGATTGCTGCCATTTCTGGACACTGCTATCCGAATCTCTCCATGATCTAGTTCTCGAGGTACTAATTTTAAATATGTTTAAAAAATATAAATATTTTTACTTCATATATTTAATCGTTTGTGGTCTATTTATGTAGGGTATTGTGAGTGCATCGAAGGTAAGTTCGTTCAAGATGCCGTTTTATGATCCGAGCAAAGAAGAAGTGACAGATCTAATAAGAAAAGAGAATTCCTTCAAAATAAACGACTTGGACACACACGGATTTGATCTTGGTCATAGTGTTGAAGACTGTAGCTTGCAATCATATGGAGTTAAAGCAGGGCAAAAAGAAGCTAGTTGCATAAGAGCAGTGACTGAGAGGATGCTCATTGCTCACTTTGGAGATGACATCAATATTGACACATTGTTTAACAAGTATGCGCTTCGTGTGTCTCAGCATGCAAGCTGTAGGATCAAGACGAGTGTCTCTCTAGTCGTTTCATTGATCCGGAAATAACTTCTGTTTAAGTATTGATGATTAATTTGTGTGTGTCATATTCAAGATCAAATATACTTATTGGCTTGTAATTTGTGTCATATATTGTTGTTTTATTTTGTAAATGTGGATTTGTGAACGTGCGACCATGAAATAGACACGAGATTAAGTAGAGGCTCACACACACTCGATAATGATCCTTAGAGAAACGAGTTGTGCTCCTTAACTCTCCCACTACTCTTTCTCGCTCTATTTATCAACAGTTAAGGATTTTTGCATGTACCTATTAATCAACTATATACATATGCAATAATATGTATAGATATACAATGCCTACATGCCGTCCATGTTATCAAGTCGGTACTCTTCCCTAATCATTGGGAGTACGCATGCAATGACTAGCCACTATCTTTTTTCTTTATATAATTATTTAGCTACTAACCTAATTAGTCTCCCAATAAATGGATAGTAGACCCTATATTAGATATATTTTTGCCTCATTTTAGTTATATATAGCATATTTCATCTTAACATTTTCAATTAATCCCCACTTCTACAAAAGAGCTTCTAAGCTTAATTTATTATCTATCTACTTCTTTAATTTTTTTTTGCTAACCGAGTATCCTGACCCCACCGAGGTGGTCCAGACTAGAGACCGAAGTGAGCATGGACGCTGCCAGGACGTCACCATGTGGCTCACCGTGTAACGGTCTTCGGTCTCGGATGCTGCAGCCCATATGTAAATTCCGCAGTGGCCAAGGCTCGAACCCAGGGGCGGACACTCCAGCTGGAGCTCCTATACCACTAGACCAAAGCAACTTGGTTTATCTACTTCTTTAATAGAACTTCTAAGCTTAATTTGTTATATATCACACATCATTATCAATGATATCATTCGATTTCTTTTAATCCATAATCATATCAATAATAGTATTTTCATGGGAGAATTATTATATCGCAGAAAAATACTAAAGCGGCGGAGAGGAGCATGTACAATAGATTTCTGGTATTACAAATATATAAAAATAAGATAATTAACTCTTGAAGATACGATTAGCTGCACTTGCTGATTGCTTGCTACTTGGTAATATTCTTTACGTGGAGTGGGTGCTCTTCGCATCATGCATCCGTTAACGGAATCCGTATATACTTTCGATCTGCACATACACACGCCAACATGTGGTTATTTATGATATAAATTTGTATTTATCTCTCCATTTTACACTTTATTAACGTAATATTCTATGTGCAAAGTGAATTTATACAATATATTAGGGGTGGGCATTTTACCCGAAATCCGAAGTGGCACCCGAACCCGATCCGAAAAATCCGAACCGAAATCCGAACCGAAGTAGCAAAATATCCGAACGGGTATTGAATTAGGAGAGATTGGATATCCGAACCCGAACGGGTAATATCCGAACCCGAATGGATATCCAAAAATAACCGAACATATGATAATTAACCTTATATTTATAGTTTACATCTTTCATTTTATATAAAATATTTATATTGATACTACACATACTTTAAATTCATATGATATACATACAATTACGTAGAAGATGATTTGCTATTCGCTTAAAATGCATGTCAAACTTCTTATTTCAGCAATTAACAAAAAGTTACATCCAAAATTTAAAAACAATAACCAAATTAATGTCTTTTTAGTTTGAAAATGTTATGTCCAAATATATTAACCATGCAATCTATTAAAAATAAAAAATAGTTAAGTGAAAAGTTATATATTTAAATACAAGAAATTTGAGAAATGAAAATTTTTATTTTTTTTTCTTCAAAATCTAAATATCCGAACCCGATCCGAAATAACCGAAACCGAACTTAAAATACCCGAACCCGACCCGAAGTACAGAAATACCCGAACGGGTTCTACACCTCTATACCGAAATATCCGAAAATCCGAAATACCCGACCCGAACCCGAACGGGTACCCGAACGCCCACCCCTACAATATATAATGGTGAAATTCGATTCCCCCTTCTTTTAAACAACTTTAGGATATTTTGTACCGGTTTAATAAACATCATCACTAGACAAATATTATTGACTTGAATCTTGCTTTTTTTTTTTGTGCAACTGACTTGAATCTTGCTTGAAGTCTAATTATCGTAGCCTTGAGACAAATTGGTTGGCCTTTGGTTGTTTAGAGTCAGTTTTCAGACAATTTTAGATAATGTTTTTTCAATACACATTTACGTATAGACGTGTACACGTATATATATGTAAGAGAAATATTTTAAAAGAAAGGAACAAATAATGATAGATGGAGTGGAGTAGTGGTAGAGATAGATGAAGGGCGAGCCGTAGATTCCGTGAGGGACAGGCTTGCATTGCACTTACCATTACTCCTTCCCTTCCTTCATTTATTTTTTCTTTAATAATATATATACAGTTTTAGAACAAATTTAGAATGCGTTTGATTTGATTTAGAACTAGATTGTAGATTAAAACTTGATAGGATTTGTCAGAAAAATAAATCAACAATTACAATGTAAGATACAAACTACATATTCTCTAAGATAATTTTTAAAATAGTGAAGTTTTATCATTGAAATTTACAAAAACAATCATGTCTAAATATTAAAACTAAATATATAATGTTAAATCATATAATTAGATATACTTTTGTGATATTCTATCTTGTAATGACTATTTTGAAGTGATGCCTAAAATTTGTTAACGTACATATCAAAGTGAAAACTAATTTTAACAACAACAAAAAAAACTACTAAACTATTTGATATGTGTTCATACCCAAAATAAATAGGTACACAGAGTAACAACACGGATAATGAAGTGGAATAAACAAATAATACTATAGATATTGTCTAAATTGGCACGTTTTGTTGCAAATTATTACACACACTCTTTCTCTCTCTTTATCTCATTGTCTTGTGATTAGTTTGCCAAGTTGGGTAAATACTAGAAGAGAGAGACAATAACAGAATTACTAAAATTTTAGAGGCTACAAAAAGACAAGTCCAAACATATTCACACACTTGCAAAGTTTTTTCTTATATATGTCTGGTGTCTCTCTTTGACTTGTCTCTTCCTATATCACTCACTATTTATGTATCCATCTCTCCACACATCTCTCTCCATCCCACACACATCTTCCTCTTAACACATTACTATATATGCATATATCTCATTCTTAAACTTCTTCATAATCAACATCAACACAAATCCTCTTCTCCTTTAGTGATCTTCATCTCTTGATGGAAGCGTTTGTAGAGGCCATAGCGGCTTCAAAGGAGCAATCATTAATCTTTAAAGGGAAGCGTACAAAGCGACAACGTCCACAGTCTCCCATTCCTTTCTCTATCGCCCCTCCTATAGTTTCTTCCCATGCACGTGACATTCTAGAAGAATCCAAAAAGGATGGTGTGATCACGTCTTCATCTTCATCAGCCTCTTGGTTCTCTAACAACAACGCAACTTTGAAGGCTGAAGAAGACGAGGAAGAGCAAGACATAGCCAACTGTTTGATCCTCTTGTCTCAAGGTCACTCTCTTCCCATACCTAACCACGAAGCAAACAACAATAACACGTTTAGATTTAGCAGCAGGAGGTTTCTAGAGACTTCTTCATCTAACGGTGGTGGCAAAGCCGGTTACTACGTTTATCAATGCAAAACTTGTGACCGGACCTTCCCTTCTTTCCAGGCTTTAGGCGGCCATAGAGCTAGCCACAAGAAACCTAAAGCCACGTTATCCTTATATTCCAACATTGACGTTAAGAAGAATATCTACGAAAGTGACGCCGTTTCACTCGTCACAACCTCAACTATTTACAAGAACAATAACAATAGATCGCTTGCCGTGTATGGTAAGGCTGGTAGCAATAAGGTTCATGAATGTGGAGTCTGTGGAGCCGAGTTTACGTCCGGGCAAGCCTTAGGTGGCCACATGAGACGGCATAGAGGCGCAGTGGTTATTGCTGCGGCGCCGGTTACCACCGTGACGGTGGCCACGGCTGCTGCCAACACGGAGTTATCATTGTCTTCTATGTCGTTCGATCAAATATCCGACGGTCAAGATCATTTGGTGATGCCAGCTACAAAGAGAGCTAAGAAGACGGTCGTGTCATTGGATTTGGATCTGAATCTACCCGCATCCGAAGATGAGAATCGGGTCAACGGGTTTACCTTTGCTTTGAAGCAAAAACAGGAACAAGAACATCAACCAACGATGCAAAGAGAAGAACCAAAGTGTCTTCTCATGTCTGCTCCTACTTTGGTGGATTGCCGTTACTGATAAACATCATAACCTAAAAAAAACAGAAAATCATTTTAATATATTTTCTTCTTTTTTATTTACTGGGAAAGTGGTAATTCATTGTTTGTATATCAAATGTTTTTTTTTGTATGTAACCGATTCTTTGCTTGTTAAAGACTTGCGAGATTCTTTTTTTCCATTGGGGTGTCTTTTTCAGAGGAATTATAAAATATAATTACTTTGCTAGTTTCGATTTGTTACAAAAAGAAATGTGTAGAAAAAATTGATGTCACGTTCTCTTTATACTTTTTTTTTTGATTAAAACGTTCTTTATACTTCTGATCGAAAAAATTAATTTTCTCTCTTTATCCCCGAAGAAAAAACTAAAGCTCATGATAAGTGCGTGACGAAGGTCGAGTCTATTGTTTTAATTCTTTTTCTGTTACAATAAAGTTTATTGCCAGTGGTGATTGCTTACAATAATGTTGTCACATTATATACTCTATTCACATTCTGTTTAGTTGGAATGAATGCTTTTCCTAGATTCCTGGATCTCAGTTGAGCAACAATTTGATTATCTTCTTAAACTTTATAATACTTTATTTACCTTAGAAAATATATGCATATTCTGAAATTACTCTCCGCCAAGAAACTATAATCACTTCAATTTTATCAAATTTCATGGAAGCAAACACTTGTTAAGATAAAACTCTCATATAAATATTAACACAGTCATTACAGAATACAAATCAGCTGGAAAGGATAAATAATCACACTTCAAATACAAGGCCTAGTATACTATTCACAGTAAAGATTTATCTATCATTGACGCCAAACGAATGGGCCTCTCTGCCTATGATGCGGCCCACAGTACATTAATTCGATTCCACGTAGGTTGCTAAATTGGGTAATTCGACACGTTAGAACGTTCCAGAGCAACAATGTCGATGACGTGTCACCTAACTAGACGCGGTCGCTGATCAACTATCACCTTCCCGTCACTGTAACCTCCTCTCCGAACTCACACCATCGTGGACGATTTTAAAAAAACCTTCGCCGCGTCATTGCTTTCGTTTCTTCTTTCCACGGTTGTTTAATTCCCCAATGGCACCATCGTGATCGACTCTCTCTCTCTCTCTCCTCCGTCTTTCCCCCAATTCTTCTCAAAACCCTAATTTAATCAGCCGATAAAATTAAAAAAAAAAAAACTTAAACTTTTCTTGATGGGTCTTGGCTCAGTGACGTCGCTAGCTCCTGGGTTCCGTTTCCACCCCACAGACGAGGAGCTCGTCCGCTACTACCTCAAGCGCAAGGTCTGCAACAAGCCCTTCAACTTCGACGCCATCTCCGTCACCGATATCTACAAATCCGAGCCGTGGGATCTACCAGGTTAACTCTCTCGGTGGTTAGCTAGCTCAATTGCGATTGATTTTGACTTTTGGGTTTTTTTTGGGTGGATTGTAGATAAGTCGAAGCTGAAAAGTAGAGACTTGGAGTGGTACTTCTTTAGTATGCTTGATAAGAAGTACAGCAACGGTTCCAAGACGAATCGCGCCACGGAGAAAGGGTACTGGAAGACGACGGGGAAGGATCGGGAGATTCGTAATGGTTCGAGGGCTGTGGGGATGAAGAAGACTCTTGTTTATCATAAAGGTCGTGCTCCTCGTGGTGAGAGGACTAATTGGGTTATGCATGAGTATCGTCTTACTGATGAGGAGTTGAAGAGAGCTGGTGCCCCACTAGTAAGTTTAAATTATGAAAGTTTGTTTCTTTACGGTAATGGATTAAAAAGTTATTGACGTTGTTTGAGTCTCTGTTTGTGTAGGATGCGTTTGTGCTGTGTAGGATATTTCAGAAGAGCGGGACTGGGCCTAAGAATGGGGAGCAGTACGGTGCTCCTTATCTTGAGGAGGAGTGGGAAGAGGATAAGATGACGTTTGTACCAGAGCAAGATGCTCTCAGTGAAGGATTGGCTGTTGATGATGATGTCTATGTCGACATTGACGAGATTGATGAGGTTTGTGTATGAAATTATCTCTCTTTATGGTGTCAGTTTATAGTGTGAGAGTTTTTAGAATGTTGCTAGATAATGTACTAGCTTCACTTATGCTCAAGAGTGGAGCTTAGGGATGTATGTTAGTGAGCTTAGGTTTTAGCATTCTAAACGTCCGAATCTGATTTTCTTTTGCAGAAGCCTGAGAATCTGGTGGTATATGATGCTATTCCTGTTCAAACTAATTATTGTCATGGAGAATCAAGCAATAATGCTGAATCAGGAAACTATGAAGACTCTGGAAACTATGTTGTTGACTCCGGTGGTTACATTGAACAGCCAACTGAAACTTTTGAAGAGGATCAGAAGCCTATCATTCGGGATTGTAGCATCCAGCCTTGTTCTCTGTATCCGGTTGAACAAATTGGGTGTGGTGTGGAAGATGAGAACGCGGTGAATCTGGAAACTTCCAACAATAATGTGTTTGTGGCTGATCCTTGCTACAGTGACATTCCTATCGAAGCTGACTATCTGCCTGACGAGCCATTCATGGATCCTAGCAACAATCTTCCACTCTGTGATGATCTGTACCTGGAAACGAACGATCTCAGCGGTGGTGGTCTACAAGATGATTTCAACTTTGAAGATTATCTCAACTTCTTTGACGATGAGGAAGCTCAGAATTTGACTCTCGACGTTTCACAGTTGTTGGGATCTCAAGATGCTCCTCCTGAACAAGAAGGCCTCGACCAGAAGGTAAGAGTCTTGCTTTCGACTTGCTTATGTCTTCTTCATTTTGGATCCCTTTCTAACTTACTTTTGTACCACCAGCCTTCCCCTGAAGAATTGGAGAAGGAGGTGGTGGAGAAAAAGGAAAGCGGCGAAGGGTCTTCCTCAAAACAAGATGCAGATGTCACTGACTTCGATTCAGGTAACGCTCGGAGATGTTCATATATTTACACGTCAAACATATTGTTTGATGACAGATCCTAACTCTTTCTGAAACTCAATCCTGCAGATTCGAAGTACCCTTTCCTTAAAAAGTCGAGCCACATGTTTGGAGTTCCACCTTCATTTGCTTCCCAGTTCCAAACAAAGGACGCTGCAATCCGGCTACACGCAGCGCAATCTTCAGGTTCGGTTCACGTTACTGCAGGTATGATCAGAATATCGAACATGACTCCAGCAGTGGATAGCGACATGGGCTGGGCATATGACAAGAGTGGTGACCTCAACGTGGTCCTTTCTTTTGGCTTGGTCCAACGGGATGATGCCATGAGCAAAACAGGAGGAACTTCAGCAACAAGAGCTATGTTAATCTTCCTGTGTTTATGGGTTCTCTTACTCTCCGTTAGCTTCAAGATAGTAACCATGGTCTCTGCTCGGTGATAGCATCAAAAAGTTTGAATCGTCTGAAGAAAAAAACTTCGTTCGGTGTTTGTACCTCTCTCTCCAGTTATATAGGTGTTACTCTGGCAGTGCTTTGCTGCCCCCTCCCCCCAATATTTTTATTTTTCTTGTAAGGATTATGTGTAGCTCGAATTCTCTTTAAAAGTTTTAAGCCTGAGCTTATAATAACATATCATCTCTTTCCTTTATTGACAGTCACTATGTGATCCTTGCTCTTTGTTAGTTAATCAACTTATCTCTGCTGGAAACATTGATTTAAGACGTTTCAAACTGAAATGATATTATCAGCAGAATGTATATTCTGTTCTCCAGTAAAAGGTGGAAAAATCCTCAAAATTCTAGACTAATATAAAATAACAAAATTAATATATTTATATGATTTGATTATATGAAGAAACATCAACAAGAACCAAGTTTCAACGTCAGAAGCATTCCGGGGCTGTACAAGAAGATCTATCAGTTTCACATAACCAGCTCACGCACATGGCGTCTAGCTCTACAGTCATATGGTCTTTCTTCTTCATCAGTTAGTATCGCTCTGCAGAAACAATAACATCGCCTAAGGATCAAGTTACAGAGAGTTTTTTTTTAATGAGAGAGAGAGAAGAACTTGCAAGACCGGTTTAGGTGGTTGCAAGACCGGTTCG